>NW_022280054.1:9789571-9843978 GCF_004355925.1 Anarrhichthys ocellatus | reverse complement strand
ACACACACACACACACACACACACACACACACACACACACACACACAATATATAAAAGCTATCATCGATGTGATGATTCCTATCCTAGGAGGACTACCAAACAGTTTACTCGGTAGCAGAATAAATTAAAGCGCCTCCCTGCTGCCTCACTTTGATTGTTATTAGACAGATAATTAACAGGCAGTGAGAGGACAGGAGACCTTATTTTAGTGAAATGTTATTATGTAATAAAGTGCACTGTAGTACATTTGCAAAATACTATTCTCCAGTTTACAAAATCAAAGTCCCCTCTGTTGGGGGAGCTCCGATCATCGTTTTTGGGGGCGATCACCAAACGCATCGTCTATTTAAAGCCTTCTATATATTGTGTAGCACTATTTATTTATTTTAAATGTATTAATTATTTGTAACAACAATGTATATTAAGCTGTAACATTAAGAGATGAGAAATATTATGAATTAACAACTGTTTGTTCATTGGCAGGCAGCATTTGAAACACCCTCCTCTCTGTCCTTTTAATTTTAGCAATTTCATACATGTTTTTCGAAATCATAAAAGTACATAAGGAGTATAATTGTGCATGCACAGATTCAAAGCAGAACCTGTACACTCATATCCACTTGTAGAAAAAGGTTCTTGACTAACCAGTGCACAACCAGTGTATTATGTAGGCTGTAATACACGGCGAGTTGTCCCAAATCACGAAAATAATGGAGAAGGTGGAGGTGAAGCAGCCCTCGACGCTGCTGGCTGAGTCCGTTGTTCCGTGTTCACACCAAAAACAAACCTGCACCTGCAGAGGACTTGGAAAAGTCCTCAGTGAGGTTGTTTTCTGTTCTGTTGGAATGGTGTCGTTCTCACCTACTAGAATAAATTAAGCAAATGGGGGCATTGAAACAGCCTTAATGTGAACATGCTTTAAGTCTACCAGGCAGCAACAACACACACCAAATGTCATTCTCGGAGTAAAGAAATACAAAAAAACACTGTGAGACATTTGCTTTGGCAAACTTTCACCAGCTGCTAGGCTTCCATTCCGTTTACTCTGCGTAGGTGGAGGAGATAGCGTCTTCCATCCACTCAATGTGGGATTTTTTTTTTACCATCTGCTTAGATGGAGTACCAATGAAAGAAAAAAATGCATGAATTCCAACTGAAGTGGGGACGTATGATAATGCTGGTGACATTAGTGATACAAAATACAGACAACCAAAGACACACAAAAACATTTTCTGGGTTTTAGAAAGTTGAAGCTGAAACATGTAACTTTTGATATGTTAAAACTCATAATCAGACTTCATTCACAAAGTTCAATACATCTGTACAAGGAATTTGTTTTGATGCCAGTGCCAGAACAGCACATATTTATTAGATACTTTTCAAAATCCACATGATCCACTCTACACATGAATTAAATCCATCGCACAGCACTTATTTAAATGAAAATAACTCACTTTTAAAGATGGTTCACCTGGAACTCCCGTTATCTCCTTCTTCCAAAACAGTGATGAAAAACACGGGAAGCAAATGCCTGTTGAGTTGAGTTTTCGTTAAAACTAAATTACCACTGGCACACATACACAAAAGGCCACATGTGCCTCCTAAACTACCATATGGCTGGTTGCTGACACGCAATGTAGCATTTGAAATGCTATTTGTTTTAAACAAAGTGACGCAGTGCTCATTCCACACAAAACGAACAGAGGCTACATTACATCACTGCAAGCGAACGAGGGCAAACGAAATCACCGATAACTTTGAACCAAACGTTCCCTGATCTAGCTCTAACACAAAAACCCTCAATTAGCATGTTAGCGTGACGATCACTGACGCGCCTGTTTGTAACCAGCAATATTAAGGTCACTTCACCGGCCATGATCTGCACTTGGTGAAACACAAGAGCACAGGATATCAATAATTATGTGACATGTTTAGCAGAGACGCTCATAATTCTGCTGCGGAGCAAACTGAATATCGGGGAAACACTGATACGAGAGTTGACCAGTATCGCTGTGTGGCATGTGACCTAACATGACGCACCCTTGACCACGGCATGGTGATTACTTACTTAAATAATAAATTCCTTTTTTTTGCGATTCCTGTGTAGTGTTAGTAGAACTTTAACCCAGTTAATCAGGGTTGAAAACAATACCAAGATGAATCATGTTGAGCTAAGAGCGGTCTGCCATGCTAAGAGCTGGAGACAAATTAAAGCTCAAGAGTTGGTTGGAGCTTTGGAGCAAAGAGGCTTCACAGGCTGGATAAAGCTGTGTTTGATATGAATTCATTATGCTAATTTAGCTGCTGTATTCCCACAGCTGAAGCCCAAGAGAGGGGGTTTGATGTCAAGTGTGTGTATGTACTGTATGTGCACGCATACGAGTGTGTCCAATGTGTGTGTGCAAGCATTCTTGCTGCATGTGTGTTTGGCTCGGTGTCTCATGACCTTAATATTTCTTCATTGTGCTTTTAATGAGGATGTAAATTCGTCAGAGGCAAAACAATCCTTGTTAGGATTAAACAATGTGCCTGGAAGTGCAAAATGTTGCATTTCCGATAATTACTGCTTCTTGATGATGAGTATGCACACAGGAGGGAGGGCAGTCTGAAGTCCCTTTCACACACCCATGAAATGTCCAGGAACATTTCCCGCATGCGCTCATGTGTTAATGGGAGAAGGGATTGATATTCAAGGAACTCTGTTTCCTTTCTCCACATCAAGGCCTGGTAACCTTCTAGGGAAAAGGCTGGTACGTCTGTGTTATGAATTATTATGGCAACATTGCAGGGACAAGCAGGTAAAGGCGTATGCCCATCTGACAAAAGACGATTTCATGTGCGGCGAGCAAACCAATCACAAGACTCTGCTGATTACGTATTGGAGTCTGTGACTTGAAAAAAATAAAAAATAAAAGATGTATTCCGCCACGTACATGCAAACTTGTCGCATCTTCTTCAAGAAGTTATTCAGGAAACGTACGTGATGGTATCAACAGAAGTGTCCATCGAGATGAAGCTCCTTTTTGGATGAAAGCAGAGCTTGAGTTATTATTGTATATTTCTGTCACTCACATTCATTGTGTAGCAGGCCACTGAATAACCTCAAGGGTGAGGCTGTACCGTATGTGTGTGCGTGTGAGAGTGCGAAAGAGAGAGAGAGATATATAATTGACAGCATGGAGACTGCAGAAATGGACATATGAAAGTCAAGATGTGGTCTGTCAGCTCGTCTATGAAACCCTGCCTTAGAAGAGACCTGAGAGACCATCAATCGAGCGAGCTCTACTTCAGTGTGCCACCATACCAGCTAATGACCCACAGTCACAGTGAACAGCAGAAACATGGCCGACATTCAGCTGATATTGAAAAGTTGCTCAGTTCATTATGTGACGCAGTTAATTCCTTACTGTGAAACAACAACACTTGAGTTAGCGGTGATGCATCATGTTAGCAAATAGCTGCTTTGACCGCCATTGACTTTGCTCTAATATTACTCTGATGATTTTCATAACAAATTAAACCCTGATGAATGTGTCATTACAGGCAACAGCTTCGGTATAATTAGTCGTCATGTTTTGGTTCATGAAGAAACGGAGATGAAGATAAACCTGCCGTTTTGCAGTATGTCTTCGGTTGAACAGCAGATTCCGATTCTGATCCCATTGATTCGCTCATAGACAATGTTATAAACATCAAAGGTTTGGATCAGCATTGAACTCTCCTGGTTTCATCATCAGTACAAAAGATAAACAATTGCATTAGCAAATATCTCCTTTGATAAAAAGTCAAAGGAAAAAGCCTGTGTATATAATTGGGGAGGAAATGAACTACAACTCCCAAGGTGCATTTTGTCAAGACCAACCACAGGGTTTTGTGTTCTGCAGGGCATGTCAGAGAATTAAAAACAGATAGCTGTAAATGTAGTCATGTTGAGTTAATTCATGTCAGCAATGATTATGTGTAGATTAGCTGTAGCGGCTAAACATCACAATGTATTTTGTGAAAAAAAAAAAAAAAAAAAAAAACTGGAGTTGAAGTCAACAGCTCAGTGGCCTTGAACAGACCAAAGCTCTCAACATGAGAATGACTTTGTAAACACAGGGATTACTGCAGCCTTAGCTGAACACAACCATGTCTGACAGTGGAAGTACAAAGCTTGAGATCAATGGAGCAAATACATCCTGTTATTCAGTGACAACACTGTGCTTCTCCAGAGGCCGAGACATTCTGTGGAGAATGTGTAACTGAATGGAACGCCATACTTTTGTGTTGAGTTTGAGATGTTGCTCTTGTTTGAGATAGGATAAACAATTACCATTTAGATTGCATTTTGACAGTGGAGACACTGATTATACAGTTTCTTTTCTGACTTGTTTTTTCTTTTTATTTGTAATTATGGCTAGGACAACAGGCCATGTTCTTGAAGCATACACAATGCAGGAATAATTATTGCAGTATCAAAATGCAGAGTCATCCCTACTTTTTGTTTTCGGGGAAAAAAATAAACTGAGGTAGGGCAGTCTGAGCTTAAACACAGGCACAATAATACACAATCCTAAACCAGAGGGAAGCCATAGTGGGATTCAGGAAACAATAACAACAAATAAATTATATAAATTAAAAAAAAAGGTCCAGACCCAGCCGAGCCCCGAGCTCTTTAAACTCCTAAGCTCATTATCACGAGGACACTCATTTCAAGAGGGCAATAACGAGCACTAATTCGATTTTTGAGCGGCAACCATTGAAAGAACATTAGCCGTTCTTCCCTTACTTCAAAATGCTAATTTTGCCACATAATCCTGCTTTAGTTGGCTGAGCTATCTTTCTTTGTGAGTTAGTGATATACCGGGACTTTGCCACAGAGCAGAACAGTCACTAGAGAGGGTTTTATTTTGTAGAGAAATTTTTGAGAGGGCCCATTTCATAAAAGAAGAAGCACTAATGAGTCCCGGGCATTCATCAGCATTCAACAGACTGAAACAAAGAGTGGGCAAGAGAGAGAGAGAGAGAGAGAGAGAGAGAGAGAGAGAGAGAGAGAGAAAGAGAGAGAGGGGGGCTGTTCATTCCACTTAGGTTATGAACTTTGTCAACACGCATTGTGTCAGTGCCCTTTGAACTAGCCATGAAGACAGTTCTGTGTCTACTATAAGTTGTAATATCATTAAAAGTTGCTGAGCTGGTAACAGCAACGTTAACCATTGTGGCTGCTTTATGAATCCTAATCATATTCATTTTTAGTCATCCTACTGTGGCAGCATGGCTCCTGTTGAAGAAAAGCATCATATGTGCCAAGAGACACAGGCGGATGAAATTGGGAGAGAATCCGGTCATTTTTCAAAATAAAACATCTTTCAGACTCTGATAATCAATAAAACGGAAATAATGTAAGTTATTTATTCTTTCTGCCCGGTACCAAATGGTTGGGGGCCGCTGCCTCACATGATCTATTCAGGATTCCCTCTCAATGTGGTTCTTTGTTTGCCATCTACAGAACGAGCCAAATCCAATACAAAACAGAACCGAAACATATTCTCACACAGTACGACATATGCCTTGATCTATTTTCACAAAGTGCATTTACACAGATCTGAAAAAACAGAATGTACTGCTTCTGTGCTACACTGCCATTGTGTGTGTGTGTGTATGTGTGTGTGTGTGTGTGTGTGTGTGTGTGTCATATACAATATGTGTGTGTTAAAGTGCTTGTCACAAAGAGACAGAATAAGAAAACTGAATAAATTACATTAACTGTAATATTTACACAGAACAACGATCTCGCAACAAATGAACTACAATTGTGTCGACGTTGGAAACTTTGGCTGATGGCTAAAATGTAAAACCTGGGAGCCCAGTGAAGTAATTGATGGTAATTTCATGATATTAAACATTCCCTTGCCTCATCAGCGGGATTACCACAGTATACGTCTGAGCAGCTCGACTACTCAGTAAGAGCGGGCCCTGGAAGAGGCTACCTGCTGGGTTCTTAAAGGCCAGGCGGTTCCAGAGCGACAGCGCTATCGGGCTGTTCACACACAATCTCTGAATGACACCTTGGAGATCAATTTCTTCCATTTAGCCAGAGTAGAGTCAATAGAGCGTATCAAACTTCTCAGCCCTTCCAGCCTGAACCCTCTGAGCCTAAGAACACTCCCAGGATTTTCACACAGTCTATGCAGCTTATCGGGCTGCTGTTTCAGGTTCTATTTCAGTCTTTTGTGCCATGAAAGTGTGCTTCAGAATATGCTTTCAACACATTAAATGTCTCAAATCAATAGGGTACAAATGAACAAACTTTTTTTTTTCTTCACATTTCTGTAATTGTTCCCTTGCTCCGTCATACCATCCTCCCCTCAGCTCTGGAGGAAAAAGCATTCCGATCCCAATGTGACTACTGCCTAAGGACGAAGGAATTTGTAGTACTATGTACCATTTATATTGTTCTTGGCTTAATTACTCCTTAATCAGTGTCCTGGGGCTGTTCTCCTGTTCTCACTAAGGGACAAAACATACAGTTTCAGAAAGAATTTATTATTAAAACATCATCTGTCCTACACAAGTCTTATTAATAACCCAGACTGGTGTATGCAAATATTGAGTCAAGGCTGCAGCACATGGTCACAGAGGATCTGAAAGCTGATTCTGTGAGAATAACGTGCTTAAGGGTCAATATATTTGTTTCAAGGCTCCTTTTCAAATGATATAGACTGAAATCCTTTCGGGGGAATAGATTTAGAGGAGAATTTGTTCCTCTGCAGAGCTGCCTGATTAATATGCCAGACTGCAGGCTCACTGAGGAGCGTTCCCTAAGTAAAGTGAATGAGTTAAGTATGGCTAAGCCAAAGCCTGGAACCTACACTGCAATGAATGCAGCCATTGGAGTGACACCCTATTGCTTCTGCTTTGAGACTAAGCACCCATCTGAGAAATGACACCCTGCCTCTGGTTACAGACATGGGCCATTTAATGTTGTTATTAAAGTAATTGGATGTCTGCCACCTTGAGGATCTAAAAGGTAATCTGCGGTTTGTTTTATTGTACGTTAAATGAAGATTGCTGCAAAGCACAAGCAGAGCAGAAATCCTCAGTTGCTGTAGTTCGATGAAATTGAAACATTAGAAAGAGTGCAGCTAATTTCCATTTCTAAAGCCTGAAAAGAGACTTGCTGGAGTTATTGTTTCAATTATGCATGTTTCTGAACCTTCATGTATGAATAACATTAATGGAATGAGAAAAATGAGACAAATGAGCTAGGCTTATTTTTTTGTCACACACATTTACGCTTATAGGATTTATAGTGGCCATTGTTTAAAGAAACTAGTGAACTGCCATGTAACCATATTTACAGCTATGATGGAAAAAAAAGGCCACTCCATACAGTACAAAGGTTGAGGGCACTTTTACATATATAGGGAGCAGGGTACCTTTACTGTTGTATGGTAAGCCTGTGGGGACAAAAACAAACACACACAGATAAACAGAGACCGGTCACGGATTCAGCAGGCAAAAGCTCTTACGTGCCCTTCCCCACCCTTCACCTTAGAGTCACAATTTCCATGCACAGCTGTGTTTCAACTCATAAACAGTGAGCTGGAACAGAGACCTTGGCTGCGGTGGGTGCACCAACACAATTTAGGAATGTCTTTGTGATATATTTCTGTTTCATCAGCTCTGCAAGGACACCGTGTTGGCCATGGTCTCAGATACCGCTGACATTTAGTGTTCATAAATGGAAGACTTTCAGAATTCATCTCTTTTTTAAACCTGGGAGTTCATATTTTTCACCATCTTGTCTACCAGTATATATATATATATATATATATATATATATATATATATGACATGAGCAATCAGACCATTGATCTAAGAGTATTCAAAGCCACCCTTTTTTGGGAGGTAAAAAAACATGAAATTTCCCAAAATGTCAATCATGATGATATTGCAAAACAAAGCAATACAGTTCAGAGATACTCTGTACGGTAGACCAACGCCGAACAAGGAGAAGCTTTCTCCTCTAATATTAAGCCATTAAGATATTTTTATAATCAACAATCATCACAGTCAAGGCAGAGACATTTGTCAGGTAGATAGATAGATCCCCTCTTTTCTAACATATAGCAGACGCTCCGAGCAATCACACAATGTAATTTGTATTTGGGTGAAATCCTGCCAGCTTTACACCACAGAAGCGTTGATCAATGCAGCGCTGCTGGAGCAATGTGTGGCTGTGGTCTGAATACTAATCCTTTCATCTTTCCAGTCAGTGGAACAACAGTCAAAAAGAAGGACAGCACACTCCCTGCCAAAAGTACACAGCAATTACTGTTTGACCTTATGTGCTCGCTGCTTATTAATGAGGGCAGTCTAAATATGCCGTAGCTTTTGCTGAAGACTGAGGGGTTCGGAAGTTATAAAAGCTGAATACACTTTAAGGCTCACACACTTAGCTACTTACTGGAGCACACCAGTCAAATGTCTTCAGATCTGTTAGCAGGTTGAGGGTACTTTTACTTTTAGAGAATCATCACCACTTAAATATTCCAATGCAGTAACATAATTAACATAGAAACCACAGTCACCGTCAAGGAGCAGCACCCAGGGAGTTGGATATCAACTCCAAACAATACAGCACATCAGGAAACATGACCAAACTAAGATAATATCCAACTCAACTCGGTTCCCTTCATCAAACACATCGACCTCCCATCACCGTCATCGCCGTCCAATTAGAGAGCAATCAGCGGGCTCCTAATCTCATCCTGAAGCCTCTTCCATATTGGGCTGCGTTGGGAAGCAGATCTGAGAAGAAAACCCACCGCAGAAAATGAGGACGACGTGCTCGTCATCACTGCCCCAGATGACGACAACTTCCTGCAGAGATACGACTAGCAAGGCGAGGCAGCCTGAGACCTCAAGAAGGGGGTGTCAAAAAAGAGAGTTGAGATCCCAGGGAAGCTGCCTTAAATGAGGGAATGTATGTGCGGTATGAAAATTAGGCTAAAGAGACATAAAGCGTATAATTATAGTTTAAAGGATGAAATCTAATAATCGTTTTAAAGCAAGTGTGTATAACATAACAAATATGAAGTGATTTCACAAATGTAAAACGATAATAATAATGTATGTGTATCTGAGTAAAGTGAAGTCTGTGTGTGTGGAAAGAGCTGATGTAAGCAGGGTGGGGGCCTTAAAGGCTGAGATCATAACAGATGTTGGGGTGTTGTCCGAGCACATACATGGGTGTAACCAGACACATGCTCAGAGCCGTGAGGAAGTGAGAGCACTAAGTTAGGTGGTTACCAGAACACACACACACACACACACACACACACACACACACACACACACACACAGAAAGCGGGGTGTTTTCCGCAGCACATACACACTACACTAGAAAGGGACACGCTATACTGTGAGGTAGAGAGGAGTGAAGATGAACCTCAGGGGTCCATCTATGTGTCTCTATGTTATGTGATTGCCTGAGGTCAGGCAACCATTGTGTCAGTACTAGAAAGAGAGAGCAGGACTTTGGATATAGAATATACTTGTATTCTATCTCTATACCCACATACGTTTATTACCGAGCAAGATACCAACCTATATTTTCTCTATACTGGCATATTTTAGAAAAAAAAATAAAAAAAGAAGTAGCAGATTGTAGTATTACATATGACACATTTGTCTCATCTGGAGAATAATTAAATTCATGTTTTAGTGAGCTCATATATCTATAAAAAAAAGGCTTGTCAGATTTGTAAGACGACTTTGATGTTATATTTGGACAGCTCTGTTATGTGCATGAATAAATGTAGAGTTGAGTCAAGTGTCATTATCTTTCCTTTGGCTCTGACAAACAAATACAAACACTCATATTCAAAGAAGAGGAGAAAAGAGCTGCTGCAGTTGATAGAGAGTAAAGTGGAGTATCCCCTTTTAGAGCATCAACAGTGTCATCATGTGATGCGGCCTCGTATTCCACTTCCAGTGACGCGATTCCGCGGAAAGATATGCATTTTCACACTGTTGTTGTGTTTCACAGACCAAAGCCTTAAAGTGTCAGCATGTTGCTGAGCTTTGTCTTAAAGGTGGCTCAAGAATTATTGCTGACCTGCATGAAAAGTATAACCAATATCCAGTAACTCACCATGCTGTGCATTTTTCACGCAAACTGAAAGTAAAATAGCATTTCATTTGCAAAAATGAGACAACGTATCTTATTGATGACTACAAAACAACAGTGAGTCATGGCAATGATTTCAGAAAGGCCTTTGCTGAACAGAAGCTACTCAGATGCAGAAGAGCAAGAACATATGATGCTTAGATACGTATATTTTTGTTAAGGATCCAAAAGACGAAGATTTAAATGATTGAAACTTCCATTTACTTGATGTCCCATTGTTGCATGGCAGGGGAGAATGCTGTTGTCACCATTTTTCCCTCCACACACCCTTCAAATTTAAATTTGTTTTGTAGTCAAGAAAAGCATCTGTGACCTGAGATCATCATTGGAACACAATGGCGGAAATTGTCTCTCAATCGTTTCCTTTGGGCCCTCTGCAGTCTACTCAGTGATTAGAAACAGGTTTGAACTGTGATTTGTTACTCCACAGTATGTGTATCTGATTTTCCAATAGCATTAACCCTACACTGACCGTATATTTCTATTGTGCAGTTTGAATAACTTTGCTAAAGCAACACGAAGCTGTTAATTCCAGCTTGTTAAGGCATTATTTGTTAACTTCTTCCAATTCAAATCTGGACACATTTTGATGCTAAGCTTCCAATATATTTTGCCAATGAATATTGATTTCAGCTTTGCTTATTGTCATCTTGCCTGTTGCTCAGAGTTTGTTCTCCATGTAGAGAAACCCTTCATACAAAATAACATAATATCTATTTGTTAAAAGGACATTATACAACCACATTTTCAGAACACTCCCAGCCTACAATAATGCAATAAAGACGAGAGAAGACACAAAAACACAAGTGAAAATCATAACTGAGATGGATTACTTATCTCAGAGACATTTCAAGTATATGCAAGTCAATTACTTGATTTTGATACAAAAAACAATGGATATTGGTCGGGTAGGAAATCATTTCAAAGACGTTGGATGTTCAATAGCAATGCCAAATACCTATTTGCAGTTTACGAGATAAAACATGCAAAGTCACGGGTATGGTCTTTTCACAACACCACAGCCAGGAGGGGGACCAGACAAATGATGCCATCTCATTTGCTTGACATGGATAAGTGTAAAAATGTGCCTGAGAGTTACTGCACCCAGCCAATTAGTCCAGCGTATAATGGCCCTGCAAAAATCCTATTGGCCGTGTGCCAGATTGTTATGTTGAACATTATTATTGGCCCAGAATTCAACAATCTGTGCATCCCTAAAAGTGCCCATTTACAAAAATCAAGTCAGAATGAATCATCCACTGGAATGCAATAGTAGTCTACAGCTGGGGAGATTATGCCACTTACACAGACTCACAGGGTTTGAACCAGAACTTTGCCTGTTTGCAGTATAAGCCCTGAATATCTCAATAACAAATGGTGTTTTTGCTGCTGCATTTTGGTTCTCAGGTTAGAATCAGATAACTTTGCTGAATAATGTACATAAATCATCAAGGATGACTCAGCGAACAGTGAGTGGCTGTCTCTCTGTGTTGGCTATGACTTTCACCTGGAAGACATCAGTGCCATTCCACTCATCATCTCCAAAGGTAACGCTGTGAGCTGATGTGCCGTGATTTCCTCATTTTCAGATTCTAGATGAGCTTTGAGTAATTGTAAGTTTACAGGCAGTTAATTAAAAACATTACACTTTCTTTCTCAGATTAAACATAAATTTAGGCATGACTCAAAGTGATTTGAGGATAAGCGTTGACTTACACTTCATCATATCTTGAATAATCTCACATTAAACTAGGTCTGCGCTATCAATCGAATATTCGATAATCTCGATCACAATTTGGGCTTCCCACAAATGATTGAACTCGATCGACTGCAATGTTGACGTTAAAAAAAAAAGAAACGCAGCTGCATATCAAATCAAATGCTTTCTGTACTACCAGCCAGCCGGCACGTGACGATGGAGAAGTTCCGGCTTCACTTTTGGGGAGCTGTCATGCCGCTTCGCCCACACACCCAACAGCAACAACCTGTGAAAAACTATCCTAAATGCTGCTGCAGCTGCAGTCCAGAGTAGAAGAGTAACATACTGTACAATAATCCTTTATGGGCAGAATGAAAATGCCCCAAAACCAGGTGAAGAAGGACCTCATTTTCAGTCTTCTTTGATGCAAAGGTTTGTTAATTAGCAGGAATGTAGCACAACATGAAAGGGAAAGCAACCGGTGCTCTGTTGATTGAATTTGGAGTAAAAAGTGTTGGTTGAATTGTATTTTGCTTCGAGCAGATGAGCTGTGAATAAGGACCAGACTTCTTTTGATCCAAAGATATGTACATGTGTAGGAATGGAAGCGCAATAAAAACACAAGTTATCCCTAAAATCAATGAATATTCCTAATGAATAACCAGATCTAAATATTGTTCAAAAACACTGTGATTATAGTTTTGGCCAAAATCATGCAGCCCTATATCAAACATTGATTAAATAAATAGAGCACATATAGTATATGCTGCAGGTAAATAATTAGGTAGACATTAGCAATGGTCCACATATTCCAGTTCACACATTTACTCACATTGTTCATTCAG
This sequence comes from Anarrhichthys ocellatus, assembly GCF_004355925.1. NCBI lineage: Eukaryota > Metazoa > Chordata > Actinopteri > Perciformes > Anarhichadidae > Anarrhichthys > Anarrhichthys ocellatus. The sequence continues at coordinate 9,831,256 of NW_022280054.1, read as the reverse complement.
AGCTATCTGTAATGTCATTTAAAGCTAAAATAAGTTTAGAGGCATGCATGCATGCGCACACACACACACACACACACACACACACACATACACACACACACACACACACACACACACACACACACACACACACACACACACACAGGTTCTGTCTGGACTCATTTTCAAAAGGTCATTGCACGGTACATAAAATGACTGAACACTATATATGCTGAATAAAATGCATTGTTTTTTAATCGTTCTGTGTGTGTGTGGGGGGGGGTCACACAGCTAAAACTTTGCAAATTGTTATTGCTGGTCATACATTATGCATTGCAATCTGCTGAAGGTCACAGTCTTCAGAAATCGAAATGTTTGGACGTACAGTACTACAGGTGGACGCAGCGTGTGACACACGGATGCTGCCTATGATACTGTGCACAGCACTTTGCTCCCGCGTAGCGACGACGTTCACACTGCTGTGTTGTCTGATTAAAATGTGGAGGGAGGACTCCTCGGCAACACTATCTGACTAACCTGCGCAGTCGGAGAGTCATTCAACCGACCCGCTTCGGCATGTGGCCAAATTTAGGGGTATTTACAGGATAAGCTTGCTTATACCGGAGAAACACTGAGTCATCGTCATTTTGCCAATAAGGATTGACATATTGTCAGCCCAGTTCTTAATAAAATGTCATTAAAACAGAGAATACAATCACACAGTCAATTAATATATTTTGATATTTATTTAATAAAAACAAAAAAAAAAATGTATTTGTCCTTATTATGAATGCATAACGCTGCTTTCCATTTCCTAGGGAGTTATTACTACTCCCCCTTGGTTCCCACAATTACTTTATTAATACCAATCCATCACTGGATGTCTGGCCTCCATAACATTGTTTTGTTTTTGTGCTGTTTTGGGCCGGACAGAATCCATCTTTCTCTGCTTTGTACACATGTATTCACCAGCATATTGATAAAAACAGTAGGCGGCAAAAGCATCACTGGATTTATTTATTTGAAGAGCACGAGCAAATAGAACTCAGGGTAGAAGTGTTGTCTCTTTAATGAAGTCATTTCTATTCCTGGGTTGTGCAGATGCTTTTCTTTTAAATGATTAGACATCATGGAAATCTTACCAAACAACACCTATAACCTTTTTCAGTCTAGTTGTGCTATTTCTATTACATAACTGATCAACAGCTGCTTTAACTGCCAAACAAGCATTTCAATGATAAGTTAACTGATCTGATGTGCCTGCCAATGTTGTGCGCTAATGTTCTAGAGGGCAAACTTGGAAACTCAGGGCATCCCGCCGCCTATCCGTGGCCAGGGTGCTGCACCACAGCAGGTGATGACAGGCTTGCTGGGTGTTTCATTATCCTGAACTGGTCTTGTCATGGCATGCTGGGCTCTGCTGGGTGTCGAGCCTGTAATGCTGCGGATGACCGGGCATCCTGTTCACCTGTTACTTAGATGCACAGTGTTATGATTGTTTGTCATGTTTTTGATTATAGTCAGGAACCCGATGTTTGCAAACTAAACACATTGTAAGGTGGTCAACAACTGTAGAGAGATGCCATTTTGATTGACGGAGGATAGGAGAATAGTGTTCGCTGTTTTCTTTGTTGGTTAATACAGGATTAACCGACATCATTGAGATCCAACTGGATTGCCATGTGTGGTTGAGAAGTATTACAGAGAAAGATGGTATCACAATTCCACGATACTCATCTTCCCTCCACCCAACGCCATGAAAAAAAAGAATAATGTAAAAGGGTAAGTTCTGATTTTATCTACCCGGACCCTCTTTTATCATGTTTTAGTGTCAAAGAGACTAATGGGGACAAAACATTGAATCCAGCATCAAGGGATATTACTGTAACTAGCAGCCGCGAAACGAGCTGCAAGGGCAATTTTGCAGGGTCCATGTAACATAACGTCCACTAAAAGTGCTTGATTTTTGCCAGACAGGCTCAAATTGTTATTAAGTGTTTGACAACATTTTGGAAAGGATCTTAAAGTGAGTTTTTACAGGGAAATAAAATAATTTTTCCATATATTTTTGTTTAAGTCCAACTAAAAGAAATCTGAATATTGGGCATCAACAGGTCCCATTCTCTACAGCATTGTTGCAACATATAGACACAAATAAGGGTGGCCGTTGAATTCAAAGACCTCATCGACATTGTCGAAATCATCTACGTAGTTCTATTTTATAGAACACAAAGCTACGCTTTCTGTACTCTGCTCGGCCGGCACATCACCGCATGAGATTTCAGAGACTTCTCCTTCAGCGAGCCTCTTTCCATAATGTTGTCAGATACTTATAATAACAATCAGAGTATGTCAGTGGTAAAACAAAGCATGTCTAGTGGACGTAAATGGCGTTGCCAGCTGACCCTGATAGGATCAAATTGCATCCCGTGATTGACTTCCGTCTACAGGGCTCTTCCTCAATACTGGAAAAATTTCAGAAATTGTTGTCCTCATCACTCAGACACAAAAACAAAGGGAAATATGGTTGAAAAATAACGAAGTTACCCTTAAAGATCATACCCCATATACAACAAACAAACTCGCCTTATCAACTCGCCATTGGTCCATCCATCCCCCTACCCATGTGTTCTTGGTGTCAACTACATGTACATGATATCAACAGATATAGTTAGATGCATTTGTAAAGAAATACAGAGCCACAACTCACTAACACTAACAGCAATGTGGTCATGCATATGGACTTTGGTGCTGCTGGAATAAGAGACCTTTAAACTAATTAGAGACCTTTTAACTGAACAGAACTTAAATGAACCGAGCCTTCCCTAAAGACAGTCCCTATACTCACGGTTGACAGCACAATTCAACACACCTTCACTACTTACCTCTAAATCATTACCTCACTCCCATCATCAATCCTTTTAGATACTGTGTCTGCTTTTCTTTTAATAGTACTGTAACTTCACCTTTCTATACAAACTAACTGAACAGAAGAATACATTCATTACGTTCAAAGGTTGTGTTGAAGATCAAAGTAGAACTGCTCATCAAGCCCACACAGCACTGAGCGCAAGTTAAACTGAGAAAATGACTCAGGGCTAAAACTGGCCGGCAAGAAGACAATTTAATATGGTGTCTGGCAGAGCAATATATCTCTAAATTGGTTTTGCATTTAAAGCGAAAGATACATGGATAAAAGAGAAAAGAGAAGGAGGCGAGGAGAGGTTAAAGAGGGAATGCTCAGACTGTGACAGACTGATTAAAATGACATTCGAGGTGTCAGATGTGGTGCTGTAGGGAGATTTCATATCCTCTCCTCTCACATACTGTTCCTAATGGACCAGATTTATGAGCCTAATATAGTCCACTGGACCTCTGAAATGGCATTTTAGAGGTCTCAGCTAAAGTACGTGTTAAGTAGAATGAAGTGAGGAATGAGGCCGGATGAAGGATTCGGTTACATCTACACCTGAGAGGTTGGATCTATCTTTGTCAATGCATAAATGAAAGTCTAAACTTTGGAAGGATTGACACATAATATGCCGCAATAGCTATAACAAGGATATTTATTCTACTAACAAAATATATCCAGCATAGTACGAACCATCAGATGAAAAGATAAACGGGTGTCCTTTCTTCGTCGTTCATTGTGTATTCGTCTTGTAGAGCATCGGTATGGAAATGGTGGTGAGGTTAAGGAGACACACATTTAAGTTTGAATAAATGTAAATAATGAATAAGTATGTTACGGGATGACTTTCACCACATCTTAGATGCATTATGGTAAGAATAACTTGACTAACATGTGGATTGTGCTAGACCTGTCTCCTCTCAAATAATGTTCCCATGAAATGAAAGTGCATTGTGTATTACATTTAGAGGGAAACACATTTTTCGTGGATTACTTCTTTTTACACATCACAAATACGTTTGAAATGAGTCCACAAAGGTCCCCCTAGAGAGGAGCTCAGATAGGTGGATGGGTCACAAAACAGAGGACTTTCGAAAATAATAGACTGCTGTTTGTGTCCCTAGTGAACCAAGTAGTTTTGTTGCTTAAACCTAACAAAGTTGGGTGGGGTATGTTTCCCTTGCAGTAATCGAGGGTGCAGTTTAGTCGTATGGGAATGTCTGTTTGAAGCAGACAGAGTTGATTGTGCACATGTGCTTGGGTTACTGCACACTTTGTAAAAGCTTCAATCAAACTATTACCTCACTCACAGCCTTCAGTTTATGTATGAAGTTGCTGACTGACAGAGCTTAGCAGACAGCTGCTCTGTCCCTGCAGGCTACATTCGAAGAGTTCTGAAATACTTGTGCGTTACTCGAGTATTCCATTGTATGCTGTTTTATGGTTTTGTCAACTAATTTGTTTGATTGTTGTTACTTTTCAGAATGAGATTTGTAAGATACATTAGATAATACAATATAATGCACTGTTAAAGATTAAACCAGTGGTTTCGGACTTTTTTGTTGTGACCCCTCACAAAAAACTAAAAAAACACAATGCCTATTGGTCTTATCTCATTGTTGATGTCTGTGAGTTGTTTGCTCCAGCACTTAAGAATGATTTCCCGATGGACTTTGAGGTAAACCCCATTTATATCTCCCCATGAATCATCTCCAGACTCCTCAGATTTCTCTTGTGACCCTTTGGAGGGGACTTGATGCCCAGGCTGGAAACCGCTGGACTAAACAGTATTTAAAATATGTAAAACCAGCTTTACCTCGACCAGCACCGCAGTCACCAAAGATGTTGGCATTGTACGTTTCTGTAAACCAGGGAATACATTGAAGAATATGTTTCAATTTAATATCACTCTTTCAGAAACGCACAATGCCACGTTGTAAACATTGTGAAATGATCGGTGGTAAAGTTTAGAAAGTTAATTGGTTATGGTCAGAAAAAAGATCATTGTTTGTGTTCAAAGTATATGCTTGTCACCGTAACGACAACTAGCGTAACTATTTCACAACCGCCCTTTGCAGACTTTCTTACATAACATTACGTAAGAAGCGTGACAAAGTTACGCAACTTAAGGTCAGCGTGTGTTTTTCGGTTTCGCACGGGAAACAAACAGCAGTCTCCAGGATAAAAGTCCTTCACGCAAAAAATAACATAACATTTATTTTATTCACTATGTGCAAGGAACACAAAAACATATTGATGGAGAGGATGGACACACACACACACACACACACACACATACCGTCATCACACATGGACACACAGCATGGTTAATCCCAAACCGTGTGTCAGCTGGCATTTTCTATGCTAGAGGGAAATGGGCTGTGACAGACATTACTGCAGCACACACATTGTGAATAAGAAAGTAGCCTCTGCTCGTAGGCTGGAAAACACACTCAAGGTTACACAGAATTCTTTACACGCGAGAGAGAGGAAAGAAAATACATTATATTAGAAAGAGCGATAGAGACTTTGATAAAGTACATAAAATAACAGAGCATACAGGTCACACATTGCTAATCAGTAGATTTCTTACTATTGCGTAAGAAAAAAAAAGACAAGGGTTTTGGCAATGGATGGCTTCCAAGTGATCAAAACACACTTCGCACTCTAATGTGCAGCAGTGTTGAACTACAGAAAGACCTTCAGCACCATTCAACCATCACAGGGCATTAAAAGTCCAGACACATATGTCTTCTCTCTTCACACAGAATCTGAAAACCTGAATATCCATTACCCATGTTTCCATGGATATGACGGACCGACATCACTCAGCCTCCAAAACCACAATTTTTTTGGGCAAAAGCTAATTTATATGCCATCATGCACACATGCCAGATGTGGCGGCAACAAACACACAGTATAAAGCTGCATACAGGCATAATGTCACTCATAATAAGGACCTCTTGGTGCAATTATGCATCTGCAAGAACAACGTGATCTACACTGAGTCTGTATTTTCTTCCCTGATTAATGAATTAAGCCTAAATGCTTAATTTTACATCCACCAACTGTGCATCTGCAACATGTTTCAAACCTTAATTACTTCTGGCAGGAGTCACCAAATATCATACACGTCTCAAGATTGCTGCTGTGGTTCTGTTGTGCTACATATTTGTGGTGGTTGGTTAGCAAGTGAAAGTAGGTACAAACAGTATATAGCTCCTTTTAAATTAGCTGAATTGATGCTATCATTTTAACATTAGATTGTATTTAGAGGTTTTACTCCACCAAGTGTGAGATGTCATAATCTCAATCTGATACCTCCTGCTTGGAATTATATCCCAGAGGCTGATGTGATTTATTTGTTTTCACCGCACTTGACTGCTCATAAATCATCTGAACAAAGAAGATGTGAATTTGGCATTACCCAGCATGCATCCAATACTTGTGTCGTTACTGATAGAACCCTCTAATTTGCCTCCGTGTCTCACTGAGATCCACCCTTGCTGTCTTCACTGCCTGCTTGTTATTTGACACATTTGGCGTCACTGACGTCACCGACAATTATCGAGTGAGCCAGCACGCAGCCGGCCTTTTGAGATTATTTTACCACTGACAATTCCCTGGATTAACCAAGGGTGCAATTAACCGCCTACAAAATATAATAACAGGATGTGTTAAAGAGCATTCAGACAAACTGCGACTCCCAGGTGCCACTGCTTGCATAGACGATCGAGTCGCCATGGATACTGGTCTTAAAATCACTGTGTGGTGAAAACTACATCACTTACTTGCCAATTTCACACTACACAGCTCTGTGTTTGTTAAAACCTGTGTTTGAAATGTCTCAGAATCACTCCCTCCATCGTTCAGCCAGCGTCACTTGCTTGCACAAATGCGTTCTGCTTGTATTTTATACTTGACTCAATGACCATCTCAGATTCATTGGTTTCTATTGATGTTGTTGCAGCTTTTGGGGCTTCCACTCACTTCTACCTGACCCCGGGGTCTTAATTCTGCCCTGCAGTCTTCACCACAATGTTGTATACCGGGCTTTGGATCGATTCTGCTCCATGAACCGGCAAAAACACATATTTAAAGGATGCCAATGAGGGTGGATAATTAGGCAGCGGACACCATCTAGCCCAAGCAAAGACGACGTCCTTTCCCAAACATTATGTCCTAACCATAATGCAAAATGTAACATCTATAGTTTTTTTTCTTATTAATTTGTACCGAGACAAGATAGGACACAAGCACACTTAGCTTTAACATACTTTAAAGACGACTGTGACTCTCTGCTTAAAGATATTTACTCACTTTGTCGTGATGCTATTTGACTAGGATTCTGGCCAATGGACCTAACACAAATAATGAAAAGCGAGGATAAGTATAGCTTGAGCTTTGTCTCCTTAATTAGCTGTGTGCACCACACCTGTATGCACTGTGGACTTCCTCTTAGAAACAGGCCATTTGCTCGGCGAACACTTTGACTCGTGAAACACAGGTGCAACTATTACCATTAATTATGTCTGCATTCTATTTAGGTGCACTGGTTCATGGGGACTTATACATAGAACAGAGGCCCCATTAATGTAATGGATGACAAGTGATTTTGTTACTACCAGTCAAAAGGGCTGTTAAGAAGGAAAGAAAAACTGGACTATACCGTACTAAGATACTAAAAGACCGAAAGGCAGAACATGTGGTTATACAAAGACGTACAACCATGGCCAGTATTCATGAAACCACTGACAGGGAGCAGGGCCATGAGACAGAAATTGAGCTGACACCATCATAAATCATGAAACTCAACGCTCCGCTGAGCAAAACAAATCAAAAAAGATATATATTGACATATTTTGTGTCTAGAAATCTTGAGTCCTGATTAATCATCAAGCAAAGATCGTAGGGGGTGGATGCGCTGTCATCCGTTTATTAGATGCAATTCAAAAGGAACAACCCCGCAATGAACCCAATGATTACGAATCTATATAATTGTCAGTATTTGCTGACATTGTGATACAGAGATGTTGATTCAAACCTGGAGTGGATGATAGCATTAAGGGGCAATGTATATTTACATTATATCAAGACATGTTTTAATAGTATAGCAGTTGTATTAGTGCAGCGAGATGCACAGCTAGTGCCGAAGGGCATTGTAGAGATGAGGCTCCATTGGCTCATTTTTAATTCAGAGAGAAACCTTACTACTGAACCCGTGGGAAATAAAGAAGTATACATTCAATCTAAGAAGCAGTTATTACGTCAGGTAGTGGCGTAAGTGATGCCAGGGGTAGATACACAAAAAGGGTAGAAGACAATACCTTGTTGTGTAATGATCTCTGGAATGTATTCAGCTCCACAGGATGAAACTAGCGATTCTGCGCTAACTTTTTTATTTTCTTCCCGATACTGATTCCGATACCTGAACCTGCTTATTGATACCGAGTACTGATCCAATACCAGTGCGTTATTTTTGGATCCGATATGATTGGAGACATATGGATGTGATATAATGGCTATCATTGTTGTATGGCCTGCCTGCGTGAACAAATACATAAAGAAAATGAATGCCAAAGCACTTTCTTTTATTTTTTCACAGATTTTTTTCACAGATTTTTCAGTGTAAAATATTATCGATTATCGATCCAGCATTACAAGCTGTATTGGAGACATTTCCAATCCTGGTATTGGTACCGGAACAACTCTGCATATCCCTATCAGGGACAATGATTTTACACTTTTCATAATATATATTTGCCTCCTATCACCCAGCCCTTGTTACGAGTTATAGAAGGCTTAATTTGTGCCGTCAAGAGCGCCATGTTTATATAATTACACAGCACTCAAACATAAATAAGGTGCAAGTGTGGGCATGTGGGTGAGTGTTGCAGCTTGTCTTGACTGTTGCTCTGCATGTCAAATGCTGCTCTAGCCAGAGAGCCCATGAGGGAAAACAGGCAACATTAAGCTGATTGACAGCATCCATCTGGGATGATGTGACACCGCGACAGCATGGAAAGGTGCTAAAAAAAAGACATCTGCTCCCTGACAACGCGGTGGTCTCTCACCTCAATATACAATTGTCTTTAAGCCTCATAATCATTCAACTCAAGGGAACTGAGGAGACACGCGTTAGCAAACACAAGAAACGGTAAGCACATATACATGTATGAGCCTGACAGCTTTCACTTAAACCTTTACTCTCTCCTTTTTCCTTTCTCTGTCTTCCAAAGGGAATGAACTAACTAATAGCTGGGCGGGTTTCCCAGTGGAAGCCCTCTAACCCATGAACACACAGACCTGCTGGAGCAGCTTTGGTCCACTGAGCAAATATCTGGCTCTCTCACCCACCAGGGAGAGGTCAGCAGCAATAAACCCTACCTGGAACAGAGATGATGGCGTTTAATCGTGTTATCTTTATCTAGTAGGCCTCTACAAAGGCCTTCTTTTACCCTCAATCGCTGTTTTTTTGATGCAATTGAAATCCAGCACTACACAGAGCAGAGCAGTAGTGTTTTAAACGGTATAGCAGTATAAGATCAATCATCTAGAATCACAACTACCAGAGCAGCAGTGCACCTCCGTACAGGTGTACAGAAGTCCATTAACTTATTTTACGTCCCCACAGTAGAGGCAGCATGACTGTGGGATTATCGGTTGAATGAGTTTAGGACGTTGAAATGTCGGGAAAAATACTTCAGATTGTGTATTCCTCCTTCTCCATAACAACATATGGGAGAGTATAATTAAATCTCCCTCAGACCTTTGGTTTTATTCCACTATCCAATCCTATTTGGAATCAATATTAGTTTACCAACAGCGAGAGTAACAGCAGGAGGTTGCATTATATTGCATGTTTTTATGTATTATTTGGCATCATTTTAGATTTCTGGCCAAACATTGCTCGAGGGATGCCACTGACAGTCTGTCCGTCTGTCATTTACCACTTCGGTCCGGACGAAAGTATCTCAACAACTATTGGATTGATTGCCATCGCATTGGGAACAAGCATTCATGCCCCTCTCAGGATGAACTGATCCGTCATCTAGCACCATCATCAGGTCAACATATGAACATGTTGTTAGCATGCTCACACGCTAAACTAAGACCTTAGCATTTAGCTCAAAGGATAACTGTATTTAGGCTGCTAAGTCTTAAAGGACATAGGAGAGAGATACTGAGATGAAATGGAGGAGGAGACAGAGTCTTGAGAGATGTGCTTTATGTTTCTTTATAAAATGTCAGCATAATCATTTTTTGAGCAAATCTGTCAATGCTCATTTAAAAACAATATGTGAGAGCATCAACACCCAAGCTGGTCACAGGATTGGTTAAAGATGCGTACTATCACAACCACACCTGAGTAGAAGAAGTACAGAGCGTTCTCAAACGTAGCCAAGGCTATTGGTTCAAGAGATTATTACGACTCACAATCAGAATTATTGGAGTTGACCACAGACGCTGCTCGCTACTTGGCCGACTAGAGAGGTGGTACTAAAGGAAGAAAACAGTCATGAATCCAATGCTCTCTGCAGAGCCGTGAATAATCAGCTCTGGGTGTAATGGAAACCACTGGGATGAGGGAGTCATTAGAAATAGACATTAAGAAAATGTATTAATTTAGGACAGAGACCAAAAGCAAGGGAAGCTAAAGCTCCAAAAGTCATTAGCATCAGACTGCAAATGTACTGTAAAAGATACAGTTCTATTGGTCACAGCAACACGAGGGAAGATTGCTGTGTAGATTCTACCAATTTCCTTCCATTCTGCAATCTATGTTCATACTCGATGGAGAATTAAGTGTTCCACCTTCAGTTCACTGGAGAGAAAGAAGAATTCTCTGCAAGACATGCATGATGCGCAACATGTAATTCATACTGAAACCAAAAGCTCAACACTAAAGTCACAGCTCGGTAATAACCTACAGATATGCATCTGTTGTCACGGAGTGTAGGTCATGAACCCATTACCTGAATCCTAAATGAGGATGGAGAATAGAAAGCTGTGGATCAGCGCATGAGATAAGTGGTGAGAGAAAGAGAGCGTGAGGGGGATGCCTCACTTCACCACCGCAATAGATAGTTGTTACTGCATTGCATCATGCTGTGGAGGATATGGTTTCTTCTTTTAATAAAACATACTTCTTTGAGGATTGTTGAACGTTGCAGCTGAATTCTTTGATTTAAATATTTTATTTAACAGCAAAAACATACAGTATATGCTGTCGTAAAAACAAAAACTAAAAAACTGGATGTAACAGAGATGGTTCAAAAATCATATCAATTCCAAATTAACTGAAATAAGAGATTACAAATGGCTTTGAATATGCATGTGTTCAATAATAAAACACAAATATTAATTCAACATCTCAGAAATGAAGATGTTCTATATTTATTTGCTGTTACCACAAAACCAGCACACAAATAGATAATCACTGTGCATCCACTTTGACAAACAATGTTGAGACCAAAGTGACTAAAGTTATGCAATAATACAGACCAATAAGAACGAGCCATGGCTCTCATGACAAGGTCAATGAGGCCACATCTCTCTGGTGGAGACATGCTGTGAGCTGCGAGTGCTTCAATCTGTCACGTTGCCACTTTGCTCCTTCTTTTCACCTGTGGCTCTCCATCTTGGCAAACTGTTTTCTCTCTATCTTCCCTTTCTCTGTTTTAGTTGTTACACTGTAACCTATTCATGGTGTTAAGCTATTAAAAACCCTAAGAATGCTATCTCCATCAAATACAGAACTTCTACACAGAATTTGTGAGGAATCCAAAGTCGTAAAAAGAAAGAGCGAGCAGCAGCAGCAGGGACTTTAGTTTTTTTAAACTTTTTTTTTATTTCTTCAGGCGCTTCATGGTCGACTGGGAACCGCTTTAAAAGTTGCCGCGTCCATGCTTTATAACACAATCTCATTACTCTTAATCGTCATTACCTTTTTCATTGCCGCCATACATTGCTTTGCATTGCCATGCAAGCTGCAGCAGGCTAACTTTGTGTTGCATAAAAATACCTGGTCGTTGCAAACTCTGAACAGGCAAGCTACAAAGACACCTTTTGCAACTTAATTAAAGAATACTTCTATTTACTTTCTGAAGCTATTTTATTTTTGGTACCGACGCTAGTTCAATACAACTTCACATCAAACACAGAGCAGGTCATCTAACCACACTAACATTGTAGCCGTCTGTGTTTGTGTGAATGTGCCTGCTCTAAATGAAAGGGATTTCTGATGACAGCCCTGCTTTGATGGAATATGAGCTCTACAGGGCCCACCGCCTCCAGAGCAAAGCAACGACTGGCACACTTTCTACTCCTGAGAGCTCATTTGGCACCGTGGAACACGCGTGTCCCAATGGTGTAACGCCCCCCTGGGGCGCGCTAATGCAATGTGTGTGTGTGTGTGTGTGTGTGTGTGTGTGTGTGAGTGTGAGAGAGAGAGGAAGAGCAAGTGAATAAAAGACACAGAATAAGAAATAATCCTGTTTGAATTTGAAGCCCATGTTAAATAACTGCTCTGTTTTCTGACACACAGGCTGTCTACATCTCTGCTGCCTAAAACAAATAGAAGGGGATGAATTTATTACTAGAATTTTGAGTGGAGGAGAAAAAATAAAAAATATTTAAAGAAAACAAAAGGGTGGATACAATACAAGTATAGTTATCTTATAATAACTACCAGCCAAATATTTTAAAAGTTATGGGAAAAAGATTAACAATAATCATGTCAAAGATCAAACAATTGAAACAGAGTTTTGCTTCCAATTACACTATTTAGAGGGAACAAGCTGGTGATCAAAGAACACGGATGAGTCATATTAATTCACTCAGTTCCTCTGATTCTTATTTTAGATCCACGAGTCTGAGAGTCCTGGTGTCGGAGCCAAAATAATCATCATGTCTCTCTCCAAACATCTGAATAAATTATTCAGCAACCAGCCATGAGCTCATATTAAAAACACCCAGTGGGTACTTTGAAATTACTTTTGTATGAGATAAGAAAAAAATAAAATAAAAAAATCATCTGACTGAGAGAATTAGAGTCGGTGAGCATCGAATTTTAACTCACAAGTGGAGTTTTTCCCTCTTTGGTGAAAATAGTAAATCAATCACTTCCTCGCCCTCAGAGCTGAAGCAGAGCGTTGCTTTCTAATCAGCGGAGCCTTATATCTAGACGGTTAATCTAAGGAGTTATTGGTGAATTTATAATAGCAACCGTGGAGATAAAAACAGCTTAATCATTCATATTGAACACAAGCATTCATTAAGAGTGTCTCAGAGAGGAAACATATGCATTTTGTAGGCATGCTTGACTGATAATAATTGAAAATAAATGCCAGTTTTACTCCTTGGTTTACAAAAACTGCTGATAAATTCCAATTATTCGCTGCAATGAGCTGATTTTGATGGACCAAGCTACTGCGGTTTCTCATCACTTCCTGCAGGTGCTTAACAATGAATTCATTTGAATGTAAAGGAAGTGGTGGGCCTTTGCTGTTAAGCTGCAGGTGTTAACTGCTAACATGACTGAACATTACCTCAGCATAGTTTTTATAATATTACATCATATGCACTTTTTTCTTTGGATTTTTTTATCACAGCATGGATGAATAAATTAAATTTTCTGTTTGAATTTTGACATCTGACTAATAATCTTTCCGCCTGTGTATCTCGAGCCAGTCGGTCCTTGGACGCTGTCTTTTAATGTTATTGCATTTCGGTTGTCAGATCTCTCTAATATATTCACATGTGCCTCTCTTAAGGAAAATGCTTCACATCACATGGAGTCCATTCACCAAAGTCTCCTCAACAAATATCCAATTCCAGCCTGTCTTCCTTTATAATACAAAGTAAGAGCTGTGTGTGTTACATCTATTACACAAGTTAACCAGGATAGTGTGTTTGCACTCAGGTCAGGATGGTAACATTGACCTAAGGTGAATGTAGGACTCAACAACTTGTCATGAATCGCTTGTTCCAGCCTGATGAATGCCACCTGTTCACGAAGAGGTCGACTCCATTAAAACTGGCATATGAGGCTAGTTTCTTATGTGGTGGCAAGTTCCTTTCATCGAAAAATGAGTTTAAAATGAAGATGTCAGTCTGCATAGTTTCAAGCAAGACTGTTACACTGAAGTGACATCTCATCAGCGCTGTGCTGTGACAGACGTAGCGCTTCATGAAGTTAGATGTTAGAGGTTCTAACTTAGTTGTTGTCTGCCGTTCGTCCCCGTCAGTCAACGTGAAACGGATGGCATGCTTAAATCAGGCATGTCGACGACCCTGCCAAACCCTGGATTATGTTTGATGACGGCAATATTTGTATGTCCACTGCCAAAAATTTTGAAACTTGTGAAAATGAAGGTTATGCCACATACTCTTTGGTTAATGTACTATTGTTATATAGCTGGGCAACTAAAATACTTGTTGTGTGACAGGACACAAACTCCGATACCCTGAATAAAAGTCTGACATACTACACTCCTGTTGATCACACCAACTTCCTCCACTACCTTACCTAGTGCTTTGCTATACTACATAAAGGTCACATGTTTTTCTCACAGTGGAACTAACACTGGAGGTAAATCATGAGGGGCTGAATTGTCTAATAAAGATGTAATTCCTAGGATATACTGGGCTGCTTTAAACCCTGTGTGTTTAACGGTGGGGCAGCCCTTTTGTCTACATCTGAATTACAGATTTGGCTTTTAAAGGCATCTGAATCAGCATGGGATTGGAAATGCAGATTAAATGAAGGGTAACGCAGATCTAGCTATGACGATATGATAATGTACCGTGCTGCATGCTGCTGCTGTGAGGACTTTTCCTAGATCCTTTATCCTAACAAGCCTTCAAGCCTAACAAGCCTTGGGTGAAATCTGACTGGCTTTTGTGTGCCTCTCTGCTTCTCTCTTCCTCCGTGCTTCTATTTATGTACATGGAGTTCTGAGCTCTGTATATCTGAATAATGTACCGTCTACTATCTACACTCTCCCCTTATCAACACTGCAGTTACTGATCACCAGCCACTGAGATCATAACTTTAAAATAGCATCATGGCCATAGACTGCAAATAAGTGGTGGACGTAGTGAACTTGACATCACCCATTGGTTTCTGGACAGCCGTTTCGAAGACTCAAGTTTGGCATTTTGGCTGTCGTCATCTTGGTTTTAGGCCATCTCCATCTTGGCTTTTTGAAAGAAGAAGTGACACGAGAGGGTGGAGTTACTGTAAGTACCACCGACTGGACAACACTGTGGTAGCAACCTGCCAATCATAAGGTAGCATACTCTGCTTCATCGTCTATTTTACTCCATATGGGACCATGGGTCACTAAATGGACATACTGACAAAGACTTGAAACTCGTGATTGAGACCATACACTCATATTTGCATTTTGTTGGACTTCTTCTTGCAACAAGAGGAGTCGCCTCCTGCTGGATGTAAGAAGGAATGCACGTTTGAGGCACTTCCACATTGGTTTTACTTGACTCACCTCTCAGTGCATCAGACATTCAGACAGCATCCAGCACGTCACTAAAAAACAAAGGGCCTTATGCAGGTACGGACACTATTTACCAGCGGTGTAGACCTGTCGTAGGAGTCCTGTGCACTTAGTCTCCCTGCTGTTGCAGTCATTGACAGTCTTGCTGGGGTGTTTTCCATATCAAACCATGTCTTCTATATTTCAGTGACAGTACAATCCTCAGGTGACAAAGCATTGCCAGTACTTCCCCCATTACACGACTTTAGCCGGTGATGATAAGTTTGCTGCTGACGCTGAAAACAAACAATTCAGAACTTGAATCTAGGACATATGGGGCAGAATGCGTCGTCTTATATGGTATGGGCATTAATTAAGCAAATTTACAATTCTCATGAACGCATGCATATTTACGCATAGGTGGCATTCCTCATGTTTACGCTAGTCATATACACAGAACACTACACCAGTAAAATATGGCAGCTTGCAAAAGTAATACTCCAATCTGTATGCACAAACTGCCGTGTATGGCTTTGTGTATCTCATTCATCCAATCAGCTAAAAACATTCCCAGTTTCAAAGTAAACAGCGATAAACTAAATGCATCACACTTGCATCTTCACGCAGACCTGAAGGCATTTGGAGCAGACACATAATTATATTCATCAAAAGGCAAATACACATTGTGATTGCTTCATTCCTCAGCATGGCTATGGGCTGTACAAATCTAAGAAAGGACTATGTGTCCTACTTTACTAAAACACAACAGTCAAACCATTAGCGCTTTAGGACTATGATTCTAAAACGGCAAACACAATAGTGTTTTACAAGCTTACTGAAATCACCCTTCTGTTTACCATACTCTCTGTATTTATGTGCCCATAAGGAGTCTGTTTCCTCACCAATAGTCAGTCTGAGAGGGCAATGAGAACATGCAAACATCCACGATCAGAGGAAGCATTCTCATGCTGAAAATTATTTAGTTTGGTTTGAACCTAGGTTTTGTTAAAACCTTTGAACAGATGACATTCCCTCGTGTAGTTTCAGGGAGATCACATGTAAGCACAGCAGTGAACCAATGATAAGGCCAGTGTTACAGTGTCCATGCTAATATTTCAGTGGTTGTCACTTGGATTGATTACATTCAGATGGTAAAACAATCTCCGCCGCCAGTGTCCCCGTCATATAAAAGAAAATTAAATTGATTAAACCTTGACTGTAGCAACATGACAATCATGGACATTTCCTAGCTTGCCCCAGCACCAGCCTGCCAGACAAAATCCTAAAATCAAGCTTTTATGAAGGGCAGGCAGGAGAAAAATATAAAGTCATTATCGTCACATCATTATCCCGCAGCGAAACATCTGGGACCTCAAATAGGCTGAGATGACATTCTATTAATATTTCAGATGAAAGTGTTGGTGGCTAAATTAGAATTTTGTACTCCTTTACCACATTAAAGTGTAACTTGACAATCCACATTGCTGGGTTAGTGAATAACGTGTACAGTACGCCTATATCACTTTATTACACTACGGTCTAGTACTAGTAGAAGTAGAAAGTAATACTCCTACTAAAGTAGTACTACTACTTCTACTTCTAAACTGGTGGTTCACTAATCTCATTGAATTCATAATAAGAATCTGTAGGTAACAGGACACTGGACTAAAAATTGTGTCAAACTGTATGCAACCCGGTTGCGTTCCAAAGCAAAGATCCAGACACCCACACCTCCGCACAACCCTGCGGGAAGGTGTTGTGTTGCCAGATTTGGAATGAATGCAGCTGGGCAGGAAAGGCTTCATCCCGTCGTCTCTGTGTGAGGCTCAGCGCTGCTCTAGGTGAAACAGACTTGGAAGCACTCTGCACAGAAAGGAGCAAGGGAAACACTGAAACACATGCACAAAAAAACACACACAGCGAGGCAACAACCCCTTCTCCTCCGTGAAATACAGCTGCTTTGTATGAGACAGAGCTAAAGTGGGCCTGGTGCCCGTGGATGTTATGCTTGTGCCTCAGTATCAGGCGTAGGAGGGCGTGACAAAGCAGCGGTATTTGACGGTCTTCACACCCTGCGTGCTGTTATTGACTGGGGATTACACAACCTCGTGGGTCCCAAAGTCTCTTTGCTGACATCCAGAAATGAACCGAACACAGAAGAAATAATAACATGAGAGAAAATACAGGGAGAGGGCAGCGTCTCTGCAGGCACAGGCACCACCACACACTTCTGATTGAGAAGGAGGGGATTGTCTATACATTTTTTATTTATTTTTTATTCCTGCATATTATACCTTTAAATTGAAGTTGGATATGTCCAGAACTAAAATATTTAATTCATGACGGCATCACCAGAATGAATCAATAACGGCGAGTTCTTCTCTCCAAATGGTTCAGGGAGCCCCCCACAGCAGACTCAGATCATTTAGTGCAGCTTATATGCGACCACACTCGATCAAAGACAATAGAGAATTAAAGCATTGAACCCCCGCTACAATGTGGGTTGACATGTGCAGTTTAGTCAGTCTGATGTGCCTGCCTTGTATAAACGGGCATAAGCTACTGTTCAGTTCAGGAGTTATCGAGTCTTATGATGGAGCATTACATCACCAGAATCAGAAATACTATATTAATCCCGATGGGAAATTGGGTTACATTTACATTACAATCACAATATGGACTGAATGTTTGGCAGCTAACAGTAAAATGCAATGTTCATGCAATGCAACCAGAGAAACTCAAGTAACACTTTCCTTTTGCCAAAACTATGAACTATGAGTAAATATAAAACATATTGCTTAAATCCCTAGAGATGAGATAAATACTAGAAATATAAGCTGACACATAGATGCTACCTTACTGTCCTGTCCTTACTGTGTGGTTTGAGATGCTCAGTGTCTGTCTGTGTGTGTGTGTGTGTGTGTGTGTGTGTGTATTTATGTGCGATCCCCTCTAGACAATCTGTCAGCTAAAGTATGATTTATGAAATATGCATCTGCCAGAAAAGTCGCACAGGGTCAAAGGTCTCAATTCATCCGGGTTATTCCAAGAAAACTTTGAGTTTGTTTTTGTATGACTTCACCCTCTCGCTCTTTGCGACTAACTGAGAATTAAAGCAGTTGACACCACTTGGGGCTTTGAACCTCAAACTTTGGCATTTTATTTTAGAAAAGAAAAGTCCACCAGGTGCAGTGTTTTGATAATAAACAGCTGCATTCGGAGCTCTGTGCTCTCACAATTGCTTTCTGTGTGAAATAGGCAGTGGCAGTTGAGAAAAATAAAATAAAATGAATAAAATATATGCTCAATGATGCATTGTTTCTTAATTTATCTCACTTTACTTATAGAGCGAATACACCCTGTATTGTTTATGGAGAAAAATGTACTCATTAAGGGGGAGATCTCATTTATTTACCCTGATCAATTTGCTCTTTAAGAGCTCCAAACACGGCAGTGATGATGAATTAGCAGCCGGCCTTGTTAGAGGAAGACAAAGTAGGTGGATCTGCTACCTGTGTGACTGCAGTGATGCTCAACGGGAAATAAACACTTACTAAGTAAAATAAAATACAGCATACTATACAGGATAATGAAAAGGCAAAAAAGATATAATTGCAGAGTGGGCTTTTCAGTAGCATTAATAAATGAGCCTAAACCACCTACTTTACTTTAATTAAATCATATCTGTTCACATTGGTTTCAGCTGATAGAGTTTTTGCTCAAACAGAATTAATTCCCAGTCTTTAAATCGATGTATAATTCCATTTTATTCGTGAGACTGTATATCCCTTTAGTAGATCCGTGTAAAATTCAATTGATTACCCTCTCTTTAAATCTGACATTGTCTCTGATTAATATACCATAAGTGGATTAGTTGTAAACACCCTGCCACCAGTATGTGATGTAGATACGCTGCACTCTCCAGAGGGCCAGACTCATCTCATGCACCTTGTGGTCAAAGCCAATGGAGTTCCAGTAGTCATATCCATGTGGCCCCGATTTAATTGCAACAATACACTCCAAGACATCCTGATGTAATGTAGGACAACAAGTTAAAAGACTACGCTTTTTATGTGTCTACGCCCTTGAAAACAACACATAAAAGTGTTATCTGATGCGAAGCCCTTATCAGCAGGCGACATCATTCGTCAGTGCCTGCCAAATCCATCACACATTGCTGTTGAAAGATTATTCAGTTGATTAACAACAATAAACACTTGTGTAAGGATAGGGAATGATTGTGCATCAAGTGACGGTTTGAAAGGCTTAACAGACAAGAGCCTTCACCTGACTGCCTCCTTTACTTCAGTCATAAAAACTACAGCTCCTATATAGAGGCTTTGTCTACCGAATGTGAACATATGTCATTTTGGGATGCTTTAAAACCAACGTTCTTGCAGGTCTGCAGGGAAATGCCAAATATACACCTTGTTGATTACCTTCAGGAAACCTTGTCATGTATGGAAAATAGATTTCAGTGCTGGCGTGGCTCACTGACTGATATCAAAGCCCTTTGTACGATCTTGATAAAAACATGATGCATCCAACTCATAAACCTAAACCACCGTCTGTGTGCCTCAGCTGCCAGACTGCAGAGGATGGGGGACAGTCGAAATCCCAGTCATTTAGAGAAGGAAGGCAGCAGAGGCTCAAAGTCAGAGGCAGAAAATCCCTAGCTTTTCACGGTGCCTCGCATCGCAAAATCTGCCTGCAGTCACCTGCAGTTTGATGGATCTGCGACTCACAATCAAGTCAACATCTGCAGGTAGAAACTCACTTGGAAATCTGAGTTTAGACTGAACAGAAATCAGTAGAGAATTAAAAACATAAAAGGAAAACACAGTTAAAACGTTTCACATGCAATAAATCCAGGGAACCTTATGGTGCTCTTGGAGATGAAATGTAAAATCAATCAGTCTTTCCAAAACAGCAAACGTCTGTAAAGATCTTATCAACCAACAATCTATTTCCATAATATTTGCATCCGAGTTGAACCAAACCTGATGTCAGCCATCCTCATAAGTAAAGGAACCATCACTGTAATATAAGGGTCAGAGCAGCACCAAACTGTAATTTCCTGGCCTGTATTGAGGGCGGTTAACAATGTCACTGGTGAGAAGAGGAGGATGATGGGGGCAAACAAGGCCGTTACACTCCAGTGTGTTTTGGTCAGCAGCGAAGGCTCAGTACACATGAACTCATGTTCCCGCTCTCCAGATTTCAATTCCCTGTTGCGTTTAGAAACGCCCAATCCACTTAGCATATTTTTGGCACAACTGAGAACCTACTTTAGTAATTACTTCCCAATATTTACAGTAATCCAAGCAGAGCAGATGATGAATTACAACCAACAAACCAAAAACAGTCGTACATTCTTCTGCATTTTCTGAACTTGCATCAGGAGAAATGCAAACAGCAGCGACAACAACAATTCTCTGGGCAATACGACTGACATCTTCACATTACAAGTCCGACATCAGTGAAACACCGTTTATCAACTTTGACTATGTTTGAGGACCAAGCATCATTGGTGTAGACAAAACCCCTCCTCCTCCCGTCCCATCAGAGTAATGCGCTCTCATGCGGTCTGCCAATCAAGCGCTGCTTGATCCGGAATGCCACGATGGAGCCAGGTCTCCTTAAAGATGTGGGCTCAACAGTCACCGAGCTCCCGTTGCCGGGTAGCCCTGACTTGTCCTGCAAACAGACAGACTGGGTGGTGGAATAACCTTAAGTTCTAGCTGGGTTGGCTTAGCTTCCATCTCAGCTACAATATATACGCAGACAACGGCACTCTTTGTACATTACGGAGCTGAAGTCAGCTCATGTACCCTGTAATCATAAATACACTGAGCAACCCAATTGACACATCGCGCCACTAATTTTATGCCACATGACGTGTTATTAAAATATGATGAATGGGTGCTCGAATGTTAAAGCGATTTCCTCAATCTACTGTTCTAATAGAGGATTCAGAGGACACCCAAGAAATCCTGACAGTAGATTTATTACACTATTGGGAGAGCTGGAAAAGCTGTTGGTCAACTTTTTATTATCCGCTTTAGTCTGGTTATTGGTGAGGGCGATGTGCGTCAAGTCCAGTTAAAAATGAAGAGTTCAGGGTGTATGTTGGTGTGTTCATGCGTATCGTGTGTATGCTGATTCACAAAGAAAGTGTAATAGTAAAAATCGATGCTCTTCTCCTGAACTGAGCCCTTATTGATTCATGTTCTCACACCAGATCTTCTTAATCCATTGGGGATTTACAGAAGGCATTGTTTTTTCTGCCCCCTCAGTTATTCATTAGTTTGATGCTGGGTTGTGCCTCGACACGTGTGTTTTGACTGTTTTATAAGTGAGTGCAAACAACCAGATAGATTTAACCACCACTAACAAAGGTAACATCTCTGAAACATTAGCTGCAGTTCTGAACACAACTTTACTTTGGGAATCCTATTTCCCAATCATAAACATTGCATTATCGATCCACCAACCCGAGATGAATGTCAAAGCCGCAAATGAAGACATTAGAAGTGTTCCCATTCATCGTTGTATGTGCATAAAGAAGTATGGCACTAGAAAAGCTGTGTGGAATTGGTATAATACGGTGACAATTCCATAATTGCGCAAAAAACATTCAAACGCTAGTTTGAGTTGTTTTTTTTGCATTTGTTGTAATATAGTTATTATGCTGAATAGATTATGGAAAAGCTTTTGCCAAATAATTTTGGACGGAGCCAACATTAAAATCACACGATTGGTCCTCCCATATCTTCCCATTTTGCACAAACTTGTCTTAGTCTTTGGACAGCATGAAACACGGCCAATACTAGCTGACGTGAAAAAAACAATTAAAACTTGCCAAATGAAAACAAATTCCTGAAGACCTGGATGCAGAACGATTTGGCCAAAGTGTTGTTTCCGGTTCTCAAACTCTACTTCTGCTACTCTGTTTCAGTGCGGCTTGCAGCCAGACGTATCATATGGCGCCAATTCCCAATGAAACCCAGCCTAGTGTCAACAATTTGTATAAGAACAGTTTTAGCCTCTTTGGTAAATCTATTTGGTGATTTATTGAATCCTGGTAAACTATTGCAGACAAACTTTGCCCCTCTCCATCTCCCCACAGCAAACAAATGTGAATGAGGAGAAGTTCAATATATACAGAGGTCCAAACATTGATACACAAAACTTGAACTTCATGGCCCTAAAACTCCAAATGCAGCAAACCTTTCCCCTTTAAAACAAAATTCACGGCACAATCTGTTCTTTCTGTACTACTTTGACATAAAAAGCTGCAGATGTGATGCCCCTTCGCGTCTGCTGACATCTCTAACCCTGGAACACCCATTTCTACCCACTCTATGTCTGAAATACATCGAGTCTAAGGCTAAATGTTTGTAAGATGGAAAAATATTCTCTGTGGGAAAAAAGGGAATAGCAATCTTTGCCAAACTGACAACTATGTCATACATAAAATGTGAGAAGAGGTCACTGGATTTGATTTTTTTTCTTTTTGCAATAAAAGGAAAAAAAAGTTAAAGCAAAGCTAGAAGATTGAAAAAAGGAAGAAAGCTTTCTCAAGATCATTGCTCCAATCTGAAAATGCGCGACCGTCATCTTCAGAAGTCAAGGTCAGTGCGAGTGTTGCCGTGAACAAAGACATAACCTTCACATCATCTGGTGATAGATTAGTAGTTGTTTACCAATAGAAGAGGCAGTGCAGCAGAACATGTCTCAAACACAAACCGGGGTGACTCATAATATAACATTTGAACTTTCGCTGATAATACCCACAGCATGGTTTGCAAGGGCAAGCCCACCTCACACATTGAGCTTTTTAGTGTATAATTATACATAATACTAATATCTAGAATTACCGCCTCGCTGTTGTATGCCTCCGCCAACCAGTCATGTTGCAGTTTACATCTGTGTCTGTCCAACATGTCATCACTTCATCAGTTTATCCTATTTGATAATCTGTGTTAAACGGTCATAATTAGCACATTCATTCTTTAAATGTCTAAATGTGTTATGGCCAAGGCTGTCGCATAAAAATAGATTCAATAAATCAAAATACTGCAAAACTCAATCTGTAACACAGAAGAAGAGAAAGTCCAAACAGGTATTTATTTTCCAGTCTATTCCAAACCAAACATGACAAGGTCTTTGAGGAGGATATGTCTTGTTAATTCAATTAGGTTTTTGGGGTAAAATTGCTTGTTCTTTTGAATTTCTCTTGAGCTTTTGATGCAAAAAGACTGCGTTTGAAAAGCGAATTCACATTCCCCGCCTTTTTCCATCGCACTGCTCATTTGTATTTTGGGCCTAAAGCGAAAAAAGAACAGAGTGCTCATTATAAATGTGCCAAAAGCAATACAAAGGCAGAAACAAAGAAAGGGTTGCATTGAATCTCTTCACAACAATGTGATGAAAAATACAGTTTGCTGTCACAGTCAGAGAAGATGAGACTGCTGATTACCAGAGACCAGTCAAGTCCTGTTTCATGTCGGAGACAAACCTGCAATGGCCATCAGTCACGCGGATGAAATGTAAATGATTTCGGTTTGGGTATGCAGTGTGCATGCCTTTATACATTATTCATGACACAACATTGACACGTGCACTCGGGGCTGGTTTTACGCTTTCAGGGTTTCACAAATCTCAGAATAATGTCTTGTTTCTGAGAAACGCTATAACACAACAGGGCTGCACGGTGGTGTGTGCACTGTTGCCTCACAGCAAAGGACACCGGGTTCCCGGGCTGCACAGGAGTGTGGAGTTTGCATGTTCAACCCTTGTCAGTGTGGGTTCCCTCCAGGTTCTCCGGCTTCCTCCCATAGTCCAAAGACATGCAGCTTAGGTCCATTTATCATTCTACATTTCCTGTCGGTGTGAATGTGAGCGTGTCTATGTGTCAGCCCTGCTGTAGTCTGGTGACCTGTCCCGGATGTACCCTGACTTTGCCCATTGTCAGCCCCCCCCACCCCATGACCCTGAACAGGATAGACGGTTACGGATAATGGATGAATGGACTACAAGACAACTTCAGTGTCTGCATTCACTTTTTCTGGCAACTGTTTAAAATATTGTTGTGCGGAAATATTCCAGCTTTTGTCTGCTGTGAGCATCACTTTAAGATCATGCTAATATTCAGCAAAAAATACATACTTTCCTTTGGGTAATCAAGAGAAGGGAGGGCAACATAACCGTACAAAGCGTTTGAGAATTGGGGAGGGCATCTAGTCCACATCACCTCAAAGACCCCTTTGTCAGTCTCTCTTTAACTGTATAGCCTGACTCCTCTTCCTTGGAATGGCATGATGGGAAATCCCAAGACAAGAGTATATCTCTACACTGCTCCAAGCATTTCATCTCACTACCACCCACAGTAGTTGCCATCCGTCTACTCGACTCTAGTTTCAATAAAAGTATGCTCTGAAATGTGATTTAAGATGCGGCACTGACTTAGTTTGCCTGCTTTCCTCTGGCTGTTTGTTTCAGAGCCCTGGGGGCCCTGATGACAAAGACTCCAGCAGCATACTATAAGATTGCAGCTTCAAGCACACCATAGGCAATAAGCCTCCTGTTGGCTTATCAACACAGTCTGTCTCTTCAACCATAGCACAGACGGTTTGGTTCAGCAACATGATTCCTCCCTGCAATGTATGTACTCTATAGGATTTATTTGTGCTCATCCCCATCATATCACAGGAGACTGAAGCCACCTGTCCATTTAATTAAAACATAGCACTGACAGTTCAGTGGTGCATCGTTATTTTTGCCGGCTTTGCAAGAATGCTCAGATTTGATTCTGAGCCAAATTTCAAGTTTGGCAAGAAAACTCAGCAAAACAGCCAAGTGTAGTAAGAATAGCCAAGTGGCAGCCGGTGTGCTGGCTGTGATTCCATGTTTGTTGCTGCTTCGAATCATTTCCCTTATATTCTTACTACTTGCTCTGAGATGTAAACTTACAGTATATACTCCATGAACCTGCCATCGTATCGTATAGAATACATACCGCGCCTGAGCTTGAAGCAGCCTTCCACGTTGACTACATCTCTCATTATAAGCTACATTTGAGTCTCCTGGCAATCCTGCACTTGAAACAGTGCGCTACACACATTACAGGGCACATGTTCAACCTGATCAAAAAAAGGATTTTGTACAGACAACCAGGTGTCCCTGAGAATGAATCCTACCACCACAAGGTTGACATTTGCTTTTTTGGGTGAAATGTCAAATATTACATCCAAAATGATGAACGTGGTAAATTGTATATGTTAGTATGATGTCATTATAATTTAGCTCA
This sequence comes from Anarrhichthys ocellatus, assembly GCF_004355925.1. Taxonomy (NCBI): domain Eukaryota; kingdom Metazoa; phylum Chordata; class Actinopteri; order Perciformes; family Anarhichadidae; genus Anarrhichthys; species Anarrhichthys ocellatus. The sequence continues at coordinate 9,805,557 of NW_022280054.1, read as the reverse complement.
AAGCACCCCTGTATCTAAGCACAGCCTTACACAGCTGTGATGTTTGACTCTTACTCTTGTTCATTACTCTCTCTCTCTCCCCCCTCACACTTTGTCTCTGTGTCCCCCACCGTCCCTAGAAACTCCATGAAGTCCAACGTAGAAACACACAGCTCCAAAAACCTCCCACCGATCTGTGGTTTCCTTCCCGCCCACTGCACTGCGACAACACTGGTCATAATTAATTTTGACAAGGCAGCTGACCATGGCCTCCAAGACTCCTGTTATGCTTAACAACGTATGTAGCACCGTGGCATAGACCAGTGCAGCAGCAGTACAGCACAGAGCTTGGTTCACTGTGCTGTAAAAGAAGACAGCTTTATTCACGACAGCACATTATCAGTGCTACCATCTATTCAGCACCACCATGCATATTAATTTATTCAGCTTTGCTTAGTGCATTGATTAAGCCCCAGTTATGTTCTATTCAACACATTTGATAATACTGCTTTCCCCTCTCTCATTATTTCCCCATATCCCCTTGTTAATCCACCATGGCCGGTGTTGCAGTGAAAAAAACATCTACTCTTTAAAAGTACAAAGCTAACCAGAGAGAGATTCTAAGCAGATGAATAAAGAACACTACATATTCAAAGTCCACTGATCTTAGTGTACACGGAGGACATTAACAGTGTGTAAAACAGTGCATGCTGAACACTGAGCGGGTGGCAGGAAGCTGAATCCATGCTTGAGCCATCTAATTCCATTACTTCGTCTGTCCTCGTTTCCCTGCACCCACTCTTTTCTGTTCTGTATCATTGTTGGAATTTTGAAGTCATCTTCCCCGAGGAAACTTGCATACACTAATAGGAGACAAGACAAATGCTTCCCCGATTGGATTTAATTAAAAAAATGCTGTTATGAAGCTGAGTCTTCTCTTCCACAACAACAGATGGAAAGGCTTTAAAGGGAAATTTGATTTATGAGTTTGAATTGTTTTCCATTACTCTGACTCTTCCTGTAATTACTTGCGTGTGACCTTTTTGGTTCAGAGAACCGCAGATTGTCATTGAAAACTGCAAAAAACTAAAAAGAAGTCTTAGAAATCTTCAGTTGTTTAAATGTTTTCTGTTCATCTAAATGCCATCTGTGATGTGAAATAACAAAGGCAGAATAAGGTCCTGTCACCAATTTCAGTCTAAGTCATCAATAAAGTCTACTGTGATATTAATAAGAATAATAACAAGAAAAAGAAAACCACTGAAGCAGCACCTGATGGGAAAGTTTCTTTTTTTCCAATGTTTAAATTGCCTTTTAAATGTTTATCTGTGGTATAAGCTGATCATCACAAGTTATTTAAAACAGCACATAATGCTGGTATTTTGTTATAAAACAATGTAGAGGACAAAGTCTATGTATAAGGTTGGCAGTACATGTAAAGACTTCTTAAGTGGAACATGAAAGTCTATTACAAATTGTATGGCAATCCATCCAACATCTATTTCATTGTAATCTTAACAAGTTTATCTCATGGTGGCAGGAACAGCACACTGGCCACTAAAGTCAGTCGGATACATCATTTGAGAACCATTGACGACTGTACAAAGCGTGTAAATCCTTCTAGTAGATAGAGCGATACACTCAGTGGCGTCTTTATATGATGCACATGTCTAACTCTTGGTAGGACCACCCTTTGCCCCCAGAACAGCCTGAGTTCTTAGTGGCATTTACTCAACAAGCTGCTGCAGTGTCTGCAGATTTTTCAGCTGCACACTCAATTTGCTAATCTGCCGTCCCATCTGGTGACGGTGGAGTACACCGGACACACTGGACTTTCTCTTACTCTTTTCAGTACAATGGGCTTGTTCGAGTGTGCCACTGCAGATTCAGCAAACGCTCATAACTTGAGATAACTGTAAAAAAAAAAAAAAAAAAGTGAATAAGTATTTAATGCCCCAAGCAAGGCAATCAATGACTGCAACAGGAGGGGGTCAAAAAAGTAATTTTGCCATTTGAGTTTGTTAGTATTGATATTGTAGTGGGATACAATAGCATCAACAGCCAATGTTAATTAATAGGGATGGCATTAGGATAATGCTTTAAATCCGCAGTTCTGTCGATCCTAATTCCTGAACTACAGACAGTGTGAGGCCCTGTGAGGATAAAGCAAGGATTCTGTTTGAAGGAGAGCCAAGTTCAGATGAAACAGACTCGCTTCACTTGGCAAAGAAAGTTTATCTATTTACATTTTATTGTGTGTGTGTTCACTCTCATTTTCATACTCTTCTTACTGTACACGACATCCAATTACTACACTGAACAACTGTAACCAATCCAGTGTGTGCCCATGTGTGTGGGAAAGAGACAGCGGATACGTGACACCAGTGCTCTGGATTTATTAGCACCATTTGAATGAATGCATTATATAGTGGCAATATACTCCACACACACAGAGCTTTACCGTCAGGAATTAAGTGATTAACAGCTAATTAAATGCTAATTAACACTTTTATGGCAACTGAGTGTCTGGAGCGAAACCAAAAAAAGTGTGCGTGTGTGTGTGTGTGTGTGTGTGTGTGTGTGGGATGCTGTTGCTACTTCTCCAATATGCAATCACACTTTTTTCTTATAAATATGGAATTCGCTACAACATTGGCTATTTAACATGTATTTTTCATGGCAATTTGTATTTCTATTTTATATAGAAAGCTATTTGCGATGTCAGTGTATGATTACCGGTGAGATAGTAACTGAGAATCTGCTTTGATTTTTCACATATAGACAAAGAAAAAAAACACGTCAAAGGATTTACTCAATCTGATAAAAGGTGCATCAAGGATCCTTAATCAATATTATATAATTAATTACACCAATTAACAATGAACTCGTCTCCTTGCCACATGCCCTGTAAGATAACAACATTTAAATACACCTGCATGTTTAAATCTTTGCACGTGTTGCTGAATGCACCTATGTGCAAGTGTACAGCTGATTGTTGGCCTATTCTTGTCAGAGCATGAATATATAGATTTGCCCATGCTCTGAATCTACAGCAGTGTCTGGAAAAAACACCATGCTTGTTTATGCTATATCAGACGCAATAGCTAAAGATGCCATCAAACATTTGACATAGAAAAAAGTATCAATAGAGTTGTATTACATTCATTGACAGTTATTAATTGGCTAATTCGACAGTAATTGAAAAAGCCTCTTGTTTATTCCCAGGGATAATTCCTATTTCGGTCAATTTTGATTTTATAGAATATTTGATGTTTTCCTTGATGCGTTTATCTCCGACAACCACCACTGAATAACGATCAGCAATAGAGAGCAACTGCTATTTTGTGAACGTATCCAGGAACTCCTGAGATGGAGCGGCAATGAACGCCTCAACCTCAGACATTTCAACTATTTTCAACGACAATAAGGAATAATCCTTCACTCGGTTTGGAGTTTCCCCGCTATCTAAAGACCAACACAGCTAACGAAGCTCATCCCTAGTCTTCATGCAGCTATTTGTGGTGGGTATTTATGCACTGAAGACCGCTGGTTTAGCAGAGCGACTAGCGACAAGCAATATTTGATATTCGATATCTGAGAAAAGAAAAAAAGCAAACACCATTTTGAGGTTATTGGATCAAGGCAGATTTGCGGGATCACTTGAATACAAAGCCTATGAAATAACTCAGTAGTTATTGTGCAATAAAGAGCTCTGTGTGCGAGGAGTGTGTTTCGACAAGTCCGACACACTGATCATGTTTTCAAGGGTAAAAACTGTGTTCTTTCTCTATGTGTGACTCTCTTGCAGTGCACCCTTCTCTTCAGCCTCCTTTCTGTCTCATATAGCTCTGATAGATGTCCCACCATGACAGCCTAAAGTATAGATCTGAAGCTCCACAGCAGAAACCTCTTAACTTTATTAAACTGTCACAGCAGCATTCTTCATGCAGCTCACTGACATCGAGAGTTTAAACATGGAGGCTAGAGGACTAAATCTCTCTCTCCTGGTTTGCCTCGTCTCTCTTTCGGTGTCATACAATCTCTCTGATGTGGCCTGTTAAAAGCCGTTATTACGTCGGAATAAGATGTATCCGTGCTGCGATGCACCTGGAGTAAATCCACCAGACCTGCAGCCGTAACTCTCGTCTTCAGTGGCCGCTGCCAGGACGCCTCGACACACTGACAGAAGTCTGGTACGAGACGAAAGATGCCTGAGGTGGGCAAGCCGAAACGTAAAAAACGTGACGGGGAAAGCTCTCCGACTTAGGTGAGAGTGCCGATGTATCGGACAAGGATGAGGTATGAACGCAAGCACTGACAAACAATGTTCCTGAATTGCCGTCTCCATCCGTGGAGGTATGTAGATCAGTGGGCATATCACCCTTCGCTGAAGAGAAAAAGGATAGCAGACAGCTTTGTGTGCTACCTTGTGTACTTCAGGGTCCGTAGGTATTTGGGTGGGCATGCCCTGTTGCCGGCTACGCTTATGCACATTTTCTGTGAGCAAATGAGTCCAGTAGAGGCCTCCCCCTGTGCTTATAGAACTACGGTTACAATATTGTAACCTCGTTTTATGAAGTACATTCATACCCTGACGATGATGTCCTATATCTCTTTGACTTACTGTTACTACTACTGCGATTACTCTGAAACCAGAATGAAAAGTGGAACTGGGATCATTAATACAGAGAAAGTTATGGGTCAAACATCTCAGTTTCTGAAAGAAATGTGTCTTACGGCCATTACGTTTGTCTTGTCATGTTTTAATTTGACACTGAAGCTGCCGTGGGATTCTTGATGCTGCAGTGTGTGAAGGGAGACACACTGAATTATTGGAGACAGAAGAAAATAGGAATGGTGTGAGGGGCTGTGTGTTTGCCTGCAACATGGATGCAATCCTTTGATGAGGCTGTTTTTAATGCAATGGAGTACAACATCCCTGGGCGACCCAACATGAAAGGCTCCTGGTCCTCTGTAGCAGAACACACACACCTGAGTCTCAAAGCAACTTCCAAACACTGGTTTGAATTGCAACTACCAACAAAGATATGACATTTGACACATTAATTGTGTTCGGGATTAAATGTATCTGTCAACAAGCTGCACAGAGTCACTGCTATGTCATGTATGCTGTGAATGTCAGATTTGAGTCGCCAAAGTCTCAACAGAGGACACATGTGGTGCAGAAGCTGACCTGTGAATCCGTAACTTACGTTATTGAGCAAACTGACGAACTGATGGTCCCTCATTCTGTTCTTCAGTTCTTTATTTAACACAAAGTCAGCCTTTTCTACGCTCCCCTCCTCCTACACACCGGGTCTGTCTCCTCTTTCTCTCTCCTGCATCCAGCTGCTGGATTCAGCTGGATTTCCTGAACTGACTGAACAGAAAAAGGAGAGGCCTCAGCTGTTCCCCTGAGGATTCTCCTGTTGAGTCTCTGCAGACTTGTTAGCTCCTTTACTTCCACATTTCCTGTCAGACCTAGTCCTCCCTCCAGATTAAGACCATCGACCATGTCGGCCATGTCAGCCATGTATAACTGTGTTTCTGATGCGTAACTTCTACGCTTCATCTGGCACGTCAAACATTGCCATCAAACCATGCAGGATCTCTTTTATTCCAACATGAGGAATAGTCCAGGAGTCCACAGCATCCTCTTAAAAGAACAACATACAATTATATGTGTGCATTCAGGATTAGACCATCAAGTTATGCATAATGTACTGCCATTGCTGTGATTGCACAATACACAATTCACTTGTAGCATGAATGTAACCATAGGGTTGGTGGATTCTAGGATTAAACTTTGATGGTTCAGCCACTGCTAAATATATGAGAGGTGTGAATGGTGCTGTGAATACAGATGATATGTGCAAGACAATGGCTCCTGCCTACTGTAACCTCACATGTCTCCATATATCCATCTATGCAGTCTTAAATGCAAGACAACTTTTTGACTGAATCTAAACTGCAATGTTTGTTTCAAACTAGTTTATTGTCAACTCATCAACACACAATGCAGACAGATAGTGTCGGATCCTTTTGACACTCAGGCAAAGACAACAATGTGATAATAACAGATGAGGGTTTAAATGGATCATCAAACAGCAGTGTTTCAGAGTGAGGCTGACTGAGGCTGGGTTATCAATCAAAATGAGCCTGGCAGAAACACACATTGCATTCGCTCCCATGACATACTGCTCTGGATTCATACATCAGCTTGTTATGAATGAGCTACAATGTTGTGAAGAAAAAAGGCTTCTTGACCAACATTTAAAAAGTCACAGTTGGGTGAAATCTGACCTCCTCTCATGAATAATGACAACCTGGTCCAGAGCTGCTGCCTGACTTTAGACCAGCTACAGTACAGCAGGAGACACTCGGAGCTTTTTAGCATTCTGAGAATGAGGTCTGGTGTTGCAGCTGTTATTATGATCTTTGGGTTTATGCTGTGAGCAGTTCTGTCACCATGCAAGCCGATTCCTGACGAATGCAATTCATCACACAAACACCAACTAAACATATGTCTGTCCCTGCATGGGGTGAAATAACACAAACAAGCAACAAATGGTCAAAATCAACACAGTCCAATGAAGGAGGAAGCTGCAAGGACTGACATGATTCAGCAACAGGAAACAACCTGTTTAATGAATTCCTTCAAAACCGCTCCAAACTAAGAGAGAGCAGTAGGGCCAACTCTGCCCTGATCAGTTATACACAGCCCACACACACACAAACCCACAAGTAGACCCTCAAATGAACAGGCATCTGTCATTTACATAGGAACTAGTTGTATTTTACCTGCATCCAAATATGAAGGTTCAGAATGGAGTCAGTCAGGAAACAGCAGCCCAACAAAACAGAGAGAGAAGGACAAATAGTTAGCAACCAAACACCACACATGAACTGAAACATCTTGATGCCAAAATAAACAGCAACTGAGGATGTAAGTCATAAAATGTTTGACCGAGTTCTGAGGATAAGAGCTCTCGGTCATATAAGCAGGTACACAGTTTGAAGAGCTCGATGATTGACAGAAAGTGGGAATAAGGAAGAGACCAGAAATATGTATTTTTGGTTAGTGGTCTTACAGTAGGCTATTACACATGATAATTAACGCTGAGAAAATTATGTTTTTCTATATTCTGAACCGTCACTGCTCATACGATCTTACCGCTAGATGTCGGTGGTAAAATATTGAATCGTGTTGTGAACTTCTAACAGGGAGAAGCTGAATACTTCACACAGGAAACGGATGTGTGTGGATCTGTAAGTGATAGAGTCCAGAGAGGAAGACGGACTAGACGTAAGAGAGAGAGAGAGAAGTGGTATTGACAAACCCTTGATAGTTAAAAGGCCAGTGAGAAGAAGATAAAATGCTAAGAGACAGTGATCAAGAGGAAACTACTGCACACCTCACTGACTCAGAGTGAAAAGCAGCAAAGAGCAAACAAAAGGTGAGTGAAAGTCACTACTGTCTACTCGGGAATCTCTTCTCTCTTCATTCCTTTCTAACCTCATGATGTGGTCCATGTGGTGCAGAGTGAAATGCAGTTACATGTAGACGTTTGTTCATATAAGTGTTTAGTGTGTGTGAGAGAGAGAGCACAGCGGAGAGCCTCCTGTTGCTTTCATCTCTTTATCCTTCTCGGAGCATTCTCTCTCTCTGCCTTTTGAAATACAGTCTTCATTTCCTTCCCTTTTCCCTTCTTTCTCTCCCTTCTGTCTTCATTGTGTCTGAAATCCTCACACTATATTATGTTATTTATATCTTACATTCTGTCAGTCTGATGTAGTCTCTTCTTCCTCTGAAATATAAAACAATGCTATGGACTGCATCTTCCCACAGTACATCAAACAACCCTGAGCGACAGTCCGTCCTCTCTTTTCTCTCTTTGTCCTCATTTGTTCTCTGCAGCTCTACAATCAGTGGACTGAGTGGTGGATACCTGGAGGAACTGGTTACTGTGACCTCGTTACTTAGTTATGTCATTTTAGGGACAAACAACATGTCTAGAAGACAAGGACTAATGACGAGCTCGATGACCTGATCTCAGAGCAGTTATAGGATCCATTCTGGAGACATAAATACAAAACAACTCAACTCAAACAGCTGCACCGGCACAGAAGAAACAACAGCATCAAAGGTAATTCATCATTCCTCACATTGCATCAGTGAGTTGTGTTTCACTATTTTGTGGAGGAAAAAGAGGCTAAAGGAAGATTAGAACTGAAACATGGCAAACAGCCTCAACTCAGTGATGACAGATGAAGCGCTCTGAAAATGCCAAAGCTGATAATTTAACATGTTTTTCATCTCCAGTATCAAAGTCAGACATGCAGAAGAACTTTTTAAGTGCAGAACTTCTGAAATAATCTCATGTAGCCATGCATACAATCAATTTGAATAAGACTGCTATAGTCAAGTGAAAGTTAATGGACAGAGTATGTGTTGTAATGATAACAACAACACAGCAAACACTTCCCCACATATATGAATGAAATCAGGGCAAACTTCAAAGCCGCGCGCTGGATTTCTCTGTTATGTTCAGTTCATTGTGTGAAAGCGTCACAAAGCTCGAAGCTTCGTTCTGTCTCGAAAGTAGTTCTGCTGACAAACTGAGCTGCTAGTTGGCTTTGATGTTTAATGTAAATCTCATTGAGATCAATTCACATCAATACACACATTTACATACACACGCACACACACACTAACACTTCAACAATGGCATGATTGAGTCGAGTTTTGGACAAATTACTTAATTAATTAATACACTTCAGTTCATGAGAGTTTACGATCTTTACAGGTTTGAACCTGCTTTTAGTGAATGTAAGACGAGCACAAATGCCAGCCACTTAGTTTCCACTGGAGCTGTTCATTACGTTCACCAGTGTTCCAGATTAAATAAAAATACATTTCCTTTCCATTTTCTCACGACACTATATCTTCTCACGGGCCATTGATCCACAGCAGCATCAGAATCAAACACCATCATCATGGTCAGCAGCTACAAAGGATCATGGAGGACATAAAGCCTCTACCTTTTCTGTCTCCACTTCTATAATACATGTTCACTCTTTGTACCCTTTCTTATCTAAGAAAATGACATTTCAGACATATGTATGATAGATGTGTATACTAATCCTACAATCTGTGTTATCTCACCAGTCATCATGTCTACACCGTGTGGTAGAATGAGGGCCTATAGAGAGACGTGGCTTGGATGTTTAAAAGCAAAGTGATGTGATTTGAAATGTCAGGTGTTCTGAAACACAACATAAATCCTCGGAGCTCAGACTGGATCCCATAGGGTCAGATATCTTAATACATCTCGTGGCCCTCCTGGCTTCCTGTTTGTCAAATGATTGACTTTAAAATACTGAATGTTTTTTGACCAAAATACATTTTTGCTCCGCCATGAACCATCCAGACCTCTCAGATCATCTGGTCTGCTTAATGTCCCCAGAGTCAAAACAAGACACGGAGAAGCAGCATTCAGTTTCTATGCACCACATATCTCCTCATACATCAAACATGTCTGGAACTATGAAACAACTGAAAACTTGGGATCTGCTGCAACTCTCAGTCCACTGCACTGTAATGTTTATACTGCATGATTTCTCTTATAGTATTTTAGTTTATTTTTATATTCTACTTAATTTAGTTAATATTGTATTTAATGTGTTTGTGTGTCCTTTTTATTATCTTTTTATATTGCCTTGTGTTTATTTGATGTCTTTTCTAAATGTCTTTCATGTTTTATTTGAACTGTCTTGTTGGTGAAATGTACTATGTAGATAAACATAACTTTGTAAATCTAAATGAAGGGGAAACATATCCGTCTAATATTCAATTCATTTGAAGAAAAAAATCAAACGTATGCTGCATTTGAAGATAATGTGTGTATTAATATTTAAATAGTGCTATGAGACATAGTGGATTCTATAGCAATCATGACACAATAACAGACTCTCATTGCAGTGGAAATCACTTTTAATATCTAGTGTGATGTTTCAGCAGCTTTTTATTATTATTTTACAAGCTGTAACACTTGGATATATATTTTCAAGAAATATTGGACAAAAAAAGTGCATTGCAGACCTCCATCAAGGCTCTTTAACATATGGTATCGACTCATAGGTTCCCTTCTAGCCTTAGTCTTCAACATGTCGGGACAGAGTTTTTATATACTGTATATACTCGTTAAATGCAAAGTATCCTTTCAAAATAAACTTCCTTCTTCACAGGGAAACAGAAAAACAACCGGCTTCACTGTTTGTGAATCAGGGATGCTTCACAGATGCATCTTCTCTGGACATAAACAACACGCATATGCATATTAAGAGTTATTACCCAGAACGGTCCACTTCACTACAGAGCTATTTCCTGGTTTCATCATTGTGTTCAGAGTGGGATGCAGCTCAGCTCATGTGAGCTACGGTGTAAAACCAAACTCCCACTGAACCACGTTCATGGTTGGATATTGATCGGACTCATGTGAAGATGAACACGTAGCCTCTGTAGTGTGTGCTTCATAAAGTGAGCCAAATATAACACCTCCAATAAACATAATGCATACACATGTGATTACAGTATGTACATTATATCTTGAAATGATCATTTCTCAACCAAACATCTTCCTGAAATGTAAAGCTATTCTTGACTCTGATCGCTTGTTGTCTGTCTGAGGAGAGACAGATCGAGTTTCCAGATGAATTTGTATAATTTCCTCTGCTGAGAGTTCTGATCTGATCTCCTGTCAATATCAATCAGAGCACAACAGCTTTTCTCTCAGTAGAGGACTGAACCAATAAGAGAGTGAGATGAGAGGATAAACAGTGTGTGATTGACTCTCAGAATAATACCAGCGCTGTCACAACAATAAAGTCATCCAGCAGCACTGATCCGAGTTCAGTTGATTCAGACTCTAACTGAGCACTGTTGTCTGAACTTAACTTAAGAACGTGTCTCCTGGACCTGACGCTGTCCATCTGCATCTACTTTTCTGTTTCTGTCTTTGTGTTCTCCACCTGTCTGTCTCCGTGTGCCTCAGTCACTTCAATGTCCCTGATATTCTTGCCTTTCAAAAGCAGAGATAAAGAAGTGAAAAGATGGAAGAGGAGGATGAACCAGGGTGAGGAGGGGGGAGTCAGAGCTCCATCAGCTGTGAAGGATAAGCAGCCCCTATGGGAGCCTCAACAGCAGCCAGCCTCCATTCACTTTAATGTCTCATTGATTCCACGGCTGTAACACAGCACATAGAGAACACTGGGTGGACGGTGTTGGTCTGGGGCTCCAGAAGGCAACATGTAAGATGGGAAACTGGAAACTCAAACATCATATTATGTTATAGATGGAATACCAACATGTCTAAGCACCGGGTGATGATGGGTTTGTCTCTTCAGCACTCTTCAGTTATCAGGTTCACATCTGACTTTAATTATCTTCACCTTCATGTTCAGACACACAGATTAGTTCCTCTGCAGTTCTTAATAATGGAGTTATAATGTGAACATTTAATGGTTCATAGAGGAGAGTAATGATCCTTTACTGAGTGGATCAACTGAGTGAGACAATGGAGATTAGAGAGGACACGAAGAGACTGAGAGCTCTGGATGGACTAGGAGACGTTTAACAATGCTGCACAATCATCTCCTTTTGTTATTTTAACAACATGTTAATAATGTTACATGTTCAGAATCGTCATGTGAACTGCAATCTTATTTTCTGTAAAAAAAAAAGAAAGAAGGGGAAATTGCACCACTTGATGTGTGTGGTAAGAGCAAAATCTAAATTCTGGCCAATACGTTAAAGGCAGAAATGAACCTATCATACCGTATATAATATGATATTATATTATATTATGGAATACATGAAAAAGAGGAAGGCGCTCTGAGGGGAGAGAACTCTGCCGCTGGAGAGGCGAGAGAAGAAGAACAGAGCGAGAGTTTAAAACAGAAGATGAACAGAATCCTCTGAGGTGGAGAGAAGACCTGCGGCTCATCTGTGTTAGTCAGCCATGACGCTTCCTACTTTATGTTATACACGCACACGCACACACACACGCACACGCACACACACACACACACTCACACACACATTGTGTGCGTTACATTGCATGTAGCCCTCATTAAGCATACACAGCTCTCTTCACAGTCCCACCTGCTCCAGTGTTTCAGTCTGAAGGTTCGTGTGTAAAATATGAGCATCCAGCATCGACTGCAGCCTGATAACACAAACATACAACAAACCTTCACCACTTTGACAGCGAGACAATGTGCTCGTCACTTCCTGCTTTATAACAATCAGATGAAATAGTTGCAGCATACAGTGCAATATTTCAACTTCATTTACTTTAAACTTCAAACTACAAGCAGATTTGACATTGTGCAAAAACCATCAGCAATTTGTGTCACAAACAGTTGGTGATTTTACTGAAGCAGAAGACTTTGAAAGGAAATGTGTCGCTCAAAAAAGCCTCCTAGTGTGACGTCTTGTGTGTTTATAAATCAGTTTGACTTTCAGACAAAGCTAGTGGGGAAAGAGATAGCCATGATTATAGTTATTATTATTACATGTTACCATGATAAGTCCACTTCTCAGTGCATCAGCAGGAATGGACTCATTAACTGTATCCAGTGACCCAATGACCTGAGTAGTCTCATAGATGTAGACACTTTTTCTAAGTTGTACCTCTTAACCTCAGGCTGCTTCCTCACCACAGACAATATGTTTCAAGTATGAAGATCAGGTTTTCATTGTCATGGTCAAGATCAAAAAGCCTGAATCAGATCAACCTGTGTCCTTCGTCCAGTGATCCTCACACCAAAACTTTGACCCTACAGGTGGTGATCCCACCAGGTTGTTTATTCGGGTTGTGTCTGGCTGAGTTACAGGGATCACTGGACACCAGCAGCAGAGTTTCTATTGGATCTTCATGAGTAGTCAGACTGGTCTTCACTGGTAAGGTTCAGAATTACATTTCCATCTCACATAGAATGCAGCAAGCTGAACATGTATTTATGTGTTCTGCTGTAAACATGAAACATGCTGAACCTGAGTTACTGTTGATCTGATCAAAAGTTTCATGTTACAGTGACATGCTATTTATCTTTCAACATAACAGTGGTTACAGTCAAACATTATTTCAGTTGAATGGACATCCATTGTGCTCAGAGAGCTGGCTCAGTGCCCACATTGATGAAGGTACTACTTGACTAGGAACTACATGTCAGCACCAATCAGCTTCCCATATCTCTCTCATCCTCTACAGTATGTATTTATCTGATCACTGGTCAGTGTTCAACCAGTGGACACAAAAGACTGATTTCAAATTTGCATTCACAGAACAGTTTCACCAAATGTCTTTCTGAGGGTGGAAGAGGAAAAAAAAAGGCCTCGACGTTAGTTGCTCATCCTGAACTGTGTCAGTGCAGAGTCCCACACAGACCAGGAGTCTGTCCAGAGGGTTTCAGTGGGATATCAGACAATCAGCTGTGGACAACTAATCGAACGACAAGCCTCTCATCAATGGTGACATGGAATAATCTGTCTCCACCTCACACTTCAAGATAATTAGACATCATTACCAAAGCAGCTTTAAACACGTGGACATGAAGAGGTTGTCAACTAAAATGGAAGAGTCAAGAGAAAGGTTGAGGGTCCGTGCAGAATGGAAGTGTGCACTTTGATAATATGGGCAGTGTTGCTGAGAGCTTTTATCATCACAATTAGTACAAATTGCAGGATTTCCTCCACTCACAGAAATTCTAAGACTTCCATTTAAGTGACAAAAGTGATTATGAGTTCAGATCCATTGGAAACCAACTTCAGAATACTTCATCATCCTGACCACATTCAATTATTCCTTAGAGTGACCAGATGTTATGACAGTTTTAGGTAGAATTCTAAGTTACCTTGACACTCTCTGAAACTATTTATTCTCTAGGAGAACAAATAACAACTTTTTACAACATGACCCATACGGAGATGATAAAAGAAAAGCATCAACACTGGATCTCCCTCTCTAATGCTGCCACAGAGCTCTGTAGGATTACATGTATTTAGAGCAGCTCAATGAGGTTCTACACAGTGATTCCAGCAGGAGGAGGCCTCTGGACTCCATCACATATCTAATATGCAGACACACTTTGGGGAACATTAGTATGCTGCTAATAGAACACAGCTTGATGTCATGTTTCAATAAGTAAAGTTATTCACGAACAGGCAGACTCAAAGAGTCTTAAATCTCATCAAGTGCTTATGGCTGAACTGTTAGCAAACATCCAGTAGACGCAAGCAGTTAAAAGTGAAGTTCTGTTTCTGGTCACCTGACAAATGAAAGTTAACATTCACTGTCCAATGATCTCTGGTTTAGTCCAGTGATTGAAATGCTAGATACTCAGCCTTCATGATTTGCTCTCATGCTGGACCAAAAGAGTCAACTATACCATCCTCTGTGTGCAGGCTGGAGAACCAAAAGTTAGATGTTAAAGTTAGATATGTATCAAGAATATTTGATGAATGAGATTATTTGATATCACCAAGGCCCTACTCAGCTCTTTATGTTCTATATTGTAGAGGCTTCATCCTCTAAGAGATGTCACGAAGTATGATTTTCCTGATTTGCTTTGTTGACCTTCGTACTCTTCGCACATTTTTCCAGAAGCAAAAAAAAAGTCGATATAGACACATCAAGATATATAAAACAATGTGCTGAGAATAAGAGAGGATGTGTACACATTTTGAAGATGTGTATTCTTCATTGTGCTGGCATTTATGAAAACTAACAAGTAAAAATGTGCCTTTTCTTAATGATGCCTTTCTTCTCTTAATTAAAGCCCCAATTAAAATTCTAGTGTCAGTGTTGGTGGAATGATGCCTCAGGGTAGGAAGAAAATAAAGACCTACTCATCACATTTTGCAACAAACCTCAATCGATTTGGAGTGGATCCAATAGATATTTGGATGTGTGAGGTGTGAATTCTAAAGCAGAGCAGTAAAACTTTTTTTTTTCATGAGGAGGTAGCATCAATTAGCAGAGAGGAGTAATGCATGAGGCCGGGGTGACAACAGCAACAACAGAACTATCAGGTTTTCATGTTAAACCTCCATCACTGACTGTGTCAGTCTTACATTTTACCTTTGGGTCAGACTGTGGCTCTTTGCTCCCCCACTGTTCCCATCATGGCCTCTCCTGCTGTGGCAGGCTGCTCCTTGTCCTACACCACGGCTGGAGGCTGCTAATGCCATTCAGTAGCTTTAATAGTGGGGATCCGAGTTTAATATTGGCAGCCGAGTAGCCTCTGGCTATATGTCCGTGTGTGCATCTGTGTGGGTGTGTAACCTTGGCAGTGGATTGTGTTGTGTTTCTCTCTCCATGGTCTCCTGTCTGCTGTGTCTCTCTGACCCTCTCTGTGGGTCACATCCACTGCTGGAGCCTCTCCTGATGCTGTCAGCATGACACATGACATTAACACAGCAGACCCTGATGTGGAACCACCTGTGGAGAGTGAACCATGGGTGACAGACAGTGTGTCTATAAACCTGTCACTGTGTCTAGTCACATCATTGCTCTTGTTATGCATCACGTGGAGACATAATGTTGAGCATGATAGCGGATAATTTGCATCTAAATCTGACAATAAAGAAATATAATGTGACATGTCAAAGAGTTAAAGCAGAAGCAACATCAATATGCAGAGCATAAATCAGAATAAGCTGATGTTTATGAATCTTCAGCATCCTTTATAGAGACAGCAGATATATAATCAGAAGCCTTTTGTTTTAACATTCTCACTGCTCATTGCTAACACAACACTACGTGAAGCCCTCGGGCTGCTGGAAGCTGCCAGTGAGTCAGGAACAATATGGTGCTGATGTCTCTCAGTGTGTGTGTGTGTTTGTGTTTCACATTAAGCTGTTTCATCTCCTCCCACCTCTCATCCCTCCATTGTTAATGTGAACTCCTAGCTCCCACAATCCCTCTCTCCACCCCTGCTCGCTC
>NW_022280054.1:9781556-9789561 GCF_004355925.1 Anarrhichthys ocellatus | reverse complement strand
CTCTCTCTCTCTCTCTCTCTCTCTCTCTCTCTCTCTCTCTCCATTAGGGAGCTGGCAGCTCTGATCAGGTGATGCTGTGCTTGATTCATTTCCTGTGGGAATCGATGGCCACATTTAATCAAATGGCTGGAAGCTAATGACTTTCGTGGGACTGGGGGTGGGGCCAGAGTGCACTGACTCAGGTCAGACAGAAACAATAGGTGAGCGTGGACGTCACTCCTGGTAAAAACACTGAAGGGCATCCTAACAGAGGACATGTCCACCACTAGTAACAAAAATACCTGTTTTTAATTCACATGTGAAACTGATGTTACAGTGACTGAATGGAACAAACCAGACTAGAGGACACAGCCAAAGTGTTTACTACTAAAGAATGCTGAGTACATTTATAAAGTCTAAACTCTGACACTTGCAGCTGCACTGGTTCAGTTTTGAGGTTAAACTAACATCAGGGCAAAAGTGGGTTACTACCAAACGCTCTCAGTTCAAGGTAATCATACTGATACTCAGTTCAGCACACATAAAGAGAGAATTAGAATATTTTTTTCCTTAATGATACACAAAATGTTTTATATTCAGAACAAAACGACAGCCGGCTGTTTCAACATCACAGTCACAAAAACAGCCTCTGGGATATTGTACATTTCAACAGAGCCCAATGTCTTCAAAATTCAGTGCTCATTGTTTTTAAAATGATCATGTACAGCCGGGTTGGGTGATCAACATTAGGATTCCAGGAGCGTTTTATTTATTTTTTTATTGGAGCAGTCTGGTTCTCTTCACCATGAATATATAATAAGCTTGAATGAATAGCATGCTGTTTAAAAAGCAGCCAGCGGACGTATTCTACCTTTGTTGTGACTCTGAGCGCTGTACTGTAAGTTAAAATCAGCTTTGTTTTTCAGAGAGGTGCTACAATTGTACATTGTTTTACTAACCGATCACAGTGAAGCAGTCAGGGGTTTAAGGTGCTTTCCATCAATGCTCGTAATGGCTCTCAGGTTTATTTTCAGGAGCTTGCTCCCAGAGCATCATCACTTATTTGTGCGTACCAATAAGTGGACTCACGTCTTTAGATAGCCACACCACAAACTCACATGTGTTTTCCCACAAAGTCTGTCAGTACAGAGGAGGATGAGAAGCTGCAATATAATTATACAGCATGACCAGAAGGAACCTGCTGGGTAATCATATGGGACATAAACTCCTGCGGTTGTTGTTCCCAAAACCGCGAAGACCAGCGCTGCCACAGTGATGCAACGGTGATTTGTGTGATTGTGGGAAAGGGAACTCAAAACTGACGGAGCAGACGTTTATCTGAGGGAACGATATACTGTCGTACAGCCCCATCCTCCCCACTCAGAAACAAAGATCAACAGCAGATTATGAAGTGAATGAACACATCCGCTGCTCTGACTGAGGTCTGGGAGAGCAGCAGGGCTCTAGCTGGGGGCTTTGATATGCAGACAAGCCACGAGGAGGAAGATGAGAAGGCAAGATCAAACACCAGACAACAGTTCTCTCCTCACACTAACTGATCGTGAAGCTGCTGCAGGGTTAATGGATTGATGGATGGATGAACAGACAGAATGGATGATCAAATGGAAGCAGGTCAGATGAAGTATTTCTGGAGACAGAAGGACACTGCACTGATTTATAAACAGGTATAGAATTTGTCCTTGGACAGAACTAAATGTTAACTGTGCTGAGGTCCATTAGTATGAACTCACTCTGAAGTTTAAGCTTATTTGGCGTTAGATCTCTAAAAGGGAAACATCGTCCACATTCCTCTGCATTGTGTCACCAAAGTTAGTCGTTATGAGAACACAGACAGACTGGACAACCTTCACACACCTCCTCACCACAAATGAGAATCAGAGAGACAGAGGAGGTGGAGAGTAGAACAGAGGGAGAGAACAGGATGAGAAACAGGGATGATAACGGATGATGAAACTCTCCTTCATCAGTCTGATTCCACAGAAGGTTTCTTGTCCAATCAAGCTTAAAATATTTCCTCTGACCTACACATCTGCAGTTTCTCCTACTCTACATCACCACTCTCTCTAATCAGCTGTCGAGGTGCTTAATGTCAACAATTACACTAAAAGAAACATAAAACATCTCTACAAAAAGAGTGAATGTGTAGGAGGATAAACTGCCAAACAACCATTTAAGTGGCTAATTAAAAGTCATAAAGACTCAGGAGGCAAATATATTTCAGAAATGAATAAGGTCAACGTTTTCAATCTGAACCTCTTTTAGTTTACTTAATTGCATTATTTGACAATTAGACAACATTTTAAATAACTGTTAAAGGTTGTTTGATCAGCAGACTGTATTGAACATGTTGACTGTATGTGCATCGTCTTACGTTGCCCTCTGTTTAACCTGGTCGCTGAAGTAAAAAGGCAGAGAGGACAGTGGGAGGGGACAGTGGGAGGGGACAGTGGGAGGGCACAGTGATCCCTGAGGGTGTGCTGATTTTAAACTAGATCGATGAATGTCAAAGGCATCTTGTTCACGTTTGGTGCAGGTCAACAGTCAGCATGCTAATGATGACTCTGAGATGCCAAACTTTTTCTTACATTTATACGTTTGGATCTTTAATCTGAACCCAATATGAGGCCAGCAAACTTCATGAAAACATCAAATCAGCTTTAGACTCCATCATCCACCGAGTACCACACACACACACACACACACACACACACACACACACACACACACAGAAATAAAGGCTGTACTATAGGAGATGATGGGAATAACACTGGTTGAATCGCTGAGTCTCGTCCTTCAGGTTCAGAATCTTTAAATGTTCCTGTTAAAAACCTTTCACATCTTCCATTTCACTTCCTGATTCATATCAAACTATCAGCTACATCACAACCACAATTGATTCAGCGCTCATAATATAAACTGCAGTTGACCCTGAATCTATAATCCTCTGTATGAACATGAATCACTGTTGATTATTATTGAATGGAGGTCCCGGTTGAGATCATCGAGTGCTTCTGAAGACTGATCTTGTCGTTATTGATTCCAATAAGTGAAAGTAGAGATGTGCTGCTCTGTCAGCATGTTGTGTTTGTTCAGAAGCAGTCCGTCTTTTTATTCCTCTGGCTTTGTTGTGGTCAGAGGAAAGTGAGCCGTTCTGAAATACACGTCTGGTTTAAAACGTAACAGCAGCAGAGTGCTGAAGTGATGCACCGACCCAGAGACAGCACAGCATCTGACCTCCTATACAATCATCTGTTGGGTGTCATAGTCTCACAGCTAGCTATTGAGCTGCCTTGAGGAACTCCGGGTCAAACCGTCCATCTGTCTGCCGGTACTGAAGCCTCCACAATCAAGGTTATGAATGTGATCCTGATCAATGCCACTGAAGCTGAATGCAGACTTAGTGCTGCCTGAGAAGTGGATGTGAGCAACAAACCACTGATGACAACTGCTCTGGTTTTCACTGTGCTGCTTTTTGTTGAAATGTTTCAATTTGGGCCAAAAACCTTGAAACAAATTGCTTCATGTTGCTTTGTGAAAACCTCCAAAAAGCCGCTCCTCATTGAAGACTACATCATGCCACTCTTGTCCCGCTGTACTCCCACTTACATTACTCACAAACACACTGTTTTCCACCTTAGTGGGGCATTTGTTACAGTATTCAGTGGTATCCAAACATACAGGTTAAAGCAGTGTGGTAACTACATGTTTCCATTCCAAGGTACTTGATACTTCTTCTCCACTACATTTCAGAAGGATATGTTGTACTTTTTACTAAACTGCCTATGTTTGATAGATTAAGTTACTGGTTACATTGCAGATCCGGATTAACTAAACAAAATATTATCAACAAATAAAATCTGCTGTTTTAGTTTAGATTAAACTACCCATGAAAGGTATTTACAATCAGCCAGGCCATCAATACTTATCTTGTTCATGAGTGGTGAGGCTGGTCTGTGTCTAATGGCTTGTAGAAGTTTATGTGTGTGGCGACCGTGGCTAAGTGGAGAGCAGGGCTGTCCTTCAATCAGAGGATCGGCGGTTCGATCCCCTGCTCTGCTAGTCGCATGTCGATGTGTCCTTGAACAAGACACTTAACCCCAAAATTGTAGCTGTGCCTACAGTGTGATAGAATCTGAATTGTGAGTCACTTTGGATAAAAGTGTCTGCTAAATGACTGTAATGTAATGTGTGTGTGTATATGACATCACAATAGGATTCTAGAATATATGTCAGGTAGTTTCCCAGATTGAGGATTAGCTCTCACACCAGAGACTACTGAAGTAGGGGTGACACCGGTTGATTGATCTCAGGAGCCTGATTGGACTGAGAATGTCACTTCTGTCTGTGGATTGCTACAAGTAGGGAGAGATTGAGTTTGGACCAACATTAAATTTACAGCCACGAAAAACAAGCAGGAAAAGAAACTGTTTCTCTGTCTATTGATCTCCGCTCTCTGTCAGTACTATGAACAACACCACAACTACATACACGGGCACACACAACAAACAGCAAAGTCCAGGCAAGACTTGATCAATCATAATCAACTATGTCAATTCTTAGTCAGGGACACTCCCACAGTGCACCACAGTAGTTTTCTCTCTGTTTGACTTCAAACTCTTTGAACCCACAGATATGTTTCCTTAAAGTTTGTTCCCTGTGGGAAACTAAAAGTAAACTTTGATATTGTATCACGTGAGTCATGTGTGTTGTTAGTCACGTGACTCACGTATAGTAGTGACGTACGTAAACAAGTTAACATCAGCCATGCTTTTTTCTTAAACCTGACAAGGAACATAACTAAGTGAGTGGTTTTGTTACCTAAACCTAACTTCCGTCGTTGGTCAGTCAATTTAACGTCAACCATGCTGTTTTCCTAAACCTCACTTCCTGCGAAGATGGAAGTGTATTTTGAAAAAACGCTATGCATATCACAAGTGTATATTAGTACACCGTCACTGACTGATGCAAAGTTAACGCTAGAGGGGAATGAAGAGCGTCATAGTTTGAACCTTATTGATAGTGACCAAGCTGCATTATTTGATGCATTGGTGTGAGAATGTGTGTAATTGCATCAATTGCATCATGGAGACCTGCATGTCAGCAAATACTTCTAAAACACATTTCAGCTTGCTCTGGCCCCGAGCATGCTTCCAGGCAAACTGCCACTGGTTCATCGAATCAGTTTATTAACTCTATTTCTTTTCAGTCGAGAAACGTTAAAATGAGATCAGTCGTATTTTTCAGTGATACAAAGAGGACTATACATCATTAAAGAGAATAAGAAGATAAGAAACCTCCTCATGTCTCCCAAAAGACTACAATTCCCAACCAGACTGAATCCTTTCTTCTTCTTCAGATCAGAAAATGCAGAAACTGTTCAACCATTCAACTTTTCAGGAGTCGACCAAACAATCAAATCACTCATAGTGCCGACCTGCTGGTGAGGATAAACCATCCCGAATGTGTGTGTGTGTGTGTGTGTGTGTGTGTGTGTAGGTTTTATCTTCTAAGAGCTTTTCACCCACTCCTCCTCAGAGCGTACTAGAGTAAAGGTCTCATAGGAAGGACACTCTGTGCTTCATATTCATCTGAAAATTCAAATAGCAAAAGTCTCTTCATGAACAGATTCATTAAAATTTCAAACAAATCTCTTACACTTATGTAGGAAGAGCTGCTGTCGACCACTGACTGGATTTAATATTAATTTCTCAAATCACACAGTCCAAGGTCTTTATCACTGCTATTAACAACTTTAAAATTGCTGAATAGACTTATTTTAATAGAGTGCATACAGTCTCATGTCTCACACATAACGTCCACAATATGATGTTCAGAACACACATTCACACACAGAGACGTGTTCTCAGCATGTTAACCAAGACGGAAGTCCATGACCTCTTAATCCATCATCCCCTGTATTCACTGCAGACTTGTTTCCAGAGGGAACAGTCAGATAGACTCTGATGTAGAGCTCTCTGCACTGCTGGACTACACTTCTGTAACGTCTCTGGACAGGTGATTTCAACTCTGCTTCACTTTTTTATGTCCACTGGCTGTTAGTTGTGACTGTTTCCTCTGGTTACTGAAGCTTTTGAACGATGAATTTTGATGGTTAGAGATCATTGATCGATAAAAACTTCTCTCATCTCTCTGGTCTCAAAAAGCTTTTTATTTATTTTCCCTTTTTGTTCTTGTGCTAAACAGTATCACTACAACACATATATGTAATAACCAAAAAGACATAAAAAAAGATTGAAAGGAGATGGGAAAATATGCCGAGTCATTCAAATCTGTGGTTGACTGGGTTTCAATACTTTTGAGACTAAAACAGATTCAGTTACTTCAGACAAGTGACTATGACTGACTGGACTCATACCAAGTGTGTTTGACTTCAATGAATCTAACAAACACACCATGATACTGGTCCAGGTGGAAGGAAGGTCACTATCTCCACCGAACACTGAGGGCTCTATCGTTGCGACGATGACGACAAACGGAGAGGAAGAGCGACTCCATCTTCTGCTCAGATAGACGTAACTCCACTATGTATTTTCATAGATTCAACTGATTTGCTGCTATGTGAACGCTCTGAATGTCAGAAGTTGACAGCGTAGCCACAGAGACAGTTTGACTCCACCAGAGAAGAGCCCCACCACAACAGTGATCACCTCCACAATCACCATCTCATACGTCATAGTGACATAGTGTGACAACTTGATATAGACGAAGCCTAACCACAAACACCACAGCTCTCACATCTGATCTCACTTGTGCACAATTAGATAGACCTATGAAGCCTCGTGACCATAAATGTCCCTCATGAGGGAGGGGCTGGAAATCAAGCAGGAATATATTTATTCAAAAAAAATGAATCAAATCTGTATATAAGCCTTGAAATGTTGAACTGATAGCTGTGAAATACTTTTAAATGTTGATATCAGTTAGAATTGGAGATCTCATCTCCAGGGAAAATGGCAAAATGTCAGAGGTTGAATGAGGTTTAGCAGAAAGAAACAGCTTAGTCCTGCATGGCTGAGAGCAGAAAGACCTGGCATACAGATGAGACGTGATCTCACCAAGTGGGAGATTCTGCAATATTGATATTAATAATGGAGGATTGTAGGGGCTGTGTGGCCGTGCAGGAAGATACACAAGACAAAGGGAGGAACACAACGCATCCATATTTCATTATGATACTCCAGACCTGAAGATACGGCTGCTTCCCAGGGACAATAGTAATACAGCAGTGCTCTCAATTATAGGGCAACACTTTACATTCTTAGTGAACGTCAGAACATTATCCTCACTGGAGTCTAAATGTGGAGCTAGAGGAGCAATCATTTACCTGGCAGCATGTACAGTACAGTTTATGGTGTGAATCTGTGTTTACATGATTGTGAGAGAACAACAGAAGTACAAATAACAAAGTCCTGGAGCTCCAAGTCAGCCCTGACACATCTTCCTCTGACAGAGCCGTGGTGGTTTCTGGGAAATGAGGCAGATTCTTTTAAAATGAGGAGTTGGGGAGGTACCAGGTAATCTATGATGAGACTGTTCCACAGTTTGAGACATGGCATGGCATTGTTTTAAGGTGGTGTAAGGTGGGAGGAGGAGATATTAGATAGAAGAAGAAAAAAGAGCAAACATTGATGCTGCTGCATTTGAACTGTGAGGCTGAACTACTCCAACTTCTAGGAGACTGAGATGCTTCCAACACATTCATGTTTTTAGTATCTAGCAGAACAAATAGGAAACTGAAGTTTTGATGGCTGTTCCAAAACTTGATTAATTATCTGTCCTCTCCACTTTATTAATTCAGATATGAGTTGTGGGGTTCCATCATCATCATTCATGCTGTCTGTGTTGTCATCATGAATATTAATGTGCGTCTAGTTCTGTTTCAGAGAATGGCCTCTCTGTGGAGTCTCTAGAATACTCTGTGATCGATCACCAGGGCAGGCCTCAGGTGAGAATCAATGACAGACATATACACACATACATATAT
>NW_022280054.1:9734531-9751556 GCF_004355925.1 Anarrhichthys ocellatus | reverse complement strand
TCAAATATAAATCGTAACCTTTTTGTCCACACTGCTGTTTGCAACAGACTGACAAATAGTGTTTAGCTGCCCTCTCTGGATCAAAGTTTCCAGCCTGTTCCACCTCTGACCACACCCAGCATCACTGGTAGGTGTGGTTGTCTGTGGTCAGATTCCGCTCTGTTGAACATGTAACCACACCCACCAGTGATGTCACCGGGTCCTGAAGTCCACCTGTACATCAGTGCAGCACGATGAGACGTTGAACCACTGGAGGTCAGCCAAGACAAGATGTCATGGAGGTGTTAAGTTACTCTTTAAACTCCACCGTCACTCCAGAGTCCAGTGAGTTGGTCCGTCCTCACTTTCAGCACCATGGACAGAGACAGTGCAGCAGCAGAGCACAGAGCTCTGTTCACTGTGGAGACAGAACTGCTGTTCTCACTACATTCATGAACAACTGCCACTATAATATAATAACATTTGAACTGTGTTCAGTGATTGAATTTATTCAGTATTATTTATTGCACAGCATATTAGCTAATATCAGTGTTACCATACATATGTTTCATTTACTTCTCTTTAATTTAAAAACATTAGTTTAGTTTTTTTATTTTCTCTGTTCACTTTTTGCCCCCATTTTGGACTGCCCTATTGTCCTGCACTGCACTCCTGCTCACAGATAACTCCACTGTCACGATGATTCATTATTTGTGTAAAAACATCGACCAAAGTCCTGAAGTCCAGTTGTCAGAGACCTTTTCATTGTTTAAAGTGTTCCAGCAGGCCTGACTCTCACCAGTTACTGTAACATGAAATGAGTCTGAAAGCTGACTTTCCATCCATCAAGTATCAGGATACAGCTCAGAAAAGATCTGCATTGATCTCACTAAATATGACACCACATTAAACAGCACTCTCTCCACTCTGAGCTGTTAGCTCCAGAAGTGGATCATTTACAGTAAAGTTTCAGATACTCTGTGCTACTTGTGCTCTGATGCTAATGACTGTTGAAGCTCTAGTTTCCTCTGCTGTTGGTCTCTGTCCTGAATAAAGAGCTCCTCTGTCTATTTCTAGTGACTCCATCCCAGTGGTTTCCATCACACCAGACCCCCAGCTCATTACCTGTGACTCTGCAGAGAGCGTTGATTTATGACTGTTTTTCTCTCATTATACTTGAGCTCTCTGCTGCAACACTGCAGCTCTCAGCTGGCATGCAAACATGGGAAATCTTCCCTGAAGACTTTGGTTTGATAACAGTTTGCCTCTGACAGAGAGCCAAAAGTCCGTAGAGCAGAGCATCACTTTCTGGTTCAGCTCCAGTTTAAAGTGTGTTGGTCTCTGTCTCTGGGTCTTTGTTCCAGAGAGAGAAATGGATCTCATTACTAACAGACGTCCTGAATAACCAGGCACGTAGAAGAGGAGTGAGACTATATCTACAGAAATAGAATGAATGAAGAACTGATAGAAAAGCAGTGATTAACACAATGATGTTCATTATTACAAGAGGCAGTAATATACAAGCTGCCAGAAAACATTCAAAGAAGCCCTCTTACTGTGGGTGGACGGGAGGTGAAAAGGTCAAACAATCAAAGACTTACAAGGAGACCAGTGTTGAGATATTTTGAAGTTACGTTATTAAAGTGTATGATGTGTTTTCCGTACTGATGATATGTGTCGTGCAACTGCAAACATGAACAAAGAAAAAAAAGATGATTTCTTATAATCTTTGTCCTCTGTTGTTCTCTGTCTTCTGACATTAACAAATAACAATGAAGAGAATACAGCATTGGGTATATATAACAAAGGAGTTGCAGCTGGTTAAACTCAACACACGATAAATATACTTTATTACAACAGCAGAGGAGGAGGTGTAGGAGGCGCTGTGTCCTCCTGTGTCTTGTCATAGCAACCTTATATTTGCCTCATGCTAATTACAGGCTAATTGTTCTCACACCTAACTGCACTAATTGCTTCACATATTTTTCCATTAATGTCACAAACTCTCAATGACCAACAGAGCAGAATAACAGAACACTTTATCCAGGCTGCTGGTCAGGTTTGAATATCCAAACTTTATTATGGCCTGTCGGTAAACATGACATCACAGTTGCACATTGTATCAAACTCTCTAAACTAACAACCATTCCATCAGCACTGAGTCACATTATAAGCTGAGCAACACACACAGGACCAGAGTACTGTGGAGTCATCTTCTCTGATCCTTCCTGTCTGTCTCACTGACATCCTGTGAGACTTCCTGCTTGTCAATCTTTGTATCCTTCTCCTTTACAATGTATTGACTCTATAAACAGCCTGTGACATCATAATCCTCCGTGATATGTGGATATGATGTGAGGCTGTCATCAGGATGAAACTAATAAGCAAACAGCAACAGAGAGAGACAAAGACAAAGACATGATCAGACACCAGAAGTGAATCCTCTTCTAGTCAGGACAGTGAAGCTAGACGACAAGTAGGGAGACGGTCTAAACATGTGAGAGTGGTATTTAATATGGACGAAGAGACACAGGTGGTGGGATTACTTCAGTCCAACCAATCCAGCTGAGCAACAAGAGTGAAATGTGTCGGTGAAAAGATGCTGAAAATTACTTCTAACAAAGAGAAGATGAATAGTTCTCATAGAAAATCAAAGTATCTGCAAGTGACAAAGAGAGGAAGATAAAGTGGGAGGACTCAGAGAAAGAACGTTTTGTACAAATCTGACAAAGAAAACCTCTTTAGACGTGTGAGGACGGTGAGTAAGAACGCAGAGAGAGCAATGCAGAAGTAAACTCTCCAAACACATCAGTGATTAAGCATGATTAGTTCAGACTCCCTGATGTGTTGAGTGTTCAAAACATGCTCTCTGATAATATCTTACTTTAATACATCAGGTTGGTAGTCTTTACAAAACCTGTGAAAGTGATTCTTCATTTTACTACATTTTACAAGATGGATGACTAAGTTACATTTTAGGACTTCTTGATAATTCATCTGAAACTATTTGAGTTACTTAGTTATTGCAATAACTAAACCAACTTTACTTTATGACCTTTCAACCTTAAGTCATATAAATTAATCGGCACTGAGGAAATACATTTCATACATGTGCTGAAGGAAATGTACAGTTTGTACGGCATCATGAAAAAAAACTTCTTCACATTTTAAGTGCACGATCTCTGATGTCATGATGTCATGATGTCGTTCTTTCTGTTGTAAACCCAGCAGTGTGTTAATGTCTATGATGTCATGTAGTCCATCCAGGTGATCTAGTTGACTATTCCTCTGAACTTGTTTGTCCTAAAATGAACAATCAAACCAAACATCCAACAAATCTCTCTGCCCTCTACTTCCACACATCCTTCTTCAAACACTGACTATCAAGTGATTTGTAAGAACAAAACCAGTTTAGTCTGAGCTCAATCCAGTTCACAGACGGTCAATAGAGACTAAACCCTGACTGACAGAACGTCTCCTCCTCTCCTTCCCTCTTTGTCCTCCTCTGTTCTCTCAGTGCAGTCAGCGGAGTTGGTGGTTGCTAGCTCCTAGAACTATTGACTGAAGCTATTATAAGTTACTGTTCTGTTGAAGGAGACTGTGATGAACTGATCTCAGACCGGTTATAGGGCACTTCACGGAGAAGGAGAACAGACACTTTGTGTTTGGATAAAGAGACAGAGAGAGCTGAGGTCCGACCAATGACAGGACACAAGAGAGCAGCTCCAGCTCTGTGTCTCTGACAGAAGACAGGCTGGGACGGAGGACACCTGTCCAGCTTTGGACCAGATATAAGAGAATATGGACAGATATGAGAGGACAGGACCAAAGAGTGGACACTGAGCGGACACACATCATCTCTCTGGTTTACAGAGAGCACAAACACTGACTTCACAGTCATGTGAGGACGTGGTCTTCATTTAAACTGAGGACTGGGGGTACCTGGCCCACATAAAAGACACACAGAAAAAAAGAAACACAGCCTTGCGGCTCTCCTGATAGAAGTAAAAGCCAATCTAATTTCCATTAACAGCTCATTTAATGTTAATTTTCTCCATTATGAACAGTCATCAGCTCACCATCTGCTGGACTACAGTGTTGATCTGCCCAGCAGACGTGTTGAGGTCTAATACGACCAGACAGCAGTGAGACACACCAGGATGAAAACAGCTCTGCTTCTATCACAGTAGCTGACCTGGAAACAGTACAGACTCCTGCTGTACTGATGTCATCAACACTAACAGAATCACACAGACATGTGCAGTGGTCACAGGTGCAGTTGATGTTCTCATCCATGTTGATTTAAAGTGAAGCAGGAAACAACACACGAACACAAATGGGAATTCCTAAATTCCTAATGAGCAGCTTCTAATGCTGTCTTTCTGACCGCCTACCTATTGATGCCAGTATGAATACAATACCAGCAGCATTTAGCAAAGATGCTCACATTAAAGGTGAAATGTGATTTCTACATGTTGCTAAAGTCAAACACATGCACACCGTCCTATAGACTGTCCCCACTGCTGCCGAGTGTCTCTGTGAAAGCACTCCTCACCACTTTATTCCTCCAAATATAACTGTGATAATTCATTTCTGTGAAATAATTTGTCTGCAAACTGACACGCGCTCACACACACACACACACACACACACTACATATTATCCACCTTTTTTTGTGGTTGTGTGGAGAAGACCTTCACAAGGACTGACCTCTCCTCTCTGCTTGCTTCCACTCAGCAGCCTCTCACTGACTCTTCAGAAAGTGTCAGAGGTTAGAGATCTATTTACTGAAGCTGGAGCTTTTAAAAGTCCACTTTATACTAAACAGTGTGAACTGTACATCAGATGAAGAAGAGTGTCAACAATATGAGAAAGCAGTGACTTAGTGTCTCGTTCTTCAAACCTCTCTGAGCTATGGTGTGACATCTAATCCTCCATCTGTGAAACTACATGCCTCTGATGTCATACATTCTAGAATCAGTGTGATGTGATAATGCCATTATGTCATTAGTCACAAGTAAGTCTGGTTTTGGCTATAAAATCCAAGGTCAGGTCACTCTGATTCTTCAAACGTCTGAACTTATTAAATCAACAGATTAAGTGATGAAGCTCAATTTCTAGTTGTGTCCTTCAACAAGTGAGAGAGGAGCTGAGACTGAGAGGACAATCAAGTCACATCAGGTACTTTTAAATTCTCTACATGAATACATTATGTAACACATATTCATAATTCAATGTTAAATATGCAATCAAGCCATTATTTCAGCCATTATGCACCAGCACAGCACCTGTGAACACACAAACAGTCAGCTAAACCATGAAATTATCTCCACTGAACATCACTGTGACAAATCATACTGGATCCATCTGGTGTCTCAGTGGAACATCAAGTAGGAATGTGTTGGAGGCTGCTGTTGGTAGAGTCACAGATGTTTTACGAGCACACACACTGGTGTTCCAGTGATCCTGACAGCATGCCAGTTGGTATCCCACTAATGTAGGAAGTGACAAAGACACCAATGGTTATTTAGTCATTTCAGGACTATGTGCCATTCATATTACTCTCGTCTAGCGTCAATGTGTTGCCATGATTACTGCTTGGTTGGACTTAATGTACTGTATTTTAACTCTTACATGAGCAACTCTGCAATTATACAACCAACTTGAGTTGTTTGATGTGAAAATGCAGAAGTCATAAACAAGGGAATCTTTCATCTCTGCCATCAGTAGATCCTTTATAAGGTGAACATGGCACAACCAGCGCAAGCATTGATCAGTGACATCATCACACAGTCAATTATGGGACACTGAGGACAATATAGGTTTGTGTCCTTTAGAGTGAACAAAGGGAGAGCTGGATATATTTGCTGAATTTGGAGGAGCCTCTAAAAAGGGACAGGCCATAGCAGGAAATAACACCAGGTGTAATTAACAACATTAACGATGGCTGCATTTCAGTCAGCAGGACAATCGTTAGTGATGATTAGTGACACCTGTGTTTTTCCTGCTTTGACAAGTCAACATGTGGAAAAAGGTCCACAGTGACACAGCTACAGTCTGATAATTAGTGAGGAGACACACCTGGCTTCAATTCAATGACATAAATTACCAACAGTACAAGCAACATGACTCACTTTAGTACCAACTCTCAATGTAAAAACTACAGTCTGAACTCAGTGATTCTTATTCTCTCTGTATCCCTCTGTCCACTGTTGTCTCTGCACTCCTACACTGTGACCAGTCCCTGCAGCTTTGTCCTCGTGCATGCTGGGTCACACGGTGCTGTGGGAGAGCAGAGTAACCTCACAGAGCTCCCAGCAGTACAGGAAGTCATTATGCAGCATACAGGACCCAGTTCACACTCAGACCAGCAGGTCTGCTCTGCTGGCAGCAGCTACCAGAGCTGGAAGCTACTAATGATCACCACATTCAGAGCTACGGATCCTCACCAGCTCAGCATGACCACTCAATAGAGATGACCGGCACTGTTGTACTTAAATATCACTGAGAGGCAGACCGGTAAAAAAATGGCAGTTCAAGTTAGTAAAGTAATGTTTAGTTAAATAGCAGTTGTGGTCGAGAGCGCTAGAGATGCATGAGAGGGAGCGATGATGCGAGTAAAAACAGAAAAATAACATTTTATTCTAAGATTGTTTCATGGACGTTACCTTCTAGAATAAATAGCCATCAAACACTCAGGAGATCATCTACTGTGGAGATCGGTGCTCTGGAGTTTTTAGTCTCCTTTTCTTCCTCTGCAGTTTCTCTTTTTCATTCATTACATCTAACTCAAACATCAGAGTCACAAAACAATAAATACAAACAACGGGGAGACTCTGTTGTTTCTAATGCGAACAAATTGTCTTTCTGTGGAGGAAACACAAAAAGGGAATGCTCAAAAGGGGCTTTTTGGTGCCTAGTTTAGTTCCTCTGGTTCCTTAGTTCCTTGAACTTTATGGTCACAAAGGGTCTGAAGAGAACAGTTCCTTTCTATATGTGATATTGCCATTGGTGCTGAACTAACACATCTGGTCAAAGGCATCTGCTGGGTTCTACTAAATGGGGAACTGGGAATGCCAATAAGCTAATTCAGACAGCAAAGGATATTTAAGGTAATCACACTCAAACAGCTGAAACATACCTAATATATACTTCCACTTTAAACACCATTTAATGTTTCTATGAGCTTCCTCCTACCTTTTTTTCAAACACATATAATCTTCTTGAGAATATCTGATGGTATTCAGGTTCAGAGAGACCTTTTCTTTCGTCCCATTAGGATTCTCCTTGGTTGTTTGTATGGAACAACAAAGAAAGGTCATCTCTCTTTCTCTCTGTAGAAGTCATCGGCAAACCTGGAAATTCAACTTTATAGGACCCAGCTCCCCAAAGTCTGCTGTCATGTCTGTGATTCTATTCAGATTGACTATAAAAGACAGAACATGTTATTTATATACACAATGTTCACTCCACAGTTCATAACCCAAAACATGTTATTCCAAATATGCATCATTGCATCATCTGATTAAATACCAAATTTGACTGAGTACAGTGCTGAGAAACAGCACAGGTGTAATTAATAACATCACTAACGATGAGTCAGGTCCTGCTGTAGTGTTCACTGACACTCCGTGGAACTGAGCCACCGTTAACTAAATTAGTGACACCTGTGCTTTTCCTGCAGCGATATCCTAACTATGAGACAAGGAAGAACAACAACTGTGTGGATAGTTGAGTGACATTGTGTGGCTTCCTGTACCATTCAATATGGTGACGTGAAGGTATAGGTTTCTTTTATTCCTTTTTTAGACACTTATTTCAGTAAATTCATGGAAGCTGTTATTGGCAGCTGTGAGACGATCAACATAGAGACCAGGTGAAAGTACTCTCCCAGCGACCAGTGTCAAGTTTCCACGTAATGAATCACTCTGCAGTTTTACATTTAGATATAAGTGATGTTTATGACTCTCTGCCTCTGCTTAACTCTGTCTTTTTGACAGAAGATGGAGCTAAGGCAGTTTATAGTAGTCGGAGAGATTTATGACGACGAACGATATTTGATGCAAAGAAATTTGGTTGATAGACTAAATAAAACTGATGGTAAATATCAACCACCTTATCAACATTAATGGTATACACACTTTGAACAACATCAAAGACTGAAACTGAATCCCACAACGGGGAGTGGTGGTCCAGACTTCTCTGCTGTGAAGTCAGCAATGATGATAAAGCTGCTCAACATTGATGTGGAGGATGGAGTTGTTTCAGTGTCTTATTTCATACACAGACAAACTCAGAGTGGTTTGCATATAAACAGCAGACAACAACAATTATTAAACTTAGCCTACATTAAATATTCATCAATCAAAAAATCCCAGACAAAGCTGGTCAAAAAAAGCAGTAGAGCAGCATTTTAATCTTTCTATTACATGAGGTGGGTATCTGAGTCATCTGAAGCTGTTCCAGAGACTGGAGCATTACACGTTAAAGAAGCTTCCCCAGACTTCACTTTAATCCTTGAACCAGGCCTGCGTGAGATGACCTGAGAGACCTGTTTGGCTCATGAGCACTGAGCACGTCTGAGAGGTGCTGAGGAGCGAGAGCATTTAGAGCTTTATAAACAGGAAGCAAAGCCTTGGAGTGAATGCTAAACTCTTATAGAAACTGATAGTTGTGAGAACACTCAAACATTGCTGCAGTTAAAACAATAGAAGATGATGTCTTTTTTTTAATTACCAAACATGCTATTAAATATTAAACTCATTATAAAGTTTCCTAGCCAACAGTTATGGTAAAGAAGTGAACGAATGAGTCATGAATTGATCTCCTTCTAATAAACAGCTGGAGAGAATTAACTTATTAAAAGTCAGTCTAATCACCATTCTAATTACTACCAGACCTGCAGGTTTATTCATTAATTAAGTATGACTGCTGATTACACACACACACACACACACACACAGTAAACCTAGCTAAGAGAGAAAGTCCTCCTCTACTCTCATTAACATCCGTACTGCAGCTTATGTGCAAACCACTACTACTCTATGAATATGCATGGAGTATTACAGTCAGTGTGTCTAAATATTGAACATGTGATGAAGTCCAGAGGCCATGTTGTCTCTGGTGGAATTGAAGTGTAAATGCTCATTGAGCAGCTCTAAATACATGTAATCCTACGGAGCCCTGAGGTGTTAGCACTAGAGAGATGAAACACCCTGAATCAAGAGTTTGTGTACGACTGACTGCACTTAATGGAACACTAATGTATTCATGGAGAATGTATTTATTCCACATTAATGTTGAAGAGACACGATGACTGTGGGCGACTTGGCTTTTATTGAGAAGAGTTAGTATTATGAATTGAAGGTAAATTAGCGGTCATCAAATTAAACATGATTACATTCTCTCTTTACATGCATACAAATACACATGTGACTCATTATCATCTAAACACTGAGACGGTACATTTCTAGACCAACTGGTAATCACTAACCTGATGGGGGAACTGGTACTGTAGCAGGTCATATTCTGTCACAACATTATTTGACTTTATATGAGATGTAAAAGAACCTGCACATGAATTTTGAACAGTTCCAGTGAAGGATTGGTTTTGCTGCAGGAGGTGATGAATCGTGGTGACAGAATAAAAGTGAAAATATCTGTTCCCTGTCATGACGTGCATGAAGCAACATTTAAGTCTTTCTCTCTCAACATCTATTTATTTCCTTTCTGCGTCACTTTTATCTCACTAGATCTTCCTCCCTCTACCCATCCTGTCTTCTCCCTGTTTTCTGTATTTACTCCATGATATTTATGCATGTAGAACATTTCCTCCTCCAAAGCTTTAGTTCAACAAAACACTGTTAACTGTTCAAATTAATTTCACTGCTTTTTGGTTTTGTTCTTCCTTTCCTTCGCTTCCTTTCTTCCTCCTACCTTTTCTCTTTCCTACTCTGGGCGATGATGAAGGTCGACTCAGAAGGGTGGAGAGAGAGAGCAGCGTTTCTGTGACTAACCCTGTGGTGAACCTGATGAGTATCTGAAAAGAGAAATGTTGCTGTTGTGTCAGTCTCTGGACTTTAAAATGCTGATGCTGTTACTCTTTTGGGATGCGAGTACGCAAATCCTCACACCTCTCAGATCCTCTGATTTTAGAGAAAGTCTAACAGAAAATAAACTGTAAAAGAAATTCAGAGTTTCAAGGACTGTCCTTTGTGCAGATTATAATGGGATTTGGGAAAACTGTTACTGTGCTGCAGTGTGTAGAAATGTTCTCATTATGAATTATTTTATTGCTGAGATTTATCACTTTGGTGTGGTATTTGATAAATATTGTGCAATTATTCTTTCACAAAATCAGGTCATAGAAAATGAAGATGATCACATAAGGAGAGAAATGATCAAACTGGATCAAATCCTCATTAATCTCCACATGCACATTTCCCTTCACAGCTGTCACCATGTTAATGAGTGAAGTGGGCTGTGTAGCTGTTATCTGAGTGGATCACACTTTCTTACTACATCCAGTTTCTATCACCCAAACACAGAGTATCTGCTGTTCTGTCTACTTAGCCTTGTTGTTTGTTTGCAAACACAAATGCAACATGAAATCATTCAGAGTGGAGCCACTGAATGAATCTATTTAATAGAATTAGAGCCTGAAGGTTGAAGAGGGAACAGCTGTACTCAGTCAGGAACCTACACTTCTGCATGAAAACGCCTGATGTAGTGATCCAGAGATGAGTGTGTTCCTACAGACAGATTATACAGCAGTTTAGCTCTACGTGTTCCCGTGTTTCTGAGCCGTGTCGGTAAAAACAAAAAGAAAACATGTTTAGTCTGAAGTTCAAGTGACAGTCTATCAAGACTAAAGGCCATGTCTGACGTCTGCAGTGTGTTTCATCCACACATGGCTGCACCTATGATGAAAATATCAGGGCGAGTTGTGTGAAGATGTAATTCTGGGCGGGTTTTCAGAGGGCAACACATTCTCACTCATAACTCATCATTGCTGTGTCTGGGCTCCTAATGATGCAAACGGTAAAAATAAAGTCTCTAAAAATAAAACGCAACTACAAAATAGTTTGAAATATAAGCAGCCAATGACCCACAGCCTGCATCCGGTGAGTCAGACTAACACTGAACTAGCTGTCTTCAGCCATTCTCTCAAACTCGTGAGGTGATCTAAATAAAGCTTAAAGTGAGGCCATAAAACTGAGCCGTCCAAAGCATTCATCTTATTCACTTTGTAAAGTGTCGGTCAATAACTGCATGGAGAGAAAATAAATCCTGTGAGACTGACAAAGTTTTCCTCTTCTCGCAGGAAGTAAAGATGAAGGGAATGATGGAAAATATCAATAAATGAAAAGAAGTGAATAAAGCCAACATGCTCCACAGCTCAGTACCTTCTGCACACAAACAAAGGCAGCATGGGAGTGGTCTGTGAGCAGGTGATGCTGTGCTTGTTAACTGATGTCCTGCTGCGTCTCTCTTAACCTCTCTGTGCGTCACATCCACTCCTGAAGCTTCTGCTGACACTGAGGCCAAACACACAACACAGCCAGCATGACCCTCATCATCACAACAGCACAGCCTGTCCACATCTGTGGCTCAGCACATGATGCAGTGTGTGTGTGTATTTATGTTCTCAGTATGAGTCTCATTAAAGTTGAACTCGGTATAGAGTACTACAGATTCAAGAGCAAAACACTGAGCATTACTCACAATCTCTCTGACCCGAGAGGCAAGAAAAAAAAACGGCGAGTATATTTTTACAGTTGTGGAAGTTGTATTGCTTCACAATGCATCTATATTACTGATGTTTTATTTGTGAATCACTTTGTGTTGTAATCTGTGAAGACATTACAAATAACATTCAGTATCCTCACACAGAAACCTCTGCAGCGGCTGAAAGAAGACACAGAGACAAAGAGGTGAACCTCCTCGGTACTTTAACACAAGGACACTGACTCCTCTCGCTTCCTCTCCTCAGAGCTGCTGAGCTGAACATGGTGTTTAACTCTACTGTCAACCTGCTTTATTTAGCAGACAAATCAGAGCCATAGTGGAGCTGTCTGTAGCAGTTAGTCTGAACAGTCCAGCAGCACAGCAGCCGGAGGAGCTCAGAGGAAATGAAGTGAGGCTGGACAGTTCAGGAGAAATAAGACGCCTGGAGTTCAGCAGTTTGTTGAAGATGCTTCAACTCCACTGGTGGTTCATAATAAGGTCAAAGGTCGTTCTGGAGGGCAGTGACCCTTCAATATGAGAGACTCATGAAACCATTACAGAGCTGGAGGAAGATGCTCACTAGAGAGATCATTACTTTAGCTGAGAGAGACACACAAAGTGTGTGTGTGTGTGTGTGTGTGTGTGTGTGTGTGCGTGCTGTTCACGTAAATAAGTTATTAGAGCAGATAAGATCGGGGCTGCTGGTGAAGCAGATAAACTGTCTTTTATTCTCTCTGTTTCTGTTTCAAGTCAAACATTATTGAACTGCAGTGGTGACACACGTCACTCTTTGCCACCAAAGTGAACAGTAAAGAGTGAACCGAGTTTAAACTGGACACAGTCTGTCCAGTGCTGAGGCACTAAAGGCTCCAAAACATCCTCAGAAACAGAAAGTTGTTACAATTAAACTGCATAGCAAAGTACCATTTATGGATAAAGAGAAAACTAAAGTGACTAACTTAAACAGTTATACATCACATTTACATATTCCAGCCTGATATGACAGACAGTCACCACCCACTCAGTGAAATGATGAGATGTGACTGATGTGTGAGGTCTGGTAGAGGAGGGAGACGTGCCATTCAGACGATGTTTACAGAGTATAAGAGGAGGCTGTGAAAATCTTTGAAGCTTTTTAAAAAATATCTGCAAAATATACTTGGTTATAAAAAAAGAGCAGAGAAAGTGTTTCCACTTAAAACCATATTTCAAGTGTACTTCCTGTGGTGATGTAATAGTCTTGAGGATGATGGAAATCGCACATTGTTTATGTCCATGTTTGCTTGCTAGCAGTCTTCTTCCTCACTGCCTTTGTGTCTGTATTTTTACTGCCTGAAGAGTCATGCTGCCTCATACATGATATATTGATAAAGGGTTTAGATAAATAATGCAATGTGTGTGTGTGTGAGTGAAGTCTTTCACTCCCCTGAGTCAGAGCAGCTCACAAACACACCCTGTCTACATCAATGGAGCTGAGGTGAGGAGTGAACAGTTTTAAGTTTATTTGGAATAAGAATAACAGAATTGGTGACAAGAGGTGCCTGTGAAGAGCCTAACGGATATTAAAAGTCAATACCCAATATCTGCTGAAGGGACAGAAACTGCTCCAGCTTTTACACTGACCTAGACAGTTAACAACTGCATCCACAATATTAATATATGAGAGCAGTGGACGTTGCATTGTTTATGAAAACAATGGTATAGGCCACTGACTGAGCCACACATTCATTGATTCATAAGTAAGGCAAACATGATGACAGATTTACTCTAATACATTATCCCCAGCCTCAGAGTTTATCTTCACAGCACTGTGTTCCTATTTAAATGTAAATTCTCTGTGGCTGAGGTGAGGATTTGTTACAGAAATGTAACACGTTATCAACAGAAATCCTGAGAAAGAAGGTTTTACCTTCAGGCAGACAAAAGTTCAGGTCTCCTCTTTCATCTTTCAGTTTCTCTCGGTGTCTTTCTCTCTCTTCTCCTCTGCATACTCACTGGTTGTTTCTAAATGTCTCATTAAATGTTGAAAGTCAATGAAGTGATGGGGACAGAATCTATTGCTAGTCACCGACACATAACACCTGGAGATGGAGGGAACCAATTTCCCAGAGTGCAGCAGATAAACTATTTATTGTCTTGAGCTGACAACTGCTGAGACAGAGGAAAGAGAGAAAACATTAGTCGATTTCTATTTCAGCGAGACTTAAAACATAAACTGATGCTTTTCATTTCAGCTTAATGCAACCATTCATCAGGAAGGGAGCGGCTTTAAAGACGAACGACACACCCCCAACGAAAACACCAGAATTGGTCCTTCTGATAATCCTTCTGTCTGTAATGATACAATATTTCCTCAAGGAAACATAAAAGTACATGATGGTTATTCAGTATATGCTTGGATCTCCAAACACTTGAATTCATCTACACTCTCATTCCTCTCTCAAATCCCTTTCACTAACTGTGTGGACTTTTTTGTCCTCTTGTCCTTGTCCTCCACTTTTCATTCACAAACACTCAACTGATAACAATCAAAAGCAAAGCCATGAAGACAAGACGTCTCAACGGTAAAAAGTGAGGGATTAACCTCAATTTGAACAGTTCATAACTTACACTTCACTTCATCTGAGTACATGTGTGAGCCCATCGAGTATTTGTAAGTGGAAATAACATTATGCATCTTATACGTTCAGCTGATACAGAAATATTACAGAAATGTTCATGTCTAGGACTCCAAAAGTAAACTCACAGCTCGCAGCTGTTTTCTCCTCCAGATGTTGTGTTAAGCAGCTAACAGATGTTTCTTTGATACACATCAAAACACCAAGGACCAAACCTACAATGTCCATCTTAATCATTAAAGTCTGCTCATCAGTACAGTAGCAGGTGTTGTAGAGATGTGTCAATATGATGCAGATCTGCACCCAAACAGGAGCTTGAAGCAGTTTTCTTCATAAATATATTTATTTTATCCATCCATGTTATACTTAAAGACATTATTTAGCACTTCAGAGTTCTCCCTGAGGGAAGGTTTTTCGAAATCATAAAGTTACTGATATCTGGTGACAATATTTATGATTTGTCGCTTCCTCTTATAATCTCTCTCTCTTATACACCTGACCTAACTAAGCTGTGCCAGACCTCCAGATATCAAACCATACAATTGTCAAACAATTGTACTCCTGCAAGTCTAAATGTGTGAACACTGCTGTCATTGTGTAGTTTTCAGAGCACACAAGAAAGCAGCAGATCCTCTCACAGTCGTGACGTGGAGAAAACACTATTTCATGTTCAACAGGACGGGACTGTTTTCAGAGCAGAGATTCTGTCACAGTTTAACATGACGTTTACAGTGCTGTAGATGGAACAATACAAAGCTTCATGTACCTCGTGAAGTGTGCCGTTTTCTTTCCGCTGACAGAAAAGCTTCTCACACTTCTTCACACCAACAACACAAACATCTTGGAGGCAATATATCTTTTTTGTACGTATTTCTTGGCCTTTTTTCACCTCTAACATTGACACTAACAAGCAGTATCACCTCATCTTCCTCTCAGTGTTACTACAGTTCCCTCTACATGTGCAGACTGTTTCAGTCACAAACTTTTACTTTCAAAGCTCATGAATACAATATAAAAACACAGGTGAAATGAATGTTTTACTGTGACACTTTAAAGACTTAAAGACCGGAGCAGTTTCTAATGCTATTATTTAAACCTGTGCTTTTACTACGTTGATGAGTCAAAATATTTGCTGTTAAAAGAGTCAATCTGTTGCTGCACCACCAGTGTCTACACCCTGTCCATGCTGGAGGATCTCTGGATCTCTGCTGGTTGTTTTTGTGGAAATAAATCTGCAAAATGGAAACTGCAATACAAGCAGGAGGGGATTCTTCATGTGTCATGTTAATGAACACTTAATGAAAAAGTGTCTCTGTTAAATATGAAGCATTGTGTTTGTCCAAAATATTTGCATGTTGCCATGACATCCGCAATGGTAACATTCAGAGGGTTAGCTATTTTGAATCTTTTCTTTTTAGAGAGCGAGAGCGAGAGAGAGCGAGAGAGAGCGAGAGAGAGCGAGAGAGAGCGAGAGAGCGAGAGTCACAAAGCAGCAGAATCAATGTGCAGGACTTCTCTCCTCTCTGTAAACACCAGGTCCATTTCATTGAGGCTGTAGGTATGAGGCCTATTGATCACAGCACAGCCTGAGTTGAATGAAGCGTCTGTGGAGGCTTTCACACTGAGGCTGACTGGAAGAAGCAGATTAACTAGAGAGGTTGTTCATGTTTTTCATGGGCTTCAGCTACCAGCAGATCATTTCAATTTTCCACAACCTCTGGCGTACAACAAGGATGTGAAGCTGTTTTGTGTTTGTATTGATGTCTGCTTATTTCCAGAGGAGGATTTAAGGCTTTATCTCACTTCTTGTAAATGTCCTCTGATGTCTCTCAAATATATTCATCCTCTAATTCCAAAGAAACAGCAGTGATCTCTGTGACGTCTATGACAGGATATTTCTAACCTCCTTCTTGCTGCTTGTTTGTGCTCATTATCACTGTTCTGTTTTATTGAATACAGCCTCCACATCATAACAACAAACATGGGGATCTATTATTATAAAAAATACACGTGTGTGTGTGTGTAGGCAGCATGCAGAAGCGGATTTACAATGATGCCTGAATGCTACATGGCTACTCTTTCATCCTCAAAACGGCTCCCTATGTTTATGATGGACGCTTGTCCACAATGTCTTCAATATTTGTTGTTAGTGCGTCTACATTGTCTTTTTTATGTGTTCAAGGCATGAAACTGAATGTAGAGGCCCAACTGCCTGTCTTTCAAAGGTTCTGTCAGTTTGTTCTAAAGATAATTAACAGCTAATTCATTTCAGATTAGTGTCCAGCTGTTTAGTAGTTTCATCACAATTGTTCGGAAAAAACTGCTACACAAAGGAAATTAGAGAAAATATCAAGAGTTATAGACCAAAGGAAGTGTTATTGGTGCTTTACTGGTAATGATATAAAAGGTTTCAAATTATATTTAGAGTTCACATATTTATACGAGTATTAATCCTGCAAGGATCCGTTCATATCACTTGGGAGAATTACTTGGTTAATGAGAGTGGGCGCTCATAAAAGGCTGCCATGCTGCTTAGCATGAAAAGAGAAAAGATCCGGTCTGATCCGGGCGTCGTTTAAAGGATCTGTATCGACTCAAATGAAGCTGATTCTTTTATTGTACAGGACTGTGTTTTGTCCACCTCAGCCTGCTGAACACACACACACACACACACACACACACACACACACACACACACACA
>NW_022280054.1:9711104-9734521 GCF_004355925.1 Anarrhichthys ocellatus | reverse complement strand
CACACACACACACACACACACACACACACACACACACACACACACACTGTGACACCAAGACTGACCCAAAGCACAGACTGACCAAAGCTCTTAACCCACTGAGAGAGTTGACTGCCATCCACCTGGAAACAGACTGAATTAGTTAACACGTCACTCTCCTGAAGCACACACGTATTTATTAGGCCTACTTACTGCATGTCTATGTGGAGCACAGTGAGCTGACCAATAACAGACACTTCTATTAGCAAGACAAAGACATAGAGAGTCATGGCTATACCGGGCCTCTGGCACTTGCTTTGTTCTTAGAAATGTAAAATGTAACTCAACACATGAAGACTCTGTTCCACGTCTGAGTGTTGATGTCTGCAGTAAAATATCAAAGTCAAGCTCTCCTGCGTTGATTTCCAGCTGAACTCACAGTGGGAGGCACAACTGCAGCACAACAATGAACAGAATGCCAGCTTGAGTCATGTGGAGATTAGTATATAACTAGAGAGGGAGTAGATTTGTCAAATGCATATGCATATTTTTCTCTGTTATTTAGGGAATTCATAAAAGTCAAGCCCATGGAGCCAGTGGCATTTCCAGAAAATGTCTGTGAGTGTGCATGGTGCATACAGAGCAGGCTACATGCTGCAGGAAATAGCCTCTGCTTCACATTCAAATCCCAAACTGAATGACATTTTTTTTGGGGGGGAAATGATTCATGTTCATTGTGCTCTGACATCGTGTTTCCTTTCCAGCCTTGTAATACAGACTCTGTGGGACTTGTGGATCGCATGTGGAGTTGTTTCCTCTTCACACAGAAACACAGAGGCAGCAGGTTCAGCTGGAGATGAGCTGGACTCTCAGCACGTCTTAAATCTGTCCAAATCAGAAGTGCAGCAAACGTTTTCAGCAAATAAAGGAAATGTGACATTCATCATGTGTTTCACTTCTTCATGAAACCCTAAAATGCCAAATGATGTTTGAATAATAGATTACAAAGAGAAGTATTTACTACAACCTTGAATCTAAACTTGACCGACAGACAAAAACAAACAAACCAAAACAAAACTAAAAGTCTGACCCAGTCTGACAAAGCTGAACCTCAAACTACAAGCTCCAGGTCAGGTGCTAGATGCTTTGTTTCCCTCCTTTGATATTTATTTGTGTGAGAATGTTGATTGTCCTAGTTAGAGTTTGTCAGGGAATTCTGCATCCCCTGTTTGATCTTCACCTCATTACGAGAGAGAAGGAAATATTAATAAAACAAAAAGATACACAGTAAACAAGTGATCATGTTTGTGACTCAAAGGAAACAGAGGGA
The DNA here is from genome assembly GCF_004355925.1 of Anarrhichthys ocellatus. Taxonomy (NCBI): domain Eukaryota; kingdom Metazoa; phylum Chordata; class Actinopteri; order Perciformes; family Anarhichadidae; genus Anarrhichthys; species Anarrhichthys ocellatus. The sequence continues at coordinate 9,733,212 of NW_022280054.1, read as the reverse complement.
TTTATGAAAAAGCTGCTGCCCTCTATGGCTGAAAGTCTCAAGTCTCTGATGGAAACCAGCATCCCTGATGGGTGTTCAGAGGAGTCTGTGAGGAAGAGGAGAAATATTCAGTGACTGAGGGATTGTTCACTCTGGATGTGCATGTGATGGAATACAATTGAATCCCTTTTGAAGTCTTTTCCTCTCACGTTTCTGTGAGGGTGAATCCCTGACAGCTAAAAGATGTCAGACTCACTGGAGCTCAGCCTTTACAGCACTTACAACCAGGAGAGGAAGACAAGGACGCGTTTATCACCAATGCTGCTTTACTTCCCTTCAGTGTTGGACTCTGTGTGTGTTGACTTCCAGCCAGCCAGAGTCTGACCTATGAAATATGCAACAGCCAGAAACATATCACAGGGTCAGAGGTTTGAATCCAGCTGGGTAACTGAACAGATGGCTGTCTGGCTAGATTTCACAGTGGACTTAAATAAAGGGGGGGCTGTAATAAAAGGTAACACATAGTTAATATGTAGCTTCGTAATTAAACGTGATCTGTCCACTACCTCAGCCTCTCACCACAACATTCAGTAAACATGTAACACTGACTGATGGATGATGTCTTCTTTTCCTAAACCTCATTAAAGCTCCATTAGGTCACCTGCAGATAAACTCAGTCTGATTTAAAAGCACAAAAGAAAACTCAAAGGCAGAGTAATGGATGACTCCTTCATTTATCTTTTTCCAATTAAGTAGACAAACTAGTGAAGATTCTTCCTGCAGGTTATTTCCTCCACTGAGTGTACTTTCACGAAGCCTCTCAGCTGGCCTTGTTAGAGGATGACAGAGTAGGTGGAGCAGTGAGCTACTGTACCTGTGTGGTTACAGTGATACTCTGAACACTTACTGAGGGAAATAAGTAGCAGAGTGAATTATCAACATGAAAGACACTTGAGCTCAGTCAAGGTAAACAAAAAAAAAAAATGTTGGATGGATGAGGCACTGATCATGGACCGCTGAAAACTCTTCCAATATGAACAGTGCTGGAAGAAGACAACAGAAATAATGTTACATGACAGTGATTGAGTTGGAACAGTAACCACAACATAGTGTAATATTCTCTCATCTGCTGTTAAACATGATGGGAGCAGATTGTCTTGGTTGAATCATCGTTAACATTGAAGCAGCTGTTGTTCTCAAAGACGTCGGCCTCCACAGCATGAAGCTCTCCATGTCGACCTGGCAGTCAGCTGCTAGACTCACATGTCAATGTGTGCCATTCAGCAGCAGATGATCCCTCACTGAGCTTGCTGAGAAACAGATACAGACCATGATGACTGATGGCAGATGGGGCTTGTTAACACTCATCTCACTGCTGCATACATCCTCTATACACTGTTCTCTGCCTGATCTGAAATCAGCAGATTTATGTGAGCCATGTTGTCACATATTGGACTGACAGCTAGAGTGTGTGTGTCAGGATTCAAACTATAACAGAGGCTTTAACTCCTGTAGCTGGCCAGTTGGTCCCTTCTGTTTCCAGCAGACCTGATGCTGAGTTTGCACTGAAAGTGATTTTCTGATTACGTCCAACTGAGCTGCTGATCGATCACTGTGTTTCTTTTGTTTTTACCACTCCATTACCAGGACTCCTCTTTGGGTTGAGCTATTTACAGTCTGAATAGCTTCATTATTGCTGACATTCAATTGCAAAAGCAGACAGGAGACAGTGAATCAATCCACTAAACCAGAAGTTTGTTCCTCTCTTCATCACTTTCACTTCCTCTTCTCTCATTCTGTCTTCTCTGCCTCCTCTTGTCTTTTCCTTCTGCATTATGTTATTTAACTTGAGGGCGCACAATAATGGAAATTAATGGTAATGGTATTGTATCTCCCTGTTTTCTATATTCATAGTTATCTAGGCCTACTATATAGTCATGGATTTATTCTTCACTCGTTCCTTTGTATCTACTCACAACTTTGTTTTCTACAATGTTCTACAGTGTTACTCATTAACTTAAGCTCTTAATGCATGATGCGGTATTATTGCTTTTTATCTTTTTTTCTGCCAGATGCCAAATGATTGACAGGACACCAGCTATTTGTGACTCACATGTACTAGTGCTGTCATGTAAGCATTCACTGTTGTGCATCGAGCCTTTTGTTGTCAACTTTATTCTCCAGTTGATTCTGTAATCTCGGACATTTCTGTCTCAGATCACAGAAGAAATGCCATTTGGAGCTGACGCTCCCAGAGTCTAGTCAGTGCTCTGTGCTGTTCTATTAATATTAAAGACTGATCAAAGGTCAGCTCTCAACCTTTCAAACACACTACAAACACTCCACACTGACACACTTCATGGGGCGACTGTGGCTCAGTGGTAGAGCAGGATCCTTCATTCAGAGGGTCAGCGGTTCCATCCCCGGCTCTGCTATAGTCCTGAATGAGTATGATTGATTAGTTAGAGTCCTGATGGGCAGGTGGTCCCTTGCATGGTAGCCCCTGCCATCAGTGTATCAATGGGTGTGAATGGGAAAATGATGGCATGTTGTGTTAAAAGCGCTTGGAGTGGTCGGATGACTAGAAAAGCGCTAAACAAGTACAGTCCATTTACTTCCCCCTTTATCTTCCATTGACCAACATTCATTCTACATCCTCATCTGCTAGTTGGTGCACTATAGTTCAAAGTCAGTATAACTGGGTTGATAGCCCTGGTCATCCTGCCCATGTACATACAAACCTTATAATATATAAATCACAAGCTATGGCCTCAGGAACACTTGGTATAAACTCTTAAATGCTTTATTTGGAGAGTAACTCCACACCAGAGCATGGGGATGATGTGAGGGTAAAGGTTAGTTGGTTGGGGTGCCTGTACAGAGGGCTGGGGGGACAGCATGGACCTCCAGGTGAGGCTCTTTGCTGTCAAGTAAAATAAAGGTGACCCCAGTGTCACAAAGGTGACATGTCTGCCTGCACTTTCCCTCAGGCCAACAGTGAAGTAAGCAGTGACCAAGACTGTGGTGCAGAGAGCTTCATTACTTCCTCCAGCCCTCCGGAAATCCACGGTCTCATTTGTCACAGCCATTCTGCTGCATTCACTGTGTTTTGTGGTAAAAGGTAAAAGTAAACATGAAAGATTAGACTTCCACTCTGGTAATTAGTTTGTAGAAGGAGAGCAACAGTTAGAGACACACTGTGATGTAACATGTCTGTGTGCTTCTCCATATGTAACACGTCATTGTCTATCTTTGTTTAAGGTGCTTCAGAAACAGGAGAAAGAGGTTCACAATTGCTACTTGACGATAAAAAAAGTTGTATATTAAGCACTGAAGAAGAACTGTTTAAAATCAATTAGCAGGTAAATCATTAGTTATTGATGCTGCTTGTGTGACCCTTCATGTATCGTAGGAAAGGTGTCCAGAGCAGGCCTGGTAGTGAGTCACTGCACCTTCTTAGCAGTTATAGAACAATGAAGCACAAATACATGGAGGCCTCTTGGTTATTCTCCATTCAGTGGACTACAGCAGGACTGTGAGGGCTCACTGCAAGGGAAACAGCTCCTGGCTATACTGAGGACAGAGAATGGGATGCCCAGAAGGGTTTCAATCTGATCTAGGATCCATCCAATCATTTCCTAACCACTTATCTGGATACTGGACCTCTTCCATCTCCTCCTGGGGGGGCCCTTGAGTTCTCCCATGAAAGCTGGGAGATGAAGTATCTTGCCTCTACTTCAACAACTCTTAACAGTCAGTTGTGCTTTGAATACCTCAAAAGTAAAACACTCTGGAGGTTTAGTTCTAAATGTGAGCTGATCTTAGTGATTCCACTGATGCATTCGTGGTGCATTATTAAAACAAATCCCTCTGTGTCTCAGCCGGATCCCTCCTTGCTTTATGCACCACCCACATGTTATTCAATACACATCCCAAGTGATTTTTTTTATAACAGAGTCGTACCACAGCTAGTGATTGGATGACCGGCCTTTTAATTAGTTGATTAGATGATTATCAAGTGATTGGCCCCAATCTCCTGGTGTCATCAGACACCGTTAATAACCTCTGTAATGAAATAATTGAGTGTGTGTGAGTGTGTGTGGCTGAGGAAGCATCATGACAGTGAATCTCTAACATTTGTTTCATGGTGTGACGTTGATCAGCATTAACTCAACATGATTTGTATCTAAATGAAGCCGATATGTTAAACATGAGTATTCTACATACCACAGATGACTATTAAATCAGCTTACTGTACCTTCCATTGCTAAAAGGAGGAACAGTAAAATGAAAGATCAGCTAAATGTAGCCCACTGGAATACCTTCAGACAGAAACGCTAGATTGTGGCATAATGCAGCAAATGAGCATGTGATACATTAAATATTTGACAATAAGGTTCCCTCCGTGTTTAGATGACTCCAAGACTTCAAAGAGAGCTTCATTGCATCCGTCCACTCACTTCAACTGTTCAACTAAAGGCTCACACACGACTTCATGAACTGGGATCTGAGTTTCAAAGCAGAGTGGTGACTAGAACTGGTCTCAAAGATGACATGCCCTCTTATAAAGTGTACTGAAACAGAGTAAGAGCTTTGAAACACTCCATCAAAGCCCAGAAGAAGAAAAAAAACAAACATATTACCTAAATAGACCTTCATGAAAAGACCAGCCTTGTTCCAGCTGACCATGAAGGGATTATCAGCTTATGTTCAATGAAGCACGAATAAGAACAAAATGGAGTCTCTGCATCTTTTTTCACATCTCTGCTCAAACATTCACCACTTTGACGCTTTGAAGCCACGTGTGTGTCACTGAAACATCGAAAACAAAACACAATGTGTTAAATCAAAACACAATATACTGTGAATAACTGTGCCGGTGTTTTATTAGCAGATACATAATTATATTCATGGAAGTGAACGTGTCAGTGAGGGTCTCATATTCTTTATAATAGCTGAGGGGTCGACCACATCTAAAACGCTCCCACACAGCCTTCAACACATCTCATTAGTGCTTTGGGAGTGTGTGATCCATTAAGGGAGATGTGATGAGATTAAGGATCCAATGAAAACAGAGCTCCCTGACGATCAGTCTCCCCCTCGCTGTCTCCCTGTCTCCCTATCTCTCACTGTGAACTCAAGAAGTAAACACATCACTCATTAAAACTACAAAGTTTAATTTGTCCTAATTAATTGGCTGAGTCCTCTAGAAAAGGGCATCCATGCTACCGTGATGAACAGTGGAATGTCAGACTGCAAGCTTCAGTCGGCTCGGTGAGCAGCAGTGCAACAACTGCAGACTTCTTAACAATGACACGGTGCCCTGTGTGCTATCAACTCAACTGCCTCTTTATATTCACGATCACACCCTCACCATCAGCTGTTAATCATCACAATAACTGTTCATTTTGAGATCATTAGAACACAGAGAATATTCATGAATAAATAAATAGTTAAAGTGATAATAAAAATGTAAAATAAAGCAGATAAACAAACACAAAGAGCTATTTATTTACCCTGCCTGCTATCAGCTGACCTGAGCTGGCCTCGTGTTTTCTCATAAAGTCAATGTTCAGCATGCATTATGTTGTTTTCTGAGACAAATTATTCCAATGTAATCACACATATAAAAAAGCCAGCAGAAGAAAGACGGTAGAAACTCACCATTCCAGAGAGAGATGGGAGCTTCTAAAAAAAGAGCTCTAAAACTCACCAGCCTGAACCATGCAGGATGACGAGCAGATCTAAAAGTATTGCATGAGAAGACATTTTGTCTAAAGTTGTTAGAAGACCACAATCAAAGTCTGAGTTTAGTTTAGTTTCTGTTCGCCTTCCTGTTCATCTGTTAGCTTGTATTTCTGATCCTCTGACTTTGTAAGTACTGTACCTTTAAATACACTTTCAACTTACCAGGAAACACAATTTTAAATGAGCCAACGCTGGTCTGGGATAATAACGTGTACATTTTATCACTTTGTCACTGCACAGCTACATTTTCCAGTGTCACAGAAAATACATCACACTATCTGCTCCACACAGACCTGGAGTCATTCACATTCAGATTTTTAGACAAGTGGCTCTGTTCAGTTCAGTATAATGATACTTAATCACAGATTGAGACAACTATGTGACATACAGAAGTACAACATCGTGACATCCTTTTGTTGATGGTGGTGGCATCAAACGATCAATAATCCAGCAGAGAAGAAGGTAAGTACAGGGTTAGACATGGGGAGTTTAAGGTTGAGCTGTTTTTACCAAACCTGTCAATATTAAAGCAGAATGTGTCAAACTGAGGATCCAGTCTGTCTCAGGCAGAATGATGAAACATCTTTAAAGTAAAGAACATAAATCTCTGGAATTCAGGAGAGACACGAGCAGATAGGTGTGTGTGTGTGTGTGTGTGTGTGTGTGTGTGTGTGTGTGTGTGTGAGAGAGAGAGTCCTAAAATGTAGCTTTTTATAAAGCAGCTTATTTTAGGATGTGGGAACTCCTGGTATTTCGGGTCCTATTAGTATCTTGAGATGTGCAGTGATGACAGTGAACTAATTATATCAGCTGTGTAATTCCCTCAGAGTCACCAGCTATGAACAGCATCCTCCTGTACATGTCATTCTGATTTAGTCGTAGCGTTGGTAGACTCGACGTTGACCAATCAGCTCCAACTTAACTCTCCTCCAGTGTGGCTGACAATTGGAGCAGCAGCTCATTAGCAGAGAAGCTGATTATGTGAGGAGACTACAGTGCAGTGTCCATGCTGGCACAGGAATTAATGTTTACTCTAAGTGGGGAAAAAAATGCTAAAAATGTTATTTTATTAGTTTGACAATACTTACAATTCAAAATAGTAACTTGCGTGCCGAGATACTTTTTAATATATTCTGTGCTCACGATGATTTATTTTCCTTTCAGTTCCTCAACATACGAGAGCTCACAGGTAGACTGTGTGGGGAAGCTCATTTACATTCCCTCTCTTGTTTCACACCTTCACATGTGTCTGAGACTCAGAGGAGAGTGATTTCATTATAATGTGCCAGCAGCAACACAAAGGCAGAAACAACACAAAGGTCCAGTGGACTCATCATATAAATATGATGAAAAATAAAGCTTGCTGTCTCAGTCAGAGACATGAATCCATGCAGTGTAAACGAGCACTGCTTTGGCCTACACCCTGTTTTATCAATATCAAAATCAGACATTTGACATGCCATTTATTTATGTCGACCCTCAAATCTGCCATTCGCTTTATTCTATGTTTGTTAACAATCCCACTGTATTTGATCACAAACCCATCACTATAGATGAAAAAAACACCTCATTACAGTCATTAGGAAGAAGACCCATCACCTTACACGGTCCAGTCCACTTGTCTCTGAGACTGAACACAAGGTTCAAAGCTTCTGACCCCTGGGTGTCTTAATGCATTATTCATTTACAGCCCACAGTGTTTCTCTCCTCCAACTAAGCGTCAGCTGTCTGTGAGAAAACCTCCAGTGAGCTGTGCTGATAAAAGAACTGTGATTCTTTATGGAGAACGTCAGAACGTCAGCGAAGACTGGAAGTTGTAGGAGAGTCTTGTCCTGATGCTGAATTTGCTCGTGGGGGTTCGACCATAAGGTTTTGATAATACAGTTTTTATTCTGTGAGAACAGCAGCGTTTGAGGAGGAAGGTAAAAGCTCACTGTCAATGATGCCCATGAGCATGCTGGGATACAAATGATCACATTGCTTATCCTTAAATCCCACTGTAGACCGATGGAAAGCGGGGCCAGACAAGAGGAGGAACTATATAACTACAGAAAGAAGGAGTTAAACAAACAGCAGCAGTCAGCAAAGGTCAGAATCAGGAAATACAACTTTGACCTACACGTCTACCTTCAGTGACTCAGTTTGTCTCCCTCTGGAGACTCTCTGCTCGTCTTCCCTGAAGAAACCTGATGGAGACAAAACTCCTCCATTCTGCTTCAGACATCTCATGTAGCTGTGAGCCACTAAAGCTGCTGTCACTCTCCTCTGGAGGTGTTACCAACGGTGAGTAGTCACACAGCTCCTGCTGAGGAGACTAGTCTGAACGGTGACTGTGACTGTATGAGAATCAGCACCATGGACAGAGACAGTGCTCTACCAGAGCTCATGTATTGGTTTATTATGTGGAGAGTGAGTCGTTTCATGATGCAGAGCACACTCCTCTAATTAGACTGTAGATAGAATGAATGCATCATTACATACAGAATGATTTTTACACTGTGGAACGCATCGGGTGGTTTTTGTTGGTGTGATATTAAATTGCCTTCAAATATCATTTTCTTTAAACAAGCTTCCCAGCTTCTTACCATGAATACAGGAAAGTCAGATGTCAAGTCAGACGAATGCTAGAACCCATTAGCTCTGCATAAAGTCTGGTTCTGTTTTAAAGAGAGAAACACCTGAGGGATAAATATGTATCAGTCAGTGTTCATTCATGAGGCAAAGGCTCACTCATCAAAGGGTTATTACATTTTCTGTTCGTCTACACACACACACACACTACTGGGAATATTAGAAAGCACTATTTATTATTCAACCAGAGCAGAATGAACCCGTCATCAATCATTTGCTTTCATTCTAACTTTTCTCAGTGATGCTGTCGGCTCTAAAAGAACATTCAATCCCAAACTGCTGACGTCTGTGGACACGACGACAATGCTAAAACAGAGTGCAGCAGTGAGATCAGTCAGTCAGTCACACAGCTTATGAACTAACCTCCAGGTTCACCTGCTCTGCCCTGAGCAGCCATTTTACAGTTCTGTTAATTAGGTTCTTGTCACTGTGAGATCTGGAGTCACTCCTCAATGTTGAGCCTCAGACTCAAAACACTGTTACAGCCCTGATTACACTCCAATCTTATTAACAAGCTCTGTTTGCCCTCTTCACCCTTTTACTGGCATGTTTCCCAGAGGCAGGATTACATGTCTGTACTATTCTACAGAGCTGATGGTAACAAAACACATTAAACAGTGACAGAGATGAATATGAATTAATTTACATTGTTTAGCATCTTTTGAGCACAACCCATGAATGGTTTTCTTTTATCTTATCTGCAGTCATGAAATGAACTACACTCATTAGTGTGTCCCATCTGCGCAAACGGATAAGAAAAAATAAATAAATAAAAACTGATGAATGATTTTGATCAAGGAAAAAATATTTGATTTTCACATTAAATTTGCCCATCTGGAAATATTATCTATACATAAATTATAGATTTATGATTAACTATACATTTCACAATCAGCTATAAGAAGACATGTATATATATGAGAGGACTGAACACTGAGGAGACACACAGCATCCCTCTGGTTGACCAACAGAAGAGACACTGACTTCACACTGTCACACAGTTCCCATCACGTGAGGATCTGGTCTACATTGGATACAGTTCATTTGAATAGGAAGGCTCTGCTATATTCAAGTGAAACCATGTAAGTCCAAACTGCAAACACACCAAAGGGCCCCACAGAGTGTGAAAGCTCCCTTAATGGAGCTAAAAGCCAATCTAATTTCTATTATCAGGTCGTTAAATGTTCATTTTCTCCATTATGAACGGTCATCAGCTCACCACCTGCTGGGCTACAGAGCTGATCAGTGATCTAATAGCATTAGACAGGTGTGAAGGCATGCAGGATAAGAACAGCTCTGCTCCACTCTGCACAGATAGATGTGAATGACAGATGTTTGAATACATATAGATATATTAATGTAGATTAAAGTTCACTGATCTCCTTCCACCTGTGTTAGTATCATTAGTCATGCATACATTATATGTGGTTTGATCTCACTGATTCTATTATGTAAGAAAGACTGAAGACTAGACACAGAAAACCATGATGTCACTAACCATGAACAATAAACTCAGTCATTTTCCATTCCAACATTCATTGGAGCATATCAAACACGCACGAGTCAACGTGTTTTAGAGTAACACCTTGTAAAATGTCAGTGGATGTCTTCCTGTTATGTCACCATGAACCTGTGGTGTGAAAGCTTCACAGAGTGAGATTCTTCTGTCTCTGATCAGTTTTATTCATCCCACAAAGTGTGAGCAGAGCTCAGCTGGCGAGCTGTGTAGTCTGATTTAAATCTAGTTCCAACTGTAATGTGCATACATGTCAAACTTTTGAAATATTCACACAGATGATCGTATACTATGTTTAAAAATACAATCTAATAAGGGTTTGGTAACCTCAGGTAGCTCCAGTACAGAGAGGCTCTGATGATGTTTGATCAGTGAAACTTCTCTTAATCAGATCGAGGCAGCAGCTTGTTAAAAGAAAAGGTGACATCACATCTTTCTCTGGTCTTTACATCAGCACCAACACTGAATTCTGTCACAGCAGAGACATCACTCACACATGCGTTAAGACACAGTAACAGAGAGGAACACAGACACACTGATGAAGCTGAGTGGACACAAACACTCTCCGTGTGTCGGTAACCTTGAGATCTGGACAACCATGAAATCAAATTTCATTCGACCGATGTCTCAGTGCAGAGACACATTTAGTCAGAGTGTTGAACTGTGTAGGAGGCTGTCGTTGCTGGTGGACTCACACATGTCCCACAAACCAGATATAAATTGGATTTGTGTGTAATTTCACTAAGAGAGGGTCCATCACTGATGGAGACCAGCAAGAGCAGAGTAAGAGAAAATACAAGGACCAGTCTGTACTGAGTGTCAACATATGGAATGAATGTATATCAGGTATTATCCGTCCACACATGCGAGTACAGTAATTGTCACTCAGTGATAAGTATTGCAAAAATCAGGTTGCTGATGCGGTCTGACTGCTGAGAGTCTCCTCTGCAGTCAGGAAATGCCATAACCTGAATCATAACTACCGTACTATCTTGTCCCTGCTCTTCATTCCATGTTACGTTAAACTGCCACAATGTGACAGTGCCTCCAGTCCTCCACTCAGACACTGACTGATGATGACACAGAGGTTATGCTGAAGTTCACAAAGAGAAGAGATTTAACTGAGCATGAGCAAAAACACACACATGGCTGAGCAGATAGATCAAATACTGAGCACACAACAAATAGCATTACATTATTCACATCACATTAACTTAATCACAATGTCTAACATGTTGGATTATTCAGTCCAACTGAGGCCAGTTGTTTGTGAAATTGATGATGTGGGTAATCCATATAGGTTGTGCTAGTTACATGAAGGTGAAGGAAAAGGAATAAGGACACAGCATGGGAGGATTCAGGTCATATATCTTACTGACACAAATGGAGGTTAACAACAACAAGCACCAGCGGGACACAACAGTGTTTGTTGTTATCAGAACGGGAATATATCTGAAGTGTCAGGCTGTGTGTGTCACAGGTGGAGGGGGATTTCAGCTGCCTCTGTTAATCTGCATTGAGCTCTATCCACATTACATCATCACTAACAGAAGGCTGGAAGTCAGTGTGCGATGTTAAAATCATTGAGCTCTCTGTTTGAATAAAGAGTAAAATATGTATTACTGTGACAACAAAGTGATTCTTCCACCAGGTGTGTGAATTAAATCTGCTAAATTATATTATAAGCAGTTTGGTCTGTTGTCAAAGTGTTCTATATCTGATGCAGTCTGGATGTCTCTGGTGGAACTGAAGTGGAATTATTCATTTAAAGCAGCTCTAAATACATATAATCCATCAGAGGCCTGACCAAGGTTATAGAAGCCACATGAGGTTAAAACAAGTTGTTTTCTTGAGCTTCTATTCAATCTCATCTTATCTTTAATTCTCTTTTGGTTCTTTATTTTCTTCACATTTACTTTTATCTGTGTTTGTTTATGTCTTTCCCTGTCCAATCTATCCACCACTTCGCCTCTGACCATCTCGTTATCAGGTCTTCAACCACAACACTGCCCTCTATCAGTAAAATGTGAATTTAGATCAATCACACAGAAGCTCGCCCTCATATGAAGTCACGGAGCGTCTCATTTCCATTCTACTGAATCCTAAGTATAGTGTGATGTGTTGCTGTGGTGAATTACCATACAAATAACTGCCACTGCTTATCAAGCTTTGTTTAAGAAGCCAGAACAGAGCGACAGAGAGAGAGAGACTGATTGAGAGGGAACACCCCGCGGACTTCAGAAGCTGTTACTAAAACCTGTATCTCATCTAAACTTGACTGATACTTTTACGCACATACATTACATTCTGTGTGTATGAACGGACGTTACGTGCGTCTCAGTCTGAGCTGCTTTGAGGAGCAGAACACAGTGGACTGCTGCAGACCTCAGGGAGGCTGACGGAGCTACAGGGAACAGAGCAGAGGACGGACTCATAAACCCGAAGAATGATCGGATCCAAACAAAGCTACACACCCCGAAGGCAAAGGAGACCATGGAGTTCTAATGGTGCTCGTAAAATCCTGTCTGGTTATTCTGCTGCATCTCTAGTCACATTTATACGAACCGTGACTTTGTGTTAATGTGAAGAGAAAATTTCACAAACTCTGACCACAAATAAAGAACATGTATAGTGTTTATTGGACTGGACTTAGGGGTCTAGTTTAAGAGAACATTAAATGATAACAGACCAATCAGATAAGTATTTTCATAGTGTTCCCAATGTCAGCAATGCAAATGAGATGTTTTTTGACTGCTGATAACTCATATCACACATACAAATACAGTATATGTATGTGTTTTTATGTGGACTTTTGTCTGTTTCACAGATTGGGTGGTTGTTTAACATGTCAGTACCTGAAGTGTTTGGAAATTGAAAATACTCTCATTAGGTGTGACTTTGCTACAGTTTACTAGTATTACTCCCCTCAGAGGACACAAAGAGGAACCTATACAGTCTATAAAAACAGATTATGATGTTATTTTCACATGCTTTGGTAAACTTTAAGTGAAACATAGTTGTCCTTTGGCACCGTGTCCATGTAACAAGTCAAAACATTGTTTTTATTACTGTAAAACTGTCTCTCCCCTCAGCTGTGTTGTTCTCACACTGTCTTCTTCTGTCGGCTTTATTTAGCAGATAAACCAGAGCCGTAGTAGAGCTGTGTGTATCAGTCAGTCTGAACGAGTCCTACAGCACAGCAGCCTGAGGAGCTCAGAGGAAATGACCAGAGCTTGTTGAGGATGCTTTAGCTCCAAAATTTCTAATGAGGTCAAAGGTCATTCTGGAGGCCAATGACCCTTCCGTGGTGGAGAGACCTACTATCATAACTGTGATGGGAAATATGTTCACTTCATAAATCAGTACTTTAAGTGAGAGGAAAGAGGGAGAGAGTGAGATCACAAGATAAAATGTGTCTTTATATAATTGTGTGAAACCTTGATTATTTCACATGGATTATCCAGGAGGTTTATCCTGAAGCTACATCAGGACCACAATAACGGAGTCCACATCCAAATGCTTGATTTGTTTATTTATTTTCCAAACCTGGGTTTAGACCAAGAAAGCAAACCTGAGTCTACCTGAAGGAGTTGATCTAAGATCAGTTACAGTGGCAGACAGTCTGCTAACAAAGTCAAATGATGAAACATAGAAGGGGCCTTCGTGTGAAGGAGCTAATAGAGAATTAATTGCTGCTTAATCGTGTCTTTTCAGATCAGAGGTTCCATTATTGCATCTTTGTTTTGTAATGAGCAGATTATGACCACAGGGAATAAACAGATTGCATTCAAATGTCTTCATGTAAAAAGAACATTTGACATTCATCTGCTGCCAAACAAGTCTTTACATGATCAGAGTGACAGACTGACTGTGATTGTTCAATAAGCAGGATCCAGTGCTGAGCTTCCACCAGCCTCCTGTGATGTTGACAAAAAGAAAACCAAGACCTCCCTGTCAGAGCTGCTGACACACACGATTAACACTTATAACATGCAGAACAAAAATATTTAAGTCTGATGTAGAAAATAATTTCCATGGACAGCTTCAATATGTCAGCTGTGTCACACCAACCTGCTCCAACAGTGAGTCTAATCCACTACAGAGCTTTCTCCAGCAGACATATGAAACCTATTGCAGCTGAAAGCTGACAGCAAAGAGGGAGCTAGTGAACCTGGTGAACTGTGACAGAGAACTCATATTTCTCCAACACGATACCTCCACTCTGGAGGTTTGTTTTCCTCATCTCACTGATGATTTATAGCTCACAACACATTACAGTCTACAGTCTGTACAGACCACATGCTTTGTCCTTTGCTAAATGGAGATGTTGGCCCAGCAGTGGTGGTCCTGCTGCTGTCTGTCTCCACTGCTCTGTGACATTTCATAGGACTCTCTTTCCTTTTCACAGGTTCACAGCTACAGAGCAGCTGTCAGAGTGTCGTATTGGTTCGTCTCTGCGTTGAACCCAGCAGCAGGAGTCAGACTGCATTCGTCACATCTGATGACACTTCACTTGTCCATAGAAAGCAGAGAAATGAACGAAATGTAGCTCAGTGCTGATAGTGATCACTTTCTATACAGCTTAAAGGGTTGGCATTTAAGAGTAAAAAGGCTCACTGTCACAATCTGACGGTGAAAGTGTGACACACTGAAAATGGATGTGTTTCATTTGAGATGTCGTCTCCAAAGAAAAGGAGATAATATTACAGAGTTGAATGATGTTCAGCACTGAAAAACATCTTAATCCCACATGACTGAGAGCAGAACGTATGAATTCATGAATAAAGGATACGTTTTGGGGGCTAAAGTAGATTTAATGGTGTCCACTGGTTGGATAGTATCTCATCAAAGATGAGAGTTTTTAATCACTTATTTATTCCTGTATATGAACATTTATATTATGGAATGAAGTGTAATTATCTTGATTGTATTAATGCATGTTGAATTGAGTTTATTTCGGTAAATCACAGTAAGTTCGGACTCACTGCTTATTGACTTATTTGTGGCAGCTACACGTGATCAGTGAAATTACCAAAAAGGGTGATATCACCCTGCATAAACTATCACGTCTATTCTCAGCGCAACAGCAGCAGAGACACATTCGTCCCCAAAACATCAACACCTTTCCTCACACGACCATATTTGCATGCAACTTCCACTTTCTTGCACATCCTCCCAACCTGGGACAGAACTCAGTGTGTTGTGCAATAAATACATATTGTGTGTCTCTTCTTGTGACCCTGAAGTATCCACAGTTCATTTCCATTCACGTTAATTAAGCTATTTACTGGGCAGAGAGCAGCTTTGAGGAAGCTCTCAATAGAGAGTTCTAGAGAGCTAGAGGACTAGATTTGTACAAATGTGTTGATGAAGTCTTCAAATATTTCTGCTTTAGAATCAAGATAACGTTTCTGTTGTACACAAAGTGTTGTGTTCAACTTGATTATTGTGCTTCAGAGTTTTGGGGACGAACGTGCTTCAGTGGTGAGAGAATGAGTTGTGCTCCATGGAGGTATCGGGTCAGATCACCAATGGTGTCATGTACTTTAGGAAATGATGTAGTGTAAGAACTCTGTCTTCGGGAAAATGGACTCAAGAAAATCAATTCTTTATTTGAGCCTCTGAAGCGCAGAGATAAATCTCTGTCAAGTGGAGTTACTCAGGCCTTCTTCTCTTGTCCTCAGGATGCTGACTTGTGCCATTTGTTTCTCAATGCATCTTTCTCTCTCTTTCTTCTCAATTTATAATCCTGACCACGTTAACGTGCAACATATCAGTAGAGATCTGCAGCGTGTAGAAATGGCCACACTTCCTTTTCTATATATTTCCAAAACAGAAGCTGACATACTTTACAATGTAGTTTATAGGACTATAAATGTTACAACGAGGTATGTTTTTATATTTAGGGGTGATCAGGGATAGAAATATTCACAGACTTGCATGCAAATGGGATTCAACTAAATATTCATTGAGATGCATTTGCATTTGGTGAGATTACTGCCTGTGTAGTGGAGGTGGTGACACCTGGAGGAGGAGATTCTTCTAATCTCTCTGCCACACTTCATTTCTCCTCTAATTAACACTTAATCTAAAGGCTAAAAGGACCTCAAACCAAATGAAGCATTCAGTGAGGCTCATTCAAAGTTCTCTCTAGGAAGACAAAACCTTCATGATATTAAAGGCCTCACATGTTGCATACTAACCTCAACCCATCATTCTCTAATACAGTGTGATTAGATATCTAATAGCCTTAGACATCAGGGGTCTCTAGTGTTGCTTTCCATGTGTTTGCTCTGTCCCTGTGATTTGTCTTAAAATATAATAACTCCATAATATCTACACATGAGAGCCTTGTGATTCCTCTCAGCTCTACATGCTGTTTCCTACTAAAGTCTGTCTCCAGCCAGAGTGTGTGTGCCTCTCATGGAGCCGTCAGTCTGCAGGGAGGTAAGGCTGGCTCTTCTCTCTGCTCTGCTGCTTCCTGAAGCCTGTGACAGGAACAGATGCTCCTGCTTTACATTATCGCTGCAAGCGCCTTCCTACCACCCACCCAAACAGCAGCAGGATGCACTCGATGAGGAGTAAATGTTTATGTAAGTGTGCATGTATGAGTGTGTGCCCTCACATCTGCACTCAGGCAGGCAGCATGTGAAGTGAATTCACAATGAGAGTCAAGAAGAAATGATAAGTGGCTTCCAGGTTAAAATATCATTCAAAAAAAATAGAAGCAGATCAGCAGTAACTTTATCAAATAAGACTTCTGAATGTGGGAAATGTTTTTGAGTTAACATGACATCATCACTACTGTATGAAGGTTTTTAGATGTTATGATCAAGCACTGAACACGTCCTCTTTCAACAATTCATCTTGGACATGTCATCAAAGAAGCCTCCCAGATATACAGTACCTGTACCAGAGAAGGAGGAAACTAGCCTCTACACTCATGAAGTTCTGTGACTGTGTTGGATTATGTGTTTGATGAATCCAACAGTGTGAGGCTGTATAACAATGATCATAAAGGTCTCTTCCAGTGAAGAGCCTGACATAAAGACCAGGGGGAGGATGTAATGTTGGACCATTTCATGGACTAATTGCTCCATCGATCACACAGCACAGAGCAGCAGAGAGAACAACTGAAGACGCTGGAGTCCTTTTCAAGCAGGCAATTTCAGTTTGGCTCAAACACCACAGGAGTTCTCAGCATGTATTAGTTTGTGTGTGTGTGTGTGTGTGTGTGTGTGTGTGTGTGTGCTGAAGACTACCTCAAGGACAACAAGATTACATTCAATTCATAGTAAGTGATGTTCTCTGATTCTTTTGTAGTGATTGTGTATTGTTCTTACCATGTGATGACACTGATGATCACACCTTCAAGCAGTAAAGAAGAACTAATAAATGATCACCTGCTATGGTCTGTAGCTGGAACAAAAACTTATTTTGGGACACATGACACATGGATAACATCCGTGATCTATCAGTCTCATAAAACCTAAACCTGAACCTGCAGACTCATGAGGAGAGATTGATTGTGGTCTGGCTCGAGAGCATCAGTCAGCACTGACAGGAAACGAGAGCAGCAGTGATTTCAGTTCTTAGCAGTTCCAAGCAGCTTAACAAAGCAACATCACCTGTAGCTGGTCCTGAAAGTCACAAGACACCCGAGAGGACAAGTGTGTACGAGAGACACATGATCACAAACCACCGGATTTCTATCTACATCAACCACTCAAATTACATTATGAACCAAATACAGTGCTAGGTGATCAAATTACATTTGTAACATCTGACATTCTCTATTTCTCTCTGGGAGCTTTTAATTCTTCTGGGTTTATCGAATTTAACTAATAAGTTTGGATTGACAGACAGATGGATGGATTTGTTGCCTTTTGAAACCCGCAGCAGAAGCTCCCAGCATGCATCTATTCTGTATTTAGTGGAATCCTGACAGTTTATAACCACAGAAGCTTCAATCAATGCAGCGCTGCTGCAGCAATGTGTGTCTGTGTGGACTGACTAACAATGCTTTCATCTTACTGGAAGAACAACAGTCACAAACAACAATGGCTACTTTCTACCAGTAAAGAGAGTTTACTGTGTGACTTCAGAAGAAGCTGGTAGAGATCAGTGAGTGCAGTCTAATTATGCAAATGAGACAATAAACACACCTGGTTTAAATAGAGTACATACTGCTTGTACTGCAGAGAGTGATGTACAGTATATTTATGTTATCTATTGAATGTAGTCTGTATGAAACACTCACACAGCCACGTAGCACTCCAGTCTAATATCTCAACACATTAGCAGCCTCTCAGTACATTTAGGAACAGACTGCAGCCTCTCGGCCACTAACGCCCCATCAGCATGTGTGTCCAAACGACCATCCATCTCTACAGTGAAACCCAACAGCCAGACTGAGCCGGTTTCACTGCTGAGGGTCAGAACTGTGACGCAGCAACAGGCAGGGAGCTGGACTACAGACTGCAGATGTTTGTTGGATTCAGCTTCAATCGTGAGTCACTCTGTTGGCCTAATCAGAGCTTATCAAACACTCATGTATGGATGTATTGATCACTTTGCCCCGATGATCTTTAAAATGTCAGACAGAAAACTTCAATCAGCCTTTTGGAGAGAAAAGGCCAGCAAGATCGGAGTGGCAGAGTAAATTGATCGAGCTTCTGGTTACAGCCCATCTATCAGCAGGAGAACAACAGAACTTACAAGTTGTTTCTTATTTGCTTTGGCTTAATTCTTTAGGATTTTTATGTATTAAAAAGTAAAAAAACAAAACGTTATCATCAACCTTGGGATGAACGAGCCAAAACATTTAAGTAATCATCACTTTCTGTGTCTCCTCACCTGCAAAGACTTTGTATGCAGACACTCAGCCAGTGACAGTCTGGCATAAGAAATACTGAACAGTCAGAAATGTTTAACAGAGCCAAAGATTTCAGTCCAGCTGGATCATTTGGACAGATGGCTGCCTGGCATCATGACATTATAGATATCCACATCGGAGGAGGACTGAGAATCTCCACAAAGGTTTAGTTGACCCGGCTGTGAACACACTCAGTAAAACTGTGAAACATGATGTTGGTCAGCTGAGGATGTATCCAAGTATCAAATGACTGCTTTGTTATTCTAAAACCTTCTCTATTAAGATATCTAAGCCATTTTATTAACTTTGTCCAACAGCTACTATGATAAACAAGTCAGATGTTTCAGGAATAAATGGCTTCTTAATTGGGATTATTATAATAACACCAGTATTAAAAAATGTGTGTGTGTGTGATAGCCGTTGTTTATGGTGACTAATTAATTTTTGTCAAAGGAGCATTTTAACAGTTTATTTCCTTCACTTAATTTAAAAACAACTTCTCTGCAAAACACTGATAGTGATGATGAATTATCAGCCAGCATGTTAGAGGAAGACAGAGGAGGTGGAACAGCAACATGTGATTGTAATGAGGAGATGAAAAACACTTTTATAGAGAAAAACAGAATCAGAGCAGATGATCCACTGTAATGAAAAAGACCAGAGAAAAGGTGAATGAAAAGACTGAAGCAGATGCTGCTCACACACAGAGACTGATTCACAGGGAAGTGCACTACAAGTTAGAGATGATGCTTTTATATTTAGCGTACACATGTAGGAAACACACTGTGTGGACTGTTGAATACATGTTGTGTTGAACTGAACTACAGAGATAGATAGATGGTTGATGCAGGCTCTTCATCAGCACCATGGACAGAGACAGCACACTGACAAAAGAGGCAGTTTGCAGATTTAGACAATATATCATGTTTGTTTTCTTTTGTCTTTCAAAGACAAACAACTATCTTTAGGACATGAAGCTAAAACAATTAAAAGAAAAAAAAGCAGGAAAAAAAACATCCAAATATAAAAGACAACCAACCATGTACATTCTCTCACATATCAGCCAAGGGGACACATGGATGAGCTGAGTGTACGGTCATGTGACTTCAGGCCAATCACATTCCTAAATTGTCAGAGAGGTGAGGGGGGTGTGCGTGTTGTGGTGTCACCCTCTCTGAGCAGAGAGGGCAGAGAGACCTTGTAGAGACTGTGTGCTAGTTAGGGTTGCAGAGTATTGCATGTCTAACTATTATTATGTAGATTGAGTAAAGTGGAGTCTAAGAGAGTGTGAAGTTGTACAAATGAAAGTCAAGCTCTGTAGTGAAACACTGTGAAACCACGTCTGCTATGCAGGACAAGATGAGGAAAAAAACACACTTTGTACAACACGTCTCTTACAGAGAGTGTGAACACAAACTTAAGAGACCTGATGACTTTGTGCTGAAGAGAAGGAAAAGAGAACGTGGGAGGAGGACAAAGAGAGACAGCTGAGAGTGTAACTATAAAACCCACTGGTGACTCTGAAGTCACGGAGAACAAAAAAAGACAGTTTGACACTTACTGTGAGAGGCAACGACTATGTAACTATTAACACCCACTGGCAGCTCAGCATGAACAGCAAACATATCCTTAGAAAAAGACGACACTCTATATCACAAGTAAGCGTTCCTACTGTCAGAGACATGTCTCTTTTTGTTCAACATAGGAGAATAATCTTCACAGAAAGAAATGTCCCACTTAAGTCTACTATTTACTAAACAACTGGAAAACCGCATTTGTTTGTATTTAGCTAAAAGTAATGATGGACATAGACTGTTAAAAGATCCAGGTCCTGAATTATTGATACGTTTGGTTTTGATCCAACCATCACTAATGTTGTGCTGCATCACCTGTTAGGATCTCCAGTGTCTCTGGCTGAACTGCAGTGGTCATTCAGACAGGACACGAGGTCATATGTCGTCCGTCTGCACTGATCACTAACACACATCAAACACAATCCATTCTCATAACAAGGCGCTCTATTGAAATGACCTATTACACTTGTTCCTCCTACACTGGCTTCTGTTACTCTCTGCTTCCACCTCACCAGTCCTCTGCCTCCTAGTTTCACCCTGTTGAGTGTGTGGTGGCTCTTAAAGCATTAACACTGGCTCAGCTCAGAGAGCAGCCTCAGGGGATTATTGTGCTTCCAGTTATGTCTCCTGCATGCTGGATAATGAAGATGTAGCTGAAGAACAGAGAACACAACTGTGTCACCTTTTGTTTTAATTAATGGTTCATTGTGTGACAACAGTGTTTGTAGCTGAAGCAGCACACTCTTCCTTAAAAAATCAATTCACTTGTAAAATGTTGAATATTAAAACAATGAGAGCCATCATTTTTTGTGTCTCATACCAAAAACATTTTTAAAAATGGTGCTCGTAGACTTTAATTGATGATCTGAATGCATGTTGCAGACATTTTCACAGTCATTTATATTCGGAGGGACAGTTAAATTGTTCCTGTGCAATGCTGCAGGCAATGAAAGCCCATTTTCCTCCATTCCTCCCCTCCCACGGGTCATTGAGCCTCGGCAATATCAAAATATCAAATATTATTGGTGTCCACAGAGGACCTTTTGTGTTCATCCAAACTTTAATAAAACCCAAGACATTTGGTCTCTCTCTTCATGTCTATCTTTATGCCATTACAAAGTACAGATATGCAGATGATTAATAATCATGTGTATGATGACAGAGATATAAATACAGTATATATACAGTATATATATATATATAATGATATACATGAGCCTTGAGACTTGTATCAGTTTAAAACATTATTGAACACATGAATTAAAAAGAACTTCAGAAATGTTATCTTTTTAATGATTTAATCATGTGGGATTACTCGTTGACTGAAGCTTGTTCCACTTCAATGTGTGTCCTTCAAAAGGTTCCCTGTGGAGGTTTTAGTGAATGTGAAAGGACTTATTATGGACCGAACGGATTGCAAAGACACTTTACTTCATGTCAAGCAGCAGCCAGCAGACAAACAGTCATCAGAAGACCTCTTCACCATCTCTGACAGAGAGATGCGGCCCAGTTCAGCCTCTGCACAAGAACACATCACTGGAACACTGCTGGGGCTGAAGTGGGTTCAGACAGCAACACAACACAACTTGTATACTTGAAATACATTATAGTCACATCAGGGAGTTTTACAAATTGCATCATGAATATTTCAAAGCTCAAATCACAGAGTGTGTAACTGATTTACATCAGCACATTAAGAGTGTAGAGAAAATATGCTAATGTGTTTTATTTAGTAAAATCTACTCAGATTACTGAGTATAAATACTATAAAGTAGAGGGCAGAAT
>NW_022280054.1:9684891-9711004 GCF_004355925.1 Anarrhichthys ocellatus | reverse complement strand
ATGCGGTGATATTTTATAAGTCATAAACCGGGGAAGTGTATATGACAAGATAATTACTGTGTGAGATTCATATCCCAGATACTGAGAAAAGAGGGCACGGGTAGCTTCTCTTTGTATCTGATGGAAGAAGAAGGAATTAAAATAGATTTCATGTGTAAAGTGCAGGGCTCATGGACAGAACCAACGACTTCAAAGAAATGTGAGTTTGAAACATTTTGTTGACATCGACATTTTTTTAAACCTCTTTCACTGCAGACATTCATTAAATCCCTTTCTTTCCCTACTCATATCAAATATAGATCATATGTTCACGTATAAAAGTAAATCATATTGTATAGAGGGAGGTTCAGAGAGAGAATGAGAGATGGACAGAAAGCTTCTGTAGGTAATATTGATATTCTTACTCTTTTAGAGTTTAAAAAAGTATTAATCCAACAATTTTCATATTTGAAAATTGGCTTAGTTTTGCCTGAAGTGTAAGCAAATGCAAATTAATTATATCTGTTGGAAAGACGAAAAAATAATCATATCTCCACTGTTTTCAGTGAGAACACTTCCACACTGGAGCCGATAACTAGATTTATCAGACTGTTCATTTCTCTAATAATCAGCTGTCCAGGTGTGCTTATCACACACGCTCACCCCTCTCACACTACTACTACTACTACCACTACCACTACCACTACTACTACTACTACTACTACTACTACTACTACTACTACTACTACTACTCTCCAGAAGAGGAGAGATACTGTCTCCTCCAATATAGTAAGAGCTCCATCAGCAGTGTGAGAGATAAACAGCCCTTTTGGGAGCTTTTAAACACCCCCCCCCCCCCCCCCCCCTCCCCCCTTCCTCCATTCACTCCAATATAAAATGGATAGACATCTCTAAATATGTGATGCAGGGTCAGAATGTTGAGATAGAAAACTGATTGGTAGCTCATAGATGTCACAGTGTGAATTATTGAGCATACAATACACAATATATTGACTGATCCAGGATCAGAACAGAACTGGAGCAAAAATACTTGATATTCACCACCACTAACACTCAACTCACGTCCAAGTTACTTCCACAGTTTCCAGCTGTGTACCTCCACCTCACTGCTTAGAGAAGATGAGGTCAGACTGAGTCATCTGTCATTCTGTGGTGAACTGCAAACACGCTCTCTACATCTCTGAGTGGATTGTTCATTTGTGAGGTTAATATGAGAGATCAAGTCAGTGGAGATCGACACTGGAACAAAATCATATTTATTAAGACTCTCACTATCAAGATCAGGCATACATGAATTCTCCAGCAGCCCTTCTGAACTTAAAATGAATATTTGATCTTAAATATGAAATAGCAATGAGGCTGTAGTGAGTGGACTAACTAAACATGCTGTAGATTAGAGAGGGAACCTCAGACCACATAGAACCACCAACATCATGCTGTTATTGGATTCATATGCTACTCATGCTACAACCGTCCTTAAAGACCACCCTTGTTGAGTTCACAGCTTGATCAACTTCACACTCAAACCTCCATGAACTCTGGGTAAAATGAGCTTCCTCTGCAGGGAGTCTGGACTCACCCTTAGGGAGCGGGTGAGGAGCTCAGATCTCTGCTAGTACAGTTCTATGTGTGTGTGTGTGTGTGTGTGTGTGTGTGTGTCTTTGTGTGCATACACATGAGTGAATATGTGGAGGGCAGTCAGGCTTTTAGCAGGACAAGCAGCTGTTGACTCCCTGTGTCACTGAGGCAGAACAACATCAACACACTGCTGTTGATCCCATTTAGCGTTTTTCCCTGAAGGACTGATCTCACAAGACACATTTTCTCTGTCTGTCACACATCTCTCACTCTCCGTCTCTCTTCTCGCTCACTCTCACTGCTGTTTGCTCTGTAAACCTCCCACAGAGAAATACACTCCTGCTACAGTGGGGAGGTTACTCACGGGGGTGAACCACCTTGATCCAGCTGAGGGGGCGGCGTGCTTGTTCTGTGAGGAGATGGAGACAATAGAGCCTTTTGCTGAAGGGCTTGCTGAAACACTACACAGAGTGAGGAGAAGGTTTCCCCAAGAGGATGATTTTCTTTATAGTCGGGCTTATCTGGCCAGATGCCAGTACACCGTGAATGTTAGTTTTAGATGAGATGTGCATAATGCACATTTTACCAGAGGCTACAGCATCGCTCTTCTCAACTGCTGTAACAACAACAAGTCAAAGTGATCCTCATCCAATCACCTGTCAAAATCGGACATTAAGGACTTGCTAAACCGTACATATACGCAGACATCTTTGTCAAAAATAAGACTGGTCTGTATGGACTGTGAGACGATGCTTCCTTTTCTGAATTTCCAGATTTGCATTTAGAGAGAAGCTGTGGCTTTATGTATTTTTCCTCCCTCCAACAAAGCCATGAAGTCATTTCCTCTCCTGAACTGAGTAAGAGAGTAACTCTAATCTGTCCTTTAAAGATCTCCTCACTGATTCTGTGGAAGTCTTTCTGCAGTCTCTGACTTCAGTTCTGTCAGTCAGTCTGCTCTGCAGCCACAGCAGCCTGTCCTCTGAGCTCTTGATGCAGCAGGAGGAGATGTTCAGTCACCGGGAGCTGTCAATCATTCCCTCTTTCCTCCCTGTATCAAACTCTAGCAGAGAGGTAGAGCTGTGCTCACAGCATCCTGTTTCAGAGACGGAGGTATTACTCATTCAGCTATCAATCAGGGCCGAGATGATTCAGTGGGAGGTTTGAGTGAAAGCTGACATTATGTAAATGTTCAGGTAGCTACCACCTGCATGTGGAACAGATCCAGTGGAAAATTAAACACAGAGCTGTAATCATTACAAAATAACGGTTGGTAAAAGTCTCTATGATGATGGTAATAAAAGTGGTGAAATCACTGAGCTCAGTGGTTCAGTTATGCATCTCTTCATTGGTCGCTGCATATATTACTACTGATAAATCAGCAGCTTTTTTGCTGCAGACGCTCTGACACCAATACATTTTTTTAGGGTCAAAGGTGATTCTGCAGAGCATCAGTCCCTTGGCATGAGTCACGTCTGCACTGCATTGAACCCAATCAGCTCTCACTGAATCACATTTTATCTGTTGTGATTGTGGAAAAATCCTTAATTTTGAGCAAACATTCTCCAATAAAAGTGCAGCTCTCTCATCAGCACCTGTGTTATCAATCAGTGAGTCTATATAATCAATGTATTCCACTTGAGAAATAAAATAATCCTTCATTACCTCGTGACAAACAAAGCCTGCAGAGCTCGCATCTCATTTTATTTATCTATAATTTAATCACCATGTTTCATCATAACACCAGGATAAAAATAATAAGCTTCAAAGTGAGCAGGACATTTAAATGTTGATTGATGCAGTCATCATTTCCATTAAGATCACATTTCTTAGCATGTCTCCGTCTTTTCTGCAGTTCTTTCAGAGAAACTTTGCGCCACAATAACTACTTCGACAGAGAGAACCAGCACTCAGTGGATTTAGTGTCAGCAATTAGGATTGTAAATTGTCTGACTTTTATTCAGTCTCATTCTAAGGAAGCACACACTGCTTTTACTGCGGTTTAATGTTTAACAACAATAATCCGCCCCCATCTACAAATGCACACACTCCGGTCCATGAACACAATGATGTAATCCTGTCTTTGACACCAACATTTACTGTGTGAATTGTTGAGCGAACAGGAAGTAGACCAGGTGGGATCAGAGGGGGATTAAAGGACGAGTGTACCTTCCTACACACCAGTGGAGTGGATCATTGTGACGGAGCAGACTGGAGCTCCAGCAAGCCCCGACACCATCCTCCTCAAACACAGACCGAAGGCGATTTATGGGAAAATAGATTTTATAATGCGTTCAAACTCCTGGGATCAGTGAAAGATGTGACCGTGTTTACTGAAGAGAAGATAGGGACGAAGGAAAGGCCGGGCAGAAGAGAAGTTTGAACAGGGGAGAAGAAAAAGTCAAATAGAATAAGTACACATGTATCCATTATAACTCAGACTCTGTTAATAATATGCAAATCAAAACCTATCTGAGATCCTCACTTTATTTTCACATTAAGTCTGTGATTCACTGTGACAGGTCTGGTATAACAACTGATAAGGAGAGTGTTGGCATTTATTTCTGGCTTATTATCAACATGCAAACAATCCGACAGTCATTTCAAATGTGACAGCAGCAAATTATGTAAACACAGTAAGTCACACTTTAGAGATATGCACAGCATTGTGATATGTACGTGAGCTGAGTATTTGATTCATTAGAGGCAAAATGTTACATTAGTCTGACACCTGCAAAGAATCCAGTCCCATCTGCTCCACGAGAGGCTTTGAGGAAAGTGTTTAATATGTTGAATGAATTCAGTATGATCATTATTTCATCTATGATAAACAGAGGGAATATGGATGGATCATTAGGAGGGTGGTGTTAGTAATTTATTAATGTAAAGCTAACCAGCAGTTCTGGAGATGGAGGAAAACAATGCTGTGATCTTGACACAGTCACAGTTCATCTATTCAGCTTAATGAACACCATTTGCCAGCCAGGGAGCAGCTGGAAGAAAAACTAAAGAAGAAAAACAGTAGAGGAGAGGACCTCCTGTAATGAGGAGCAACGGTTGTTCATACTCCACCAATACTTTCTACGATACCCTTCAGACAGAAGCAGGTTTTGAGTGACACACAGAAGTTAAATGAGGTCCATGTTCGCTGATACAAAACTAAGCCGAGTGGTGTTGATGCAGACTTTTCTTACAGATATTTCACCAGCACATGACAGTACAATAAGTGCATGTGTTCTCTCTGAATAATGAAATGATGCTCCCCGAGTAGTCCAGCTCAAAAGCACCTGCAGCCACATGTGTTGACCAGACTCTTGCAGTGTTCCAAAGAGAGGAAAGTTTCAAACTGTTTCCTTCTTCAGAGTTCTCTCTGTGTGAACATTCAATTGAAGTTGAAATCTGAATGTGAACTTTAAAAAGGAGGACTCCTCTTTGAAATGGAGAGCTGCTGTAACCTTCATGTCTCGGGTGTCTTTTGAGCTCGAGTCTCTTTTGAGTTGAAATTCCAACATTTGAATCTTAAGTGAATATAAAGTGCTGTTAGAGTGATAGTCTTGACATGTGTGGAGGGCAGAACTGTTCACTGTCTTCTTCAGAGCCCCACGTATCATGTGAGGTTACACAGGGTTCAGTTATTGTTCTTAATCTGCATACTCTCCTTCAACTACAACTTCCTGAGACTGATGATGTGTCAACACACAAGCTGCGTGTGTTTCTATTGGATTAGAGTTCACTGTAGAGTCAATGTAGGCTGAAGTCAACAGCTCAGGGGCCTTTAACAGAGCAAAGCTCTCAACATGAGAATGACTTTGTAAATACAGGATTACTGCAGCCAGAGCCGAACACAGTCATGTCTGACAGTGGAAGTCTTGTTGTTCAGAGACAGCACTGCAAATCTCCAGAGGTACAACTGCTCTTTGAAGAAAGTGTGACTCATAACATGAAACATGAATATGTTTTATATGTCAGTTTAGTTTTTTAACAGAAAACAACCCAGCTGCATGGCTGACATATTGAGATGAGATGCATCATCAGCAGGCGAGCAGCAGACATTCAGTTTAGACATCGTAAACATACCACAGAAGCTCTGTCAGAAGTAACTCATGATAACTACATTTATATTTATATATTATATAAATCATGAGATCTAAACCAAACCAGTCCTGGCCCCGCTGATCCTCCAGCACTTTAATCACATGACCTCATTCTTATGAGGACAATCATTTCAAGAGGACAACATTAAGCTCTAATTAGATTCTCTGATGGAGACCACAGAAAGAACATCAGCAGAAGCTTCTGTCACTTCATGACGTATAACTGCAGAATGTAAAAGACAAATATAATCCTGCTCGATCGCTCGTTGATGAAAAATGTTTTTCTCTGTGTGAGAATTTATTAAACAACGGTTCAACCAAACAGCTTTTACAGTGACTGGAGAGGTTGGTCTCACACACTAAAGCTGTGTTTGGTGATATTAGTCATGAAGACACTCACTTTACTGCACTAAGTAATACATTGCACTAATATAATGCAAACACAGCCGAGCAAGACCAATCAGACAAGAGATAGTCACATCCTATCATGTATTCCAGAGACTGTAGCATTGGGACACATACTGTACATGCTGAGAGCTGTTTAATCCTGTTTCATGCCTCGTTCTCATTGGACTACATTAGGAAGTAGCTGTGATGGTGGCTGGAAGGAAACAAGCAGACATGTGGAAACATGTGGACGATGGAAGAAAAGAAAGAAAAGAAAAGAAAGGAAATGCTTAAAAAGAGAAAGTGAGGGGGATTTGTTTTAGTCCTCATCTTCATTGGCACGTTAAAGTGAAACATTAGAGAACATGAGGGTACGAGAGGTTGAAGAGAGGAGGTTCAGACTGTGACTGACTGATTAAAATGACATTGAAGCTGTCAGATGTGGTGTTAAACACACTCTTCCTCATGGGCACGATATATAAACCTGTTAACCTCTGAAATACTTTAATAGATGACCCAGTCATGTAAAATCTAATTATGTGAAGGGCCAAGGCTGTTTAGACAAGAACATTTCACCAACTAAGAGACATCAGATTCACATCATTGACAAAAGTAAGGCGGAAGAATTCAAGTGAAAAAGCCCTCAGCTAAGCATGATGGGAAACAAAGTGCAGAGATAGACACACACATTCAAACACACAGTGTTAAGACTCAGACAGCTGCTGTGACTCTGCTGCTTGTTATTTACTATCAAGTCAATCTGACTGCTGAGAGTCCAGCTGACGACATGAGCACGGAGTCCAGCCAGGACTGAGAGGCTCAGTTCACCTCCACTGACCGAGCTCCTCTGGTCTCTACACTCATTTAGTCCAGTTAATCCTCTGTATCACCTGGTGCTTCTTATTCTAGAGAGATGGAGCGTGACAGGAGGTTACAGCAGCACACAAAAGAAAATACTAAATATATAATGTTTTCCCAACACAGACGTTATTCATCTTCTCAGCTGATATTTACCAAAGTGGTTTCACTAAGTGCCTTAACAGCAGAGCTCCACTCCATCAATCACAAACACAAACCAGTGAATGACGTGAACACAACAAACCGTGCTGTACTGACTCTGGTGTTGTCTTAGTGCACTACGTGAACTAATGTCTCCGTGTCCATCCTCACTGTTCACCACCAACTTGTTATTCACTTCACGATGTAATATGAGCTAATTGACAATAAGAGAGTCATAATCCAGCATGCAATTAGGGGGGTCAGCCTTTAGAGCCTTTTTGATTTGAAGACTTATCCGATTACCCACAATCCCCTGGTTTCATCTGGGAAGCAATTATCTCATCACTGATCTGTGGCCGTCACATAAAGAGTATCTGATCAGAATTTAGTGTCTGATTTCATTGGCTGAACACAGTGACAGAGGACTGAGATAGCACAGCGTTTGAACAGGATCTAAACTTCTTCACAGACGAACTCTGCCTGGAATTACAATTATGTGTTTGACTGCAAGAAATTACCATGTACAAGTGAGCGCATACCATCAGTACAATAATCACCCGTTTAACAATTCTTCCACATTTACCAAATATCCTTCCACAGGTTCATGCTAATTTAAAAAGTGTTTTCTATTCAGAGTACATGTTATTAGAATGAGTTTGTTTGGGACTCTGAGTGTCCATCCATCTGAGATGATAGGACAGGATGAAAGAGGATAATAAAGACATCTATTGTGTGACTCGGCACCCTTTTTAGTCTCACTCCCTCTCCACTGACAGACAACTATTCTCCACAGTTATCTCTCCTCCTCCATCCACAGTGAACTGAGTCTGTTATGAGCTCTTTCGATATATTGACTGACAGCTAACTGTCCTCCAGAGAGACTGGACTAATGGCTGGGTGTGTGTCCCAGTGGTATGTGACCATCTAACCATGAGACACAGTGAGTCCTGCAGGACAGACTCTGGTCAAGTCTTTAGCTTTCCCACCTCCATGTCTGTGACACAGTGATAGAGAACAGTAGAGATATATCTCTATTGCTGAGGATGGAGTTTATGCATTTATATTTAGCTGTGCCTTAATTATTCCTCTCTATGTTCAGTCTTTGCTTCACCGATGTCTCTCTTCTCTCATCGTTACAATCTGCTACAGACCGAAGTGTTAAACAATGAGCTCATCTAGTTTCCAGCTTTAAAAGTGCCCAGACATAAAAGAGAGAAGATAATCTCTATATTATACAGTACATGTTATATTATAACCTACTTCTGCTGTGGGCTGTCGTTCTGTAAGACCAGTAGTCTCAACATAAACAAACCTGCACATATTCACAGGCTTGATATTTCAGAAAAGAAACACTTTTTGCACAATGTTGCAAATTACAAATGTTATTTTACACTTTCATCTTTTTGGAGTTGAAGTTTACTGTTGATGAGCTGTTCTAAAGGGGCAAAGTAAGGTGTCATGTAAAGACATATTTTACTGGTGATGTTTATTATTTGGTAAAAGTGAGTTTTTAAAAGCTGTTTCCTTCGGGAGCGTCTGAAGTTTCCCTCATGTTGGTTCTACAGTTCAGTAAATACTAATTCATGTGGTTTGGTTTGACAGGCTTGCATTAATTCAAACATAAGTCTGACAGTGTTTGTAATGTAACAACAACAACCCTTTTCCTGACTGCAGTTATCCAATTAATTAACCATCACACTCGTGGCTGTGATGGTTTCTTAGTCTGTTGTTGTTGTTGTTGTTGTTGTTGTTGTAACAGACAGAAAAACACTGAAACCAACAATCCAGAGAAAATCCTACTGTTCTCATTGAACTGCCAATCACTCATCTCTCGCTCTCCTCTTCAGAGAATAGAGGCTACAGCTGCTGGCTGTCTGTTCACAGCAAAGAAACATAATGTTATAGACAGTTATTAGTCACATGACTACCATGAGGTCCTCTGTTGTCACCTGACATCTTCAAATTAGATATGTGCTTCCACGTCATTGTTATTGCGTCTGAACCTGCAGACATGCATGTATTTGAACAGACACAACATACATTTACTTCTAGGATATCTACATTCCACCCACGTACAGTATATCAGCTCAGTGGGTGAAGTCGGGCTGAGACTACAGGAGTTTTAAAAATGTATCTTATCTAGAGAGAGTGAATGGTTCGGGAGGTTTAAGACTGGATCTGTAAACCCCTCATATCACCAAAAACTCTAGGCTGAACATCAGTACAGACCAAGTCCGCGGACCAGATTCCCCCTCCGATAGTCGTGAGGGGTGAGTCGAGGTTAAATTGGCCCCACATCGGCATATTCTGTTCTTCTCTCTCTCTCTCCGCTGTTTAAATCCACCGATGAAAATAAAACTAAACTGCTCCGCTGGGAATGCTTTTAAAAACAAAACTGAAACTAAACGTTGTTAAGAGCTGTAAGGTAATAAATGACAAGTAAACACATACTGCTCCACAAGCAGAATGATTGGGTGTAATGGCCAGAGCCATGTTTTTGTGGGGATTTCATTCTGCTTCATGGATGACTGCATCAGAGTATTATCCACTAGACTCAGTAATTAAAATATTTAAATCACTGAAATTAGTATCTGGGCTTTTCCCAAGATAAGAAATTCATCCCAAATGTTTTGTTTGATACATAATTTAAGAATATTTGTCTAGAAAATATGCCAAGCTGGCAGAAAGGGAAATCAAAGTCTGAGTGGCAGTCCGAGTCCTCAGAGGGATTTAAATGAGCATAAAGAAAGAAGAGAAAACACAAAACATCACGTACATCACATAACAAATAGAGGATTTAATTATACATCAAGGAACATGTTTAGAATTATGACTATTTGTCTCCATTAATGCTTTGGGATATTGAATCTCAATGACAGTTTCCAGATGTGAAACAGATGTGAATATAACACCACGAGAGAACTGCAGAAGTCTAACAGATCTTAAGAGCATGAGTAACTAAATAAAACAATGATTTCATCTCTTTAATCACTCAGCATTTTTCATGGTGATTTTGGAAAATGAGCACATTTTTTTCATGATATTCTTCCATAAACAGTACATATAGATGAATCCCCTGCAGGTTTACTGCTGTTCTGAGTCTTTCAGAAAGAGTGTGTTGTAATGAATCTTCTCAAAGAGTTCAAATACTTCTGTCATGAGGTGAATCTATGACGCTCTCATCCTCGCTACATGTTCAGATCTACCTGGTATCAACAAACACAAACAGGAATATCTCTTACCAGCTGGGGGAAGATGTAATAAAAGTTTTAAAAGAATAAACAACTCTGGTTTGAGAAACTTCTGTGGAAATCTTTTTTCTTCTTCTTCTATTTGGCTCATTTTCTATATGTATTTACCTTTCCTCTCTTCTAACAAACAGGACAGACAGTGGATGATTACCATTCAGATCATCTGTTTGTTCTGTTCTAATCTCCACTAGACACCAACTGTAATGCTAACAATGCAGTATTTCCAACCAAACTCTTTAAATCAAATCCACTCTTTAACATTCACATTCTTTATCCACCGATATGAACTTCCAGCAACAACAACTTCAGTAGTTTTAGAAGCTACGAATGAATCACAGAGCAAACACTTATTCACTTAATTCCTTTGAAGATGAAGGAATGTGTGCAGAGCAGCTCACCTGAATCAGAGTGAACTGATGAGAGCACAAACATCATTATTTTATTATCCCTAACAGCCATTTAAGAGGACTGAATAATGACAATAATCATGTTCAGAAGAAACAGTTCTGCATCAAATGCTCCTTAATCTCCACACAGATTAGCTGGTAAAGCTGTCACCATGTGAATAAGTGGGTGTATGGCTGTGATCTCACTGAATCACTGATTACTTCCTCCTCACAGTTTCCATCACACAAACACACACAGCATGTGCTGCTCTCTCACCGTTTGCCCCTTTCTAACCAGAATGCAGCGTCACATTAGTGGAAGTGGAGCCACTGAATCAGTCCATTTGCCAGAATGAAACCTCCTGAAACTGCACTTACTGAGAGGACCACACTCATGTACACAGACACACACCGGTGCACTGATTCAGAGATCAGTGTATTCTGCTCTATGTTGCTGTGTCATTCTCAGTGGGACAGAATAATATCCGCAGAATGAAAGCTGCCAGAGTCAGAAACCTGTAGGAGGTTTGACAGTTTGGTTCAATTAAAATTTCATTAAATATTCATTATTCATTGCGTTTGACAATAAACCAGGTCTTTGACATAAAACCCTGACAGTGAGGATTTAGGTTTCTTCCGAATCTGACCACCTGTATGACCTTTATAGACACATTCTATAATGTAAATGTTTTTTTCCCTCCCAAACTATTGACGATAATAAAGTCAATATCTCCCATTTCAGTCATACAGTAAATGTATAACATCCAGAACAGATCTGACCATGAAGTTGTTATTGATCTAACCTCTAACTTGTGTTCAAGTCTCAGAGGTGATGCCAGTCAGTAACTCTTTATTCCTCTAATAAATTCTAAGCCCTGTGTTCTACTTCTAGGCAGGATGTCAGAGCTTATCAGAGCAACAAAGGTCTTTCTCTCTCAGTCAGAGAGATGGAACAACTCCCAGCCAGTCTGTCCCCGATGGCACAGAGTCACATCCACAGTGTCGGGTCGTCACTTTAATCCGTTATCATTGTGCCCTCTCCACTCTTTTATCTCACCTCTGGGACACATTATTGCTCTTGGCTCCTTCACTGTTCCCAACTTGGCCTTTACTAAGCCAGGAAGTATTAATTTCACCTCTGACTGTGCACAGCTTTTAGCACCTAGAGAACATATGTCTTTTGTTCTGTGCACGAGAACACGTTGCTGTTCAAAGATCACATCTTGGAAAGGATAATGTAAGAATTATCAGATAATTGTAGCCGGGCTGCAACTGTTTTTGTAACTTCAGTAAACATTACATTTATTAAAAACCATGTTATCAATTAACAACAAGCAGCTACATTTGCTGGACAGAACTCATCCACTGTGACTGACGACTTGTTCCAGCTCATCTAAGAGAAAACCAATCTCATGCCATGAGAGCTGAACGTGACTCCGCACCAGTCCACATCGACAATAACTCGATATTAAACTTGTTATGTGGAAATTACACAGTATTTAATAGCAGAGAGTTGTTTTAAATAACAAGTTGATTTGCATTCAGCTGCCAATTAGAGACAAGTAGTTCAGTTGGAGGTTTGAATTAGAGCTGCCAACATGAGAGTGTTCATGTAAGACCACAGAGAGGAACAGCTCAGCTGGTTAGAAATCATTCTTATTATAAACATGTATAAATACTGGTATATTTTAGATTGAACATTCACATTTAATCTTCATAGGTTTATCTGATATACAGAATTATTGTGTTGCTTTGAAAACTGAAAACTCTGACAGAGAAGTCTGAGCTTGAGCAAAGAGAAACAGGAACATCAGCATCAAACAACAGATCGTGAAGTAAAGAGATTCAGAAACCAAACTCGGTCCAGGACCAGCCGAGCCCCCAGCTCTTTAATCACATAAGCTCTTTCTTGTGAGGACAATGAATTCATGAGGACAATAATAAGTACTGATTACATTTTCTATCAGAATCCATTGAAATAATATTAGCTCACATTTGCCTCCTGAGCTACAAATGTAAATGAATACACGATCCTGCTTGAGTAAATTGCTGAAACTATTTTCCCTTTGTGAGGGAGTAATAATGTACAACTGTTCTGCTGCAAAGCTTTAAAGCCACTGGAGAGGTCTGCATTATGTGGAGACGCTCCAGGAGGTCTGTGCTCTATAAAGAGAAGGGGAGAGGTGTGAGTCTCTGGGTATTAACTCATTATTAATGGTGACTGGTTCCAAGCAGCAGAGAGGGAATACAACTTATTCAGAGAGAGAGAGAGACATCTGTCAGACAACACAGGTACATGATTACGGTGTGTAACTTCTTCTCTCTGTCTGCATCCCTCTTTTTCACTCTCTCTTCATCTCTCTCTCTCTGTTCATCACTTCTCTGTCTAAATGAAACTCTGAAGCTAAGCTGCCTAACAACCATGTTAACTAGTAATCCTATTTACTTTCAAATGATATATTTACAACATTTAAGATCTATTATATTACTGAGGGAGGCTTTATTCCAACAGTTGGAAATGTATATAAATGATTGTAAGAGTATCCAACACTGGAACATGTGACAGGAAGTGATCGTGACTGCTGCTCTAATCCACTATTTTATTTGATCACTCACTCCACATTTTTGGTGG
This sequence comes from Anarrhichthys ocellatus, assembly GCF_004355925.1. Taxonomy (NCBI): domain Eukaryota; kingdom Metazoa; phylum Chordata; class Actinopteri; order Perciformes; family Anarhichadidae; genus Anarrhichthys; species Anarrhichthys ocellatus. The sequence continues at coordinate 9,697,680 of NW_022280054.1, read as the reverse complement.
TTGAATAAAATGTGTAGATTGGTGATGGAAATGAAGGCTGTAGCTGTAGCTTGTCATTTTCTATTGAATGAGAGTAATACAGGAGAACAACATCACACATGAATGCAGACAAATACTAATTAGAAAACCAGTGCATCTGATCCAGGATCTTAATACCTTTACATGCTGGGTCTCTCTGCAGAAAGTGAAGCACACAATGTGTTTGTACCCTTTATCCCTCTTGACTTGCTAAAACAGGCTGTGTCATTGTGTAAAAGTCTAAGTTCAGCTTTCCATCAGCTGTCATTGCTGCTGCTGCCCCTCTGTAATGCACAATTATAACAGCTCTACAGAGTGGAGGAAATAGCAGAAGATGGGCTCCACAATCAGGCATCCAAACATCTATTTATGGAGTGACAAGAAATGTCAGAAAAGAATCAGATCACTGCCACAACAGTAACTGCTATTGAAATGAGACGAGAGCCTTAAACCAGGCGGATGCATGTGCACAGTGCATATTGAAAGGAGATATGGACCGGACAGCTGCAGCTCTTCCTGTCCTGTCCTTTATGACAGCAGATGGATCATTTACAAATGGAGCTGTAAGGATTTAGATCTTATTAGGATGTGGCAGGAACAGACAGCCAGAGAAGTGGCTGGAAATCAGTCAATTTTACCAACAGATGAGAAAGCTGACACCCACAGAATGGACACCAGGTTGAAGAAATTCAGCTGTGCAACAATTCTGCAGCCTCTTCAGATAAGAAATAGACCACAATTTAAGAAAGTGGCATCCTCAACTCCAGCAGATTGTATTTCTGGCATTTCAATTTCATGTCGAAAATGTGATTAATACACGTTCAGCCATCTGGCATCCACATCAAGTGTCTTCCGAACCTTAGTGTACATTAGGCCTACATTTCAAAACAACTCCATCTCACAATAAAGATCTGATGTTTCTGGCCAACAGGGTTCATCCTTATTAAAACAAAGAGCCCAGAGGAGGAGAGGAGCTCTGTACAATGACATCACCCTGTCATCACTGACTAATTAGAGAGCAATCAGTTCATCCCTAATCTAACTCTAAAGCCTCTTTCTTATTGGACGGCATTAAGAAGTAGATGTGAGAGTGGCTGGTGAGAAACAGCAGCCAACATTTACTGAGAGGCAGGAATGAGCAAGATAGTGTGAAAGAGAGAAACTAGAGGAAGAGACAGGAAGGGAGATATTTTTCAAACCTCAGGGCTCCATCTTTGTGTCTCCGTGGTGTTTGATCGCCTCAGGAAAGGAAGCCGCTGCGTCAGTAATATAAATGTGAAGCATTTGGCAGAAGAGTGGAGAGCAGGATCACTTTGGATTTGGCTGAATCTGCTTTGAACATTGTAGAATTTAAACTGTGCCGACCACTACCTGTCATCACAGTGTGTATTACAAGACAATGTCCAACCATCTACTGATGTTACTTAGACAAGGACCAGCAGATGTATGACAACATGTCACACATCAACTGGCTTCTGAACTGTAGACACCATCACCGGACAATGACATCACCTGTTACACACTAATCAGAGCATTTGTCTCCCTGTGTTACTGTCAATATCTGCACATGATATTTTAATGAACCTTCCTAATACGCTAAAAAGAAATCACAGAAAAGCTTCACAACTCACCAACTTGCTGATTAGTATGAAAAAGGTGGAACACGGAGCATCTTTGTTGTGTGAATGAAAATCCAGATGAGCTGCACTGAACAGGGACCGTGTTAGCTTGTACTGCTGTCCACTGGGCTGAAGTGAAGGAGACTTTAAGTGTGAAGGCATACAAGGAAGTCCGTGTAATCACAGCCCCTGTGATTATGATGCGTTTCCTGAACAGTTGACCTCAGTGATTATAATCTGCTGATTCAATGAACAACTTATTAAATTGTAATGTTGCTGCAGGAGTGAAGCAGAGGTCGGCTCATGGATTCTCTAGTTTTCAGGAAGTCTGAGGCTTCACAGCCTTCAAACTTCTCTGTGGTATAATTACCGCTTTGATTCAGTTCAGTTCAGCTCATAAACACCGAGGAGAAGATCAGAGAAGACCAGCCTCTGTTCGGTAAAGTTAGTCACAGATAATTCCTGCAGACATAACGGTAACTTATAATTATTATCAGGGTAAAGATAGCTTTTCATTCTTGCGTTTCTTTATTGAAAATAATATTGCTCAAGAATACAGCAGCAGCAGAAGGTAAAGAGGTGATGGTCACTCAGTGATTGACTGATTGAAATGATATTGAAGCTGGCAGGTGTGGTGCTGTAGGGAGACTTTAAATCCTCTCCTCTCAGACACTGTTTCTAAAGGACCGGATTTATAAAGCTCATGTAGCCACTAGATCTCTGAAATGGATCTAGATGCCTCAGTGGTATTTCAAACAGAGCAGTGATAGAGGGGTGTTACAAATGTAAAATGAACCCAAAAGAATCATTCTTCACCAAAGAAAGCAAGATCTATAATGTATTTATCACTTTATAATGCAAATATCCAGACTATGAATTGCAATGCACATGTATGATATGAACCTTAGAAATGTAACGGTGAAGAAAACTATTTTGCAATTAAGACCCCCACATTGTAAAATGTAGATAGATTGTGTATGAGTGTAAACACACAAGCAGTAAACACACTCATACACACAAGTATGAGTGTAAACACACAAGTGTGTGTGTGCACACACACACACACGAGTTGATCTTGAGATGTGTCTCATTCAGCATTTCCTATTCTAGAGGGAGATGGGCTGAGCCAGACATTACTGCAGCACACACTGAATACAAAAGTAGTGTCTGCTGCTTGAAACGCACGCAAGGCTACACTGCACGAGAATAAAGAAAGAAAGAGCACGGGCTACATTATTTGACTTTTTTTTTTAGAAAGGAATACTTCCTGCTCATGACGACAGACTGGAGCACCACAGTGTGCACCAGTGCTGTACTACCGGTTGTAGGAAACACCCTCAGCATCACAGACTGTACAACAGCCTCTCTCCCTTCTCTCTACAGAGCACCCATTCTTCTTTTACTGCTCCCATTTCTCCCTTTATTACACTCATTATTTAGCACCCAGTCTTCCAGTGTAAACCAGTGGGAGTCCTCCCAGAATGATTTATTCCACTAGCTGCTCACACGAATGTGCTTCTCTCTCTCTGTAGGAGGTTCAAATGGCCAACTGCTTTTTCTATGCTGCTCTGACTTACAGCCAAACTGAAATAAAAGAGTTGATAGAATCAAAACAAGCATTGCTGTCACTGTTTGAGGAGCCCTGTGGAGCATTGTCAGGCAGAGACAAATGAGGATCATCAAGCTGTGATAAATGGATCAGTTGAAATGTTGAACGATGAGTTGGCCTCATTTTTAGATAATAAGTCATGTTCAGCTGGCTCTGATGGGGGCCTCTGTTTGTTTCTTATTTCAAACTCAAACCAAAACTAACTGTCCTTGAGACAAAACCTCAGGTAAGAGCATGTGTGCTGGGCATACAGTAGTTGAGGGCACAAAGTAATTCTGATTGAAGGTTTGTATTCCACATAGATCTCCCCTCAGCACCACTGGGCTAACACGGGATTCATAGAGCTCCTCTGGCTGGAGTATCTGCTGCACGTTAAAGAGAGTCCAGTTGATTTGTTTTGGAAAAAATCACTTATATGTTTGTGCCCAGAGGTGTGAAACATGTCAATACTGTTATTGTATCACTACTGTTAATAGCATAAAGATTTTAGATATTTATGTTGACATATCAACTGTACGTTGTTTCCAAATGGACATTATTTATGTTAAACTCAAGTTCTTATAGGTACAGACTGAACAGTAGGTATTTTCACAATGACTAATTAAAACATCGGTACAGACTAGTTTCAAAGGACCCACAGTGAGAATCATGTCTGCACAAGATGAAGGTTCCCCCCAAAATCAAAAGTAGACAGTTAACACAATTTTACAGCAAATCTCTGATTAGAGACAATTCCTCAGGGTTTCCCATTCTGCAGTCGGAGTTTAATCACCGACTGAAAACAAGTCCTCCTCATTATATTCCCTCATTAGAGAGAAGTGCAGGCCACTCATGTCTTCTACTGAACAATAAGTTGAAAGCTCCTGACCTCTTGGTGTCTTGATTTATAATTAATGTCCAGCTCACATTATTTCTGTCATCCAGCAAAACTTTGGATGTTTGACTGAAAAAGTTTTGGAGCTACTGTCTGATGAGATAATATTCAGGAGAAATAATGTGCTCAGTCAAAGATTTGCTCTTAATTAGTTTGGATTCATTACACACTGCTCAGAGTTCTTTAGTGTATCTGGGATCCAAACACCACATGTGGCTTCTCTGCACTGCTTTTAGGTTTGCTGACAGTACAGAGCTGGATGAGGCTGAAGTCAATACTGTGTCTGCAGTATTTCACTTGGAGAGAGAATACAGAAGCTGTAATGATTTCTCCAGCCCCCCCCCCCTCCCCCGCGACATGAATCGGATAAGTGGTGACAGATAACGGTTGGATGGATAATTACATGTTTAAAACAGACAAACTCATTGGCTCTCCACTTCAAGATGTAGAGTTACCTTCATGTTTTGTCAAATCGAAGAACAAACGACCATATTCATAAAATCAGAGTTAAAAAAAGTTTACTTTTGTGTATAGAATCAATACAGTGAGATCTGTATTTGCATGTATTGTACTACTTTGTGTGGAATCTGAGCCAGTGACTGTTAAAAGAAAAACTTTAAATACAAACCATAAATTCAAAATCGATAGTGTTACAGTATCAGACAATATATTATCGCATCACTCAAGTGTATAAATATCTTCTTGCACACCGACATGTTAGAACATGTTAGGACTGTGTTTGAGCTCAGCTGAATTCATTCAACAGTCACACCAATGAAAGATAAAGAGAACAAAGAGACGGAGCCTTTGGTTTACTTGAGAGTAGAGGATGCGGAAGTGTGTGTGTGTGTGTGTGTGTGTGTGTGTGTGTGTGTGTTGTGCTTTGACATTTCCTGATATGCTGCAGAGTGTCGATTGGGATAAGACACTGACTGAACGACAAACAGCGACTGTAAACGTCTCACTGAACTATATTTGTGTATTTGCAGCAGTGCAATATTTTGATATTTATATTTTTACAGCAGCCCAATAAGCTTGTTATTTTCAAGCGCAGTAAAAACATGCTGCATTCAATTTACACACACACACACACACACACACACCACTAACTACAACACAATACTGCACTGCCAGCATCTGTGATAGATGCAACAACGTACAACAATCAGACCCTGATCTTATATTTAAAAAATGGTATGTAGATGAATAAAATGAGATAGTAAATATACCTCAGGATATCTGTCAGTCTGTCTGTCTGTAACCGTTCTCCCTCTGTGTGATGAGCTTTAGAACGAGTCACTTCGTGTGTAATAAGAATCTTCAAAGCTGATGTAAAACCAGACTTCATCAATGCTGAACTGACAGCTTGTGTTTACTGAGTTATACTGATACTTTGTGAATTCATGACACTTCACACTATCAACATGCACACAGATGGTAAAAGTTCAGAGCTGCTTTGAACAGGTTTGACTTTATAAGAGAACATCACACAATGCAACAACCTGCTAGCCTCCATCTGTATCCACAGACAGATGTAGGAGATCCCCCCCAAACACAATCTGTGATCAATCTATACAGCATACAAACACAATTTAAATGACACCGAGCATACAAACACACTGCGTGTAAACCTGCGCAACTCATTAGTACAAGAAGAAGTCATGATTTACCTGAATTCCAGGATTCACAGAAGAAGATGCAGGATGAAGGAGTTCAGGAGACAAAAAACAGAAGAGGGAGAAAGAGAAAAATACAATTAAAAGATAAACACTCATACACAATCAAATTCAAGTCATTGCAGTAAAAAAGTTTTGCAACTGAATGCATTAAAATTAATAAACTAAAATGTTGTCAGACAGAATAATGTTGGAAAGGTAATCACACTCGTTGCATATTGCCTGGGTATCTGTCACAACTTCCACTCTCTGAATTAGATGATAATAGATGATAATTAGATGATGTGTCAGTTTTAACGTTCTCCATCAGCACTCTGTCTGCCTGCATCTTTCCAGATGACAGGTGTGAGAGTTATCTGAAGGTGTGCTTTAGCAGCTCATATGTAAACTGTCAGTAACAGCTTCAACAGAAACCCTGAGCAGCAACACCATGTAGCATAGCAGAGATGTGGAGCGAAGCAGTGCTCATCAAGGCTGAATATTTAGTAGAATCTTTTTTTTTTGTAATTCCCCAGAGCGGTATATCTGATGGTACAAGTATCAGCAAGGAAAATATGTTAGAGAAGTGATCAGAGATAAGGACTTAGAGAGAAGATGAACTTTCAACACCTCTCACGAGGAAGAGTTATCTGTTAAATAATCATTTAGCTGCACATTAGATATCTATAAAATCATCAGAGCTTCTGCTTCAGCTCAGTCAATCCAGCTGCTGAAAACTCATCTCTCTCTGTGTCTGTTGTCTTTGTCTAATTATCTGATGTCTCCTGTAGGAACAGAGGCTGATGGGATCTGGTCTATGCCAAGCTGAGTCTGTGTGTGTGTGTGTGTGTGTGTGTGTGCGCCAGCTCTGCCTGGCATGGCAGCATGAGAGAGGCTGGCCTGAGGTCAGGTCTGAGATGAGGTGAATAGAGCTCGGTCATATTAGCAGATGGAGTCTGAATAGATTGATGCTTAATGCTCAGTGGAAATCACAGAAGAGACCAAAGGAAATATGAAATAGAAGAAGATGAGGACGAACAACAACAAAAGCTCAGCAAAGCAAAAGTTTGTGGTCCAGGTAAAACATGGTTTTTCATAATTATTATCGGTGCAGCAGCGCCGATAGCGATGAAAGAGATCATTTAAATATAAATCTGCCTTCCTAAAAATATCTCCACTATCATCAGGAGGAAAGATAAACATGTTCACACTTCAACTGGTAATCTCATTAAAGACAGACAGAGATGAGAGGACCAACAGTTTACGTTTGACTCTCAGAACAATACCAATGATGTCACTCTCTCTGTTATTTTAATGATCTTCCTCCAAACTATCCATCAGCACTGATCTGAGTTCAGCTCATTCTGACTAATAAGACTCAAGTGAAGACGACATTCTTCTTTTGTGACGCAGAGACAATGTCTCACACAGCAACTGGCTGTACTGATGTAGCGGCTGTAGAGAAGACAAGAAGAGACCATTACTCACAAGAGTCTGAACGTCTGTGCTTTCTCTGTGCAGATGTTATTCAGAGAGGAGAGGAGCTCCCTCGAAATCTACTGTTCATGTTTCCAGTTCAGCATCTCCTCAGTCATAATAAGTTAAACCAGAAGAATTAATGGAACGTAACCTTTAAAATACACACTTCATCTGGCAGTTATAACCTTATAGTTGAAATTACATGTAATTTATAGTAATATTTATGCAATTATTAGCACACAAAGGCATGAGAGTTAGCTGTCAGGACATCACATTGTCTGGAGAAATAAAAGTCATTTTCCCACATAATCATTTTACATGAACAAATGTCTGCTCTTGTATGTTTGGACGGCTAAAGCCTTTACTTAATCTCCTTTACAGCCACTCATGCAGCACAGTGAAACTGTCTCAGCAGGAGGTCTTTATGCAGCGTGCTGCGCTCAATCCACACTCAGACCTCCAGATCTGCCCTGCTGGAAACAACCAGAGCTAGAAGAGAGAGAGGATTTTGCACTTATAGTAGGAGGGACTCAGACAGAAAGAGGAAGCGGACGGTGATCAGAGCTGAGACACTACAGATATTCACCAGCTCAGAATGACCACTAGAGAGGAGCACCACAGCTGGATACAACATGGAGACCACACAATCACTGTCATTGAAATGTGAGGAGAGTTTTAATGCCAACAGAGATTGTAGAAAAGATACGGTGGAGCTAAGGTGTTGAAAAAAAAAAAAAAAGAGAGTTGGCAGCTATGATGCTTCATATTCCACTCACACCTCATGTCCTCAGGTTGTTTGTTAGTTCTTAAAATAATTGACGTTATGTTTAGAAAACTGACACCGTTTGGTAAAGGTTTGGGAAAGACGACAGATGAGATGACACATATTCATGTTCCTTTGTGTTGTCAAGCGATTTCTCTAGAGTTATTCAACATATTCATCATCTATTTAGATTAGTTACTGCTGCTTCAGACTCCAAAATAACCCGCATCATACAGAAGTATCCAATCACCTCATTAGACCATGTGTTAATAATTCAGCTTCACTATAATCATCTCAAAACCTAAAGGCAGTAAAACAGAAGTATTTTAAAATGCAATCATGTTTTATCTGTCGGTAGATACAAGACTCATTTCTTCCTTTGATACAAAAAAGTGAACCATTTAAGGAATAGATAAAGACTTCAGCTCAACTAATTATAAAACGACTCTGACAGAGATAGAAACTTAGTGAGCTTGAACTACCTGTAATGATCATGATAAGTGAGCAAGTGTAGACATTTACTCAGCCAAGTGCACAAAGAAAACACCAAAGCATTAATTGCACAGTTCATATTTCTATATTATTTGTAACAGTAGACAGTTTGTAGTTCTGCAGGCTGACAAAAGAGAAAAAATAGAAAACGTAGAAGCCTAAAAACCTAAAAGTTTTAAAGGCATTGTGTACAACTGATTACATCTGGAACTTTTACAGTTACCACCAGAGATCATTGGTCTTCTACATCTCTGACTACACTTCACAAAGACTGACTTGGCTCTAGCATGCCGAAGTAGATCGTAGATCATGAGGAGTCATAATGCTGTGATGGAGATTAAGGTTTTTTTCAACCCAAAACTTATGATTTGGATTGTTGTTTTCTTGTAGAACAATAGTTGAACAGATAAGTCCACAGAAGCTCCTCTCAGCACCTAAGGGGAACTCCAAGGTGAATAAATGGGTCAGTATATTTTAGAAAGGATCTCCAAAAGTTTGAATGGGCCATGAACCTCTTTATTCCCTGGAGTCTGTTGACTGGCTTTTCTTTCTCTCCTCTCATGGAGGTCTTGTGTTTAGACGCTCTATGATCCCAGAGATGAGTTACTCTTTGTTTTGAAAGGTTCCAGATAAAGGTCACATTTTGTGTTCAGTCTGCTAAAAGCCAACTGACTATAGCAGCCAGAAAGAGTTGATATGTTCAGGCACTACAGTCTGGAGGGCTCTGCCAGCATATTAAGGTGCTGGTTAAATATTGGTTTATAAAAATGGGCATACTGACAGTTCCCAGTAATTATTGCATTTAAATGTATGGGTTAATTTATTGTTCCATAAGGTGGAGGTATAATACTCAGATACCAGGTGACAACAGAGAGACAGATTGAATACATAAACAGACAGAACAGACACTTCCTACTTCTTTTACTGTTGTTAATATCAAAGTGGTATCTACTTTCTATTCAAGTTCTACTTTGATCACATCATAGTAACTGCCTCCAGCAATGACATGAGAGTCTGTCACTTAAAGTCTGTGCTCATGCTGCCTTTAAAGATGATGCTTCTGGTAGAATTGTCTTTATTATAAATGGGTGACTGACCGAAGTCACAGGGATGAGGGGAGAAGAGAGAGACAGCAGGAAGGACCCTCAAAGCCCACCTCTTCAAACTCGCCTTCACCTGCTAACCCCTGCACCCTACCCTCCACTACATGACCCATTCCGCACAGCTTCTCCAGTTATTCTTTTTTTTTTACCAAAATGTTCTATTTGTTTGTTCCGTTTGTCTCTGCCCTGTAAAGCGTCTTTGGGTATTTTGAAAAGCGCTATATACAATTGATGTATTATTATTATTATTATGAAGGAGTATGTGCAGTGTTCTGTGTATCTGTTAAACATTATGAACTGGACCTTTAATAACTTCTCCACAACGTCTGCTTCACAGACAAGAGACCAACTCACAGTGTGTTCAGACCCTCTCATTTACAAGCAAACATGCAGCCATTGTGTCAGTAGTTTGAAAGGTCAGCTCATCCATCACTACTGGGTTCACCAAAGTCAGTGTTGTTCTTCTGTGTTGTTTTGGAGAATCTGTGCATGTGGAATAGATGGGCACTGTCATATTCATAAGGTCAGTGTTTTATTATAATCAGTCTGGGGACATAAAGTTGTTTTGCTTTGGTAAATTGAATCTTTCATCAGTGTTTGTTTTTTACGTGCAATTCCCTTTTCTAGTCTTGACTCACCAACACTCAGCACCAACACAGCAGAGCAGGTAGCGATACGCATCTGTCTGCTGGAAAAGAGCTACAGTTTTATACTGCGGAGGATCATTGAGGGTGTTGAGACGACCAAACATGGCCGCTGGAAAACCTGAATAATGAGCTCGGAGAGACTTAAGCTGCAGGTTAATGTTGTTAGTGTGTCATCACTGTATTTTACTCAAAACAGTAACAGAGACCAGAGAACTCTATGATAATATACTATTACAATCCACTTAAGAAGACAAATAAATATTTGTGGAAATGCTTTAAGTTGTTTCAAAGATACGTTCACAGACTCAAACCTACTGGGAGGCTGATCCAGAGTCTGTGGGTGTATGATTGTAATGCATCATCACTGCAGGCTTCAGCACTGAAGTGACAGTTGATGTAGGCGTTTATTATATTTGTTTTGTGCACAATTTCGATTCACTTGTACGAGTTTATTAAAACAAAAATGGAACTTGAAAATGTTTAAAGTGAATTGCCATCCAGTATTTCCACTGAAGCTCTGCTATCCGCTGTAATGCACAGAGCAATGGCACATGAGGGGAGAGCAGCAGGGCTTCAGCCGGGAGCTTCGATATGTGGACGAGTCTGGAGGAGGAAGATGAGAAGTCAAGATCAAACATTGGTATTCTCCTCACACCAACTGATAGTGAAACTAAGATCATCAATACAGCCACCTCACTCTCCATATTTGTTTTTTTTATAAATATCAGCTGAGTTTATTTACATAAGTGTTGGTCTAAACCTGCTGCTGTCTCCCTCCACTGCTCTGTGATGTGACTGGACTCCAGTCAAACTCATTCTTCTCTCTTAATAGATTTAAAGCAACAGAGCAGCTGCTGTTGTGTTTTATTGGTTCTAATCAGCCTCATCCCCCCCTTCAGCAGGAGTCACACCACGTCTCTCCGATCTGTCGCTCCTCATCCAAAGACACTCAATAAAGAGAAGTGATGAGGCTCTGAGCCGAGACTGATATCTGTCTCTAAGGCTGGATGGGTTGACATTTAGCAGGAAGTAATATCCTCTCTATTGAATCTCACTATACTGTAATCCTTTAAATGACATCAGTGTGTGTATGTTTGTGTGTGTTCTGGCAAATGTTTGAGCCATTATCTCGCTTTGTGAGGGACTTATGCAATATTGATATCAATAATAGAGTGCTTAAGGGGCAGTGGGTCTGTGCATGAGGCAATAAAACACAAGCATGAAGTGAATACTTCATTTGGCCCCGAGGAGACAGCTATTTTCCAAGAACAGAAATAAAACGGCAGTAATAAACATTCTATGATCTTATTTAAAGACAAGATAATGCTCACAGAGGGCTACGTGTACATTTAAATGGATCTGACATCCAAGCAGATTTTCAGATCAGCAAAGGTACATTTCCATCCATTTCATTTCTTCACTCGAGTGGAATCATCACAATAATTCTAATGCCATTCATAAACACACTTCCAGTGCAGCTCTGTGATGTTCTAGACATCTTGAAGGAGTGCTGAGAGTGAGGCTCACACCTCTGAGTTCAATGTGAAGTCAAGAGTCGTACAGCTGGAGCTCAGCAGGCGTCTCCTGAGACAGACATAACCCTGCAGCGAGTGAGAGTGACACCCCGCTGAAGAGGCACAGTGTTACCCTCCTGTAGACTAATGTGATTATCGCTTCAGCTGCACTAAATAACAATCATATCATCGGAGTTAAGAGCAGATATTTCACAGAAACTGAATTGACTAGGAATCGGCAGTCAGCCAAGAAAAAAGCCAAAAACACAAGCAAAGTTGCAAATGATGAAACTACACCTCCAATGACATGCAAAGCCTCCAGCTGTGCTACTGCACAAACACAAGAAGCAGAGTAACAGGGGTGTGTAGGAGGTTTAACTTTATTTCATGAGCTGTAAAATTGAATTGCATAACTTTTTAAAGACATATACAATAAGTATCAACACTGAACTTCTTCTTCAACACAGTGATATATTTAAAATGTAGTTTTGTTAAATCCCAGGAAAGCCAAACCAACACACACTGTCTGTCTGTCTGTCTGTCTCTCAGATAAAGGAGAAAGGGAAGGCAGCTGATTTATACACATTTTTCACATTTATATGAAACACGTGATGTAACATTTCCTTTTATGGTTAATAGTTGAATGTCTGTGTTTTTATATTACTCATAATTAGAAAAAAAAGGTCCTTTGATATTTATTGTGATTTACTGTAGGTAGTATTTTGTTATTTAATGCCTTTAAATATGTGAATTTCCATACTACATTGCATTCACATGGTCTATGCTACAATATATATATACATATATACGTATGTATGTGTGTGTATATGTATATATATGTATATATATGTGTGTATGTATATGTGTGTGTATGTATGTATATATATATATATATACATACATATACATATATATATATACATACACACATACACACATACATACACATATATACACACATACATACACATATATACACACATACATACATATATATACACACATACATACATATA
>NW_022280054.1:9660133-9684881 GCF_004355925.1 Anarrhichthys ocellatus | reverse complement strand
ACACATACATACATATATATACACACATACATACATATATATACACATACATACATATATACATATATATACATATATATACATACACATACATACATATACATACATATATACATACATATATATACATACATATATATACATACATATATATACATACATACATATACATATATACATACATATATATATACATACATACATATACATATATACATACATATACATACATACATATACATACATATATAGATATAAAGACACACAAACATGCGGTAAATTCACAACCAATCTCATTCACTATTCAGATTCTCCTGCTACATTATTTTTATAAACAGTTCACTGGTCATGGAGACAGTTAATGTTTTCATCAAATTAGAGACACTGAGTGGAAACAACTGCCAGCCACTGTCTGTGGTTTCACACACTGCTATTCAACACAACTTTCAGTCTGGCACATGTATTTCCCCAATAATGATATTTGGAGATGGGGTGAATTACCTTGTGAGGAATATTGTATTGGGATGTCCACGTTCCTCTCATTTCCTCACCACATTATATCTTCTTCATGGACCATTGGAGCTTTGTAATAACCAACACTTGTGGTCTCAGCTCATCAGTGTGGGACATGAAAATATCTCAGATTTTTAACCAAGCCTTAAATATTTCCCTCTCTACGAGAACACAGCACACCGAGAAGTCTCACCAATCAACTGTGAACTCTGCAGCCTCTATTTTCAGCATTAATAAAACTAGGATAGGAACAGTCTACAATAGCAGCAACGGTGCTTAATTAGTAGTATGCCAATGAATCATGCAGATCTTTGTACAGCCACGAGGAGAAAGTAAGTTTGGGATTAGGGGAGGAATTGTTTGGAACAAGAATATACATTTCTGCTCATTGAATGTGACTATGACAACAGCACAAACTACACACTTCGTCAAAAACAGCGAGGGTCAGGTGACGAGACTAAAATGTAAAGGTTTTGATAGAAAACTATGAAAAACATTGAGTTAAAAACAGAAAGCATTGATTTTAATGGAAGGTTCTGTTGACAGAGTTATTTGTAACATTTGACTGATTCTAATTGAATTCATGATTGACATGACAGGCTGCTGTCATAACAAACATACAAACTGTGTGGAGTCTTCATGGTTTTAGGATTCACTGCTGATTGTGTCTGCTCATCATCATTTGTCAGACACGCATGTCTTGAAATTAAAACACTGCCTCAATGTCACAAGTCCCAACAAGACGGTGACACTTTGTAAAAGCTTTCATCCTTCAATCTTAATTTACTGCTGTCAGAAATTTGAACTGCTCCCATTTTGTCAAAACGTATTAAATGCCATTTGAAAGTCAGCGTTCATAATCATATCTGATTGTTATTGTGAATATTAGGTTGTGAGGAGCATAGTAGAATATTAACCGTCATAAAACTTATAAGAATAGATTGAAAGCATGGCTTTGAGCTGTAATCAACTCCAATTGGGAAGATCAGTCCGTGCTTATGAATGCAAATAAATAAAAGAGGAAGTGATTCAAAACATTTTGAGCATTCAAGAGACGCTCTTTCTAAGTGTACCCATCTGCTGTCTCAGTGGAGCAGAAAGTGTTGTTGTGTGTTCAACTGAGCAGGAAAATGGTGTTGTTGATGGAGTCACGGATGTCTTGGTACTAAACCAGCTGTAAATTGGATTGGTGTTCAGTGTGTCAGTATTGGTCTGTCCAGGTAATGCCAAAGTTCATCCAGACAGCTCATTCAATGTCTTTAGAGCAGCAGAGAAGGACAGAATGTGTGCTGTCAAGTAAAGAATTGTGACTAGAATAAATGGTAGAAAGGCACAGGGTGACGTCTTGAGTCAAATACTGAAAGGGACAAAGTGTGTGGGTGAATGAGGTCTGGAGGTCCTCTCACAGAATATTGATGGTTCGACATAATGTGACAGACACTATGTAATGTCTGAGCCGACCTCAGAGTCACAGCCTCTGCTCTCTATGAAGATCAAACAAGCTGACTGTACCAGCCACCTTCCAGCATGCCAAAGATGAGAATTAGATGCTGAAGAGAGACATTTTACAGCAACAACACTTGTAAAAGTTCATGCAAGTGCAGTGTACAAATACTGCATGTCGGGAAAGTAAAAGGCACACAGTGTGCCTTCACACTTCACCTGGTTATGTGATTTAATAGCCTGATAATTCCACAGCTGAACACCATCTTGACTATCTCCTCCATCTTATCTGTATTCACTTATTTCACTATGTTGTCAATCTCTCTAAAAAGATATTAATCCAAGATAACAGCGTTTTTATTTGATGGTGTTTGCATAACTTCTTCTTGTCTCAGTTTGATCTGATCCCCTGTCAGTAGGAATCAACACAGGACAGGTTTCTAGTGGATGACTGAACCAATGAAAGTGTGAAATGTTGATTGACTGGCAGAGTAATACCAGCGCTGTCACTCACTTGTTTCAAGTTGCTGTATCCTCCATTCTAGTCATCCAGCAGCAATGATGTGACTTCAGCTCTTTCTGCTTGACAGATATAACTGAAGGGAGGCACACTTCTTCTGTCTTGTGACAGAATGTCTACATTGATGGAAGGTCTACTGGTAAAATAAGATGAGGCCATCACTGTCACAGGATCCTGAATGTCTGACCGGACCGGAGTCAATCAGAGAAAAGTCAGAGCTCCATCAGCAGTGTGACGTCAACAGTCTGCGTGGAAGCTTTCAAACAGCCCACGCCTCCATTCACTCTAATGTGTAACTGACTCTGACATGAGAACACTGCACAATGCCACAGCATGGAGACAGACTGTAGAATAACAGAGAGACGTGTCAGAGCAGGAAACACACAGGTGTCACCAATAACATTAACAAGGACTCTGCTCCATTTAAGTGGCCCAATATAGCAGACAGAGAGCCAGCATCCAATCTACCTGCAACTGGGAAACTCTGATATGTATCATTTCTGTCATATGGATTGACTATGTTGTAATTTTATCATGTTGTATTATTCTATACAGTGACATTTATTGAGCACGGCAGAGGGATCCCTCCTTAGTTCTCCTCCTCGATGTTTCTTCCGTTTTTCCCCGTTAAAGGGTCCAAGGACAGAGGATGTCATGTGTTGTACAGATTGTAAAGACCTCTGAGGTAATGTTGTGATTTATGATATCGGGTTATAGAAATAAAATAGAATTGAATTGAATTGTTTGAACTTTATTTACCCTTCGTAATGCGACTGATCGCTCTAAAATGAATGGCATACAATGTAAAAGAAATACCTTCAATCCATCTGCCTACATGCATTGAATGAGAAGTGAGAGCTGTGGTTTGGTGTTTCACTCAAAGCAGATGGAGGAGGAGGGAATAGTAAACTAAGAGTTTCAAACAGAAGATGAGCAGGATCCTCTGGGGTGGATAAAAGGCCAGTAGCTGATCTCTGTTAGTCAGCCATGACACTTTACATCCCACTATACACACAGTGCATCACACAGTGTCAACACCCACACATACACACCGAGAGAAAAGTTCCACTGGCTCTGAACAGACACACGTATCTCTCTCCAACGTTCAGCCTGAGGGTTTCTGTATTAAATAGGACCATCCAGTAGAAACTCTAGTCTCACAACACAAAGCCTCAGCTGTCAGCTACAAGGCCAGCACTCTGACAGTAACAAGGCTAAAGGTATCTGCTTGGTTCAGCTCTATGGGGAACCAGAACCTAACAAACCATTAAATAAGGGAAAAAAACACTCCAGCAAACAGTGTGAGAAACACCTGAATCATAATCAAAGTCTTTCTGTAGCTTTCTTGTTCCTTCTTTAAACTTCAGCCCGTTTCTTAAACACACAAAAGCCGATAGTGAGACCCGAACAGAGCTGCTCTTTCTGCTTGTTAGGAATCTCCTTGTGTGTTTGTACGGAGGAGAAGAAACGTATCAGTAAAGGAAGTGAACTAAGCAGCCCTCTGGATACACTTTTCTTCTCTTCAGAAAATCAAAGAATAACAAACTCACTGAGGTATGAATGGTGCTGAAGATATCAGAGAATCTTTGAAGGAGATCAATGTCTTCACCTCTGACAAAGAGCTTCATTCATTCTTGGTAGGAATAGTTATTAGTGAGGTTATGAATGTTAAAGTCTTTAAAAGAAAACAAACCTGTTCCAACAACATCTAATCACCCTACAGTCTAAAGCCATGCAGGATGTTTTAATCAGACTGACCTTTCATTAACACAGACACACAGATTTTAATAAGAACAAAAACCTATCTGAGAGGAAGATTTGAACATTTTCAATAATGTCTGAATACAGACTGCAGTGATGTGAGCTCAGGCTGCTAGTTGAGTCATTACAGAATATGTTTCTGCCCAGCGCACAGAGAAAATGACTCTGTATTCATTTCACAGTTCAGACTCCAAATATCCTTTTTCCTCTTTGAGGCAAAGGACAGAGTGAGACACAAAGAGACTTCAGACCCACACAGAGACATTAGAGTGATAGAGGCTTTATCATCAAAACATATTAGAGCCATACATAACCTCTCTCTACTGTGTATGCAGGTTATTACAGTCAGACCTTAAAAAGACTGAAGCACTTTAAACAGAATTTATAATATGAACAGAAAAAAGAGAAGAAGAATTTACTCCAATGGCCGCAGTGTGTGGATGGTTTCTTGATGTTGATGTTTTGGGCGTATGCCCGTGTACTGTATTCTTAATTAAATGTATGTTGATTATGCCGATATGTTTAATTCTAGATTTTTAAATGTTGTCCTTCAATGTAAAGCGCTTTGAGTTTACGTAATGAAATGTGTTGTTTATATACACAATTGCCACTGGCAGTCTCACAGATCAAATTTGCATAATGGCCGCATCCTGATCTTACATATTGAATATTTGATTTACAGCAGGTCAAATATGACACAATAGGAAGTAATAGCTGACATTAAAAACCATTAAATCAAGGTGTCAAGACTCCCAAGGTGAAAGCTAAATGGATGACGAGAACTAAGTGAGGAGTGACTTTTTTCCACACTGACTTTAATTCACCATTCAATCAGCAGTGAAGGAGGATCAGTGGTTAGAGCTGATTACTTAAAAATGGCTTCCTGCTGGTCCACAACAGCCACCTCTACACTGTAAGCAACAGAAACACAGTTACACCTTTAAGATGAAAGAGGAACTGAAGGAGGAGACATGACTGGGTCTAGAAGTGTGGAGCCATTATCACAGCTAAAATGTGTTCTTGCTGGTAGCTGGGCTGCATCTCCCTCTGGGAGACACTGAGCCCTGTCACCCTCACAACTAGAGAGGAGACTCATCTCGTCTGGCAGAGACGGCAGATTACACACTTCTCTCACATGTCTCCTCTTCCAGCTGCTCTCATCTTCCTCCCTCACAGCCTCATTTCATCTTCATCATGTCTCTTTTCCCTGATGGTTTTAACACCATCACTGAATGTCATTTCTCTTTTCACTCCTCGTATGGAATCTTTTTTTCCAACGAAGTGATTCTGTAAGAATGTTTTCAGTTTGTGAATAACATTAATTTAAAAGTAACAAAATTAAATTAATAATATACAATATTACAGTACATTTAAACCATTTCAACCCTCCAAATACTCACTTTTCTGGAGAGCTTACTCGCTTGTGACAAATACCACCAATGTGAAGCATTACCAATACAAATAAAACAAATTTAGACAAATATAGATCGCAGCTGATCATAACTTCTGAGGCACCAAACGTCAGATCTGAGCTCAGATCTCAGGGCAGGATTAACTGAGATAAGAATTCCTCCAATCGATGACTAGTTCATGTGTTCAACCCCGACGCAGGAAGCCAGAAGGATGTCAGAGCAAAAAGGACGACAGTGATCACAGCACAGCCGAGGGTCATCTGTAAGACCACTGAAAGAAAAAACATCACCCGTACATCTGTCCCACCAGCTCCTTCTTAGATCATCATCAGTCTCCTCTTTAGCTCTCTCTCTTGTCCAGCTGTGACTCTCCTCTGGGACTGAGTCACATCCACACTGACAGGTTGTCATTCTAAAGCTCCATCACTACTTGTGTCAGTCCTGTATCATCACCTTTGGGACACATTGTGCTCGTTGCTCCCCAATTGTTCCCATCCTGGCCTCTCCTGCTGTGACAGGCTGCTCATTATCATTGGCTAGAGGCTGTTAATGCCAGTTGGTTGGTTCTTCAAAAGTTGAAAAAATAAATCTTTCTACCAGCAAACTTTACTAAGTATTGTGTGTGTGTGTGTGTGTGTGTGTGTGTGTGTGTGTGTGTGTGTGTGAACGTGGCAGTGGACCGTGTTTCTCTCTCCTGGCCTCCTGCCTGCTGTGTTTCTCTTTAACTCTTTGTGGGTCACATCCACTCCTTAGCCTCTCCCGACTCTGACAACATGATGTCATACAACCTGTGGAGGATGAACCGTGGGTGGTACTCACAGAGTGTCTACACGTCCTACTGTGTCGGACCGAAAAGAGAAAATACAGTCCGGCCAAACCTGCTTCTGAATCTGACTTGACGAAGATGAAATGTGCCATTTCAATCTCACAGGTCCCGATAGAATGGGAGCTAAAACATCAGTTTCCCGTAAAGTGACAGACAGAAAATCAAGAATCCTTTATCCTTCAGTGCGTGTTGCTGAAACAATAAGATAATGAAGCCCTGAGGCTATTGGGGACTGTAACTGAACCATGAACAACACAGAGTTTAGTTTCTGTCACTGTTTGTTTGTATTAAAGCGGTTTCATCTCCTCCCGTCTCATATCTCCCTGTTGGACTACACCTGTCTCTCCCACAATCCCTCTCCACCCTCAATCACTCCATCAGAGAGCTGACAGCTCTGATCAGGAGATGTTGTTTGTTACTGGAGGCTAACGGCTTCATTGTAGCTCATAGACTGGAACTGTCATATCCAACACATTGTTTTCTTCTCCTTCAGTGTCGAGTATTTTATTTGGATTTCTCACTGGTTTTGGTATTTTCAGGACAACATGGATGGAAACGTTTTGGTCTCATCACTGGATTCTGTGTCTTATAGCTTGAACTGAATGCAGTGCAGTGATGTTCCAGTATCAGGACATTAACGTGAAAATACAGCAACATGTCTGTTGTTTACTAAACAAAAGGCTGTGATTACAGTTTACAAAATTATTGTTTTGGTTAATGGGGATATTGGAAAAACCCCAAGCATCAAAAATAATTGAGCCACATGCATGAAGTGGATCAGATGAGAGTTAACAGACAGCTGACTTTGGTCTGTGAGGAGTTTTGGAAAATCAGTTGGTTTCTCTGTTTGTCACCGTCTCCTTTTTATACTTGATGAAAGCACAGAAGAAGAAAGTATCACATAAGCTATGTATTCCTTCCAGAAATAACATGGACACACACACACACACACACACACACACACACACACAGAGAAACTAAATGTTATCGAAGGGAAAATAAGTGTTTTCATGGTTTGATATTGAATAAGCCAAACTGTTTCCCAGTTACCCAAAAACAATGATGCAAATTGCCTTTTATCTAAATGTAAGCACACAAAAACAAAAATTAAACAGCACGGTAATAATAAAACCAAACAGGAAAGAAGTGAATCTAATGAGCTGTAGACACCCTGAAGACCTGCATCACTGGTCCTCACATCGTCAGTGTAAACCTCACACATACACTACTGACAATGGGACTTTTTCACAGCAGACATATTGACTGTCACAGTAGGAAAAGAAAAGGTGTTACTAATAATGTTAACAATGGCTCTGTTCTGTTGCGAGTGAGCCAGACAACAAAGCAGCTAAATTATTATTATTACTTGTTCCCACTTCCCTCTATGAATACTTTATTTCTCCTTATGTGTGAAACATAAAGACGTCATCATACTATTATTATTTTTTCATTTCAAAAGTCATGTTTCTGCTTCCCATTTGACAACTGGGATGAAACCAGAAACAGAAGCTCTGTACCTCTCTCTGTCTGTTTGTCTGTCTCATCAACACATTCAACTTGACCAGGAGCTTCACCCGAACACTAATAAACAACAAAATATGAATCCACAACTGTTCCAGTGAAATGATTCTCTAATCCACAGAACAAACACAGACAGTGTGTGTGTGTGTGTGTGTGTGTGTGTGTGTGTGTGTGTATATATGTGTGTGAACGTGGCAGTGGACCGTGTTTCTCTCTCCTGGCCTCCTGCCTGCTGCGTCTCTCTTAACCTCTCTGCTTCACATCCACTCCTGAAGCTTCTTCTGACACTGAAGACAAACACACAACCCAGCCAGCATGACTCTTATCATCACAACAGCAGAGCCTGTCCACATCTGGGGCTCAGCACCCAGCGCCTGATGCAGTGGCTGTGTTTCGGTTTCTTTTAGTGTAGAGTGCTACAGTACAATCCAACATGTAGGTGCATAAACAGTGAGCAGCACTCATGAAGTGGCAGGAGAGAGGAAAGACTAAACAACAGACAGACAGACAGCTTCTTATGTGCTGCTAGAAAAGCTTCTGTACTGGTTCTGAAAGCTCAGCTTTTTTAATTGCTTCTTTGTTGTTGTTGTTGTTGTTGTTGTTGTTGTTTCATCCTCCAGTGTATTATAATCAGGCCTCAACATGATGCTGTCAGCTTTGTCCGGGCTCAGAATACAGGAGTTATACAGCTGAGGCTTTGGTCAGAAGTCGTGATCTGTACAGAATATTTAGAAACTAACGCTTCAAGACTTCTCACAAAGTCATCTGAGCCTTGCTGATCACTTAAAGAGTAGCAGGAGGTTTTCATCGTCGTGCAACTTTAATCTGAATGTAAGAGAAGCAGCTGATGATTTATAAACATCTGGCTGACTAGTATAAAGCCTTCTGCAGCTTCCTCTCTCTGAGATAATTATAGTATAATCACATTCACTGAAGCACAATAAAACAGTTTAAGTAAAAGCATTTCCCCCAAAACAAATCGATTGTTAACAATCTTATGTTTTGGAGGAATCAATACATCATCACACCCTAGTAATGCAAACCCTATTATCTGCAGAGTCCTGGATATCCAATCTCTTTCTCTGAAGAGAGAAACTAATCCTCCATGAAATAAAAATATCACAGTTTGCATACATTGACCCAAACAACACTGAACAGACAAAAACAATATGTAGCATCATATTTATGGTCAAGAAAAAAAAGACAAAATGGCAAAACTCGATGTTTCAACTCTCTGCTACTGCAGACGTGACCAAGAAGACAGGCTGGGTACAAACAGCTTAGTCACAAGCATTCCCAGCATTCTCCAAAAGAAGCTGTTACGCTGTCAGAGTGATACACGGACTATAATAGCTCAATGTTCACAGAGAACCAGGAAACAGCACCCCACGCTTTGTTACAACTTCTTCAACATGCAGTCCGATCCATGTTTCATTAGGACGCCTTCAGTCCTAAAGATAGAACAGCTTAAATGGGAAGACATCACGGCGGCAGCGCCAACATTTTACATTCCTAATAAATGTCACAACACTGATCCTAACAGGAGGGAAGTGGCACTCTGAAGGAGCCTAGAATGTACCGTTTACTATTTAAGAGCAGCAGAGCCACTTAAGCCTTTAATAATGTAGAACATACTTTATCGTATATATTAAAAGCCTCATTACCGCTTTACCACAGTATGTCATTCACAGTATGAAGGGTTTATATCATCTGACTAAGATATTACATATACTGCAGATTAATATCTGTGATGACTTCAGAGAAATCAGCACTGCACTAAAGTGTGTGTGAACTCTTAACTGTAGATGAACATAAAATAAATCAATACTCACTTGCTGCTTTCCTACATCACACACAGATCACAGAGAAGTGGACAGGAAGTAGACCAGCTGGTATCAGACCGGAGGACATGTTGGTTTACTAAACCCCAGTAGATCATCGTGACAGAGCAGCCCCCAGTGTATCTCTGCTGTTCCTATTCTATAAAAGGAACATTAACCCTCCTTATGTAAATACTGGACCTGTGGCGTACTGTAAGTGACTGTGATAATGTGAACAATGCAAACTCTGTGTTGTTGAAACATTCAAAGGAACAATGCAGGAGATGAATGCATAGTGTATCTGTGGAGTCATCTGAGTCACGAGACAACAATGTAAGGAACCTCCTCAGTCTGACATTATGTCTTCATCTGCTAGAAGTGACAGCAATCGTATTTAACTTCATAACTATGACAATGTTTGAATTCATTCAACTTATTGGTGATGATTTAAATGTTTTGTTAGCTTGGCATGGAATGAGTTTAAAGAGAGAGAGATAAAAAATGACTAATTTGTTTGCAATACATTTGTTGTGCTCGTCTGGTTTGTTCATGTCAGTATTTGCTGAATAAGTGATTCTTTGAGTCTAGGACACACACAAACACACACACCTGGCAGAGAGCAGCCGAGCCTCTCCATCACCGTGATTAATACACCACTTCAGCATAACAACACTGTGACTCCCACATATTCACTCCCCCTCTGAGCATGTCATTCGAATGATAAACCATTTTAAATAAAGCTCTGATGTTTTTAGGTGAGAGGGGGAGAGAACTGCATCATGTCTCCTATACTGTAGCGGTCGTATTCACATGCTCTGTAACTGGCTTCATTTAAAAGACATGCGTCAAACTGGACACACGGCTCTGCAGGAGAAAGCTCCTCAGCACTGTGCAGTCGGTCGTCTCTTGTCTGCTTTGATTCCTCCTGCAGGTTTTAGGTTTACCTGGTCAGCCTCATCACAGTCCTGCTGTCCTTTCAACAGAAATGTACAATCGGACCAAACAGCCTGAGTTCAGCATTTACAGGTTAAACAATATTTATGACTGTTTACTGTTTTCACAGTGAAAATTAGCTTCTCCTTTTTATTTCCTGGGCAGAGCTCCCACTGGGATTATGAATTTATATAACTGCAGGGATCAACAAATAACTACAACATCTTATTTCCTTTGTTTATCTTTCGTACTTTGAAGTGTCAGCTTTTTAACCTCTCACCAAATCTGTAAAACTATTTGATGAATGTCAGTTTATTCATTAAATCTACATTAAAACATCTCCAATAAACATGAACATGTACAACAACAGCATCTCTTGATAAACATGTATATAAATGAACTGTATTTCAGCACTGTTTGTTAGAGGGAACAAGTGATTTGAAATGTTTTCCTCATTAAAACCTCTCAGCCAAACAGCAGCAGTGATGATGAATTAGCAAACAAACCTGTTAGAGAGAGACATTATGTAGGTGAACAGTGTGTTACTGTGGGGATAATGATACGGTGAGTCAGTGATTTTGACTGATTCAACACTAAAACTGACAAATGACAAGCTGCAGGAACATTTAAAAGCAGCATCAGCTCTTTCCTGCAGCTTTCAGACTTTATGCATCGTTTCATTTGCCAGCTGATGAACTATAATTGTGGACTTTACTTTTTCCGAATGTAAACTAAATTTACTTTAGTTTCAGTTCACATCAGCTGAGGCTCCAGAGGTCAGCTCTGTGTTGTTCTGTCAAGTTCAATGCTCAACAAAGGTCATCTTTTAACCCCCCCCCCCCCCACACACACACACACACACACACACACACACAGAAGAGAAACCAGAAACACAACTTCACTTTGTGACTCTTCTGAAGTGCCAGTATTACTATTCATACTCAGGAAGTAACATCATATTGCAAACATATTATTATCAGGTTACTAAATCAACATTAATCATGCTATAGCTCAATGACAACTCTAAAATACAGTCTGTGTTATTTGACATTATCACTTATTGAACATACGAGAGAGAGTGAATGACAAAAGACAAAAGAGAGAGACTCCTTCCACTGAGCTCCCTCAGACTGCATGTTAGAACTCTGAGCTGCATAACGCATGGTGACATGGTGACATGGTGACAGTTTAATACAGTTAAAAGGTTTCTGCTATGGAGCTTCAGATCCAAACTGTACACGGTCATGGTCAGACATCCATCAGAGCTACAAGACAGAGAGAGTCACAGAGAGAGAGAGGAGGAAATGTGTCTGTTGAGTTCATACTGATGCAGCACAGACACACACGAGACTGAGGACGAGTCAGTAACTGTAATTTACTCTGAAGTATTCATCTCGACAACACACATATACACTGATGGTGAATAGTAATGACCAAGGGCAAGGGGGGTAATGCGATTAAAACTATGTTTAGTTTATGTCTGTGACTTCATCTCTGGTATGAATAGAATGACATCATATATCTTGTGTAATGCTTGTGTATCGCTGCTGTGATGTGAATATTCAATGTGATTCCACAGCCTCCTCATTGATATTCACACTGCTTTCTGCCATGAATCTGCTCCATGATATATTAATTAAATCATGTTATATTACCACAATAATTTGACTATGTCATTCAAGTGTCAACCCATCCAGAAATTCAGTACCAAAGACAAAACTGTTGATTGAAACATTTCGACTTAATAAAAGATTCAGTAAAAACACATTCACTCCTCTGAAATTAAAGCGTTACTGGATTCATCTGTGTCCTCAAAGTGTAAATAGTCCAAGAATGATTGACAAACAAACAACAAGGCTCAAACATTGAAGTGTCAACATCATTGTTCTGACGAGATAAGATACATAGATGTATATGAAAGATATAAATATAACTGCACTGTAGGTTTGACATGATGAATCCACATCTGAAACATGCAGACCCTGACCTGATGTGTGCAGTGTTGTTGAAGTAGCCCTGGCTTTCATGACAGTAGAGGCTGCTCTTAATGCCACAAAGTATCTGTGGACTATCTTATCTGTGGACGACCCGACATGAACGGCTCCTGGTTCTCTGGGACAGAAATCACACACACAGGTACCGGAGTCTCAACATGAAGTCTGACTCTGGATTCACTTCAAGCTGCAAACTTCTCCTGAGAAGATCTCACATCGGACACATTACTTTAGTTAGTTCTTAAATGTAGCTGAGCTCCACAGATCACTGACACACGTCAGCTGTTCTCTGGAGGATTCTCCTGTTGAGTCTCTGCACACGTGTTAAATTAATCATTGTCTTTCTGCTGACCAGGTCAACCATGTCCAACACTAACCTGTATCCGTCACTCTACTGACATAGAACATAGAACCTTTTCATAGAACTACTTTGTCATGAAGAGAATCCATGACTAAACAGTCAATCCTACATAGTGTAGCACACACAAACATTTAAATTACTTTGACTCCTGGTGAATGTTCCGCCGCTTTTATGTCTCTTAGTTTGCAGTTTTATTTTCTAATGAAAATCAAATATCAAGATCAGATAGCGATTAGTTCACCACCATGCAATCTATGCTCTTCTGTGTGATACGTTAAGCTGAAGTAATGTCTGAAATATTAAGGAGTGCATTTTAGAAGTATCATGACAGAAAGTAATAAGTTTGAAATCATGTTTTGTCATATTTCTACGAACACATCAGGCAGCAGAGACAAACATCTGTGACTCTAATGATTTGAGAGATGAGGCCTCTTACTGACAGTCAGCTTGTTATGATTATTTTAAAGACTTGAAAATTAAATGAACGTCTTTTAGATTCGTCATCATTAAAGTCTACCTCATTAGTCCCTGCAGCTCTTTTAGCAAATGTCATTCTGATGATTGACTCAACATGACTGTGTGCTTGTTTTATGGAAACAATCTCATTACAGCGTGGATGATAACAATATGTTGCTATAGAGCAATAAAACCTCTTGTTTAATGTCACCACTGATGTCACGATGCAGTGTGGCAATTACCTCCTGTCAAATCCACTTTACAAACAAGGGGAAACAGAAGACTTCCTTCATTAAAGACACATGATACAAGCTCTTTCTCTTTGTGTGCCTCCCTCTCAGGGATTGTCCCTTTCAGATTCTCTCTGAGGTTTTATTACCATGAAACGTATTCCGGTTACATTTCATCTCCGTCCTCTACATGCATCCTGCACACTGGCTGATGCAGCTGTTAATCTGCCTTGTAACCTCACAGATCTCCCAGCAGGAGGTTATCATGCAGCACACCGAGTCACTGATCACAGTCACACCAGCAGATCTGCCCTGCTGACACCAACCAGAGCTACTAATGATTACCATTTACAGTGAGAGGGGTTCATCTGATGAGGAAGGATAACACGTCTTCACACACACACTCAGATATTCAGCAGCTCAGCATGATGCTGATTAGGAATAAACAGCTGCTGGACCTCATGTTACTGACACACACACACACACACACACACACACACACACAGTGGAGAAGCATCATTACACCATCATAGTCCATCGAGATTCATTCAAATGTGAGTTATGTTTGTGTTCCGGTTCATGAGAAGTGACACAGCTAAAATAATGTGAGCAGAACAATCTAGTTGTATATTTGCTAACACTTAAACACCTCCACATACATTCTGCACTAAGAGAAATAAATGTAATAAACGTAATAAAAAGACATGAATGTTATTTATCAAACAGGCTCACAGACCTGGAAGAGTGTTAGAAACAAAAGGAGAACAGGATCTTCTGGGGTAAAGAGTCGGCCAGAAGCTGATCAGTGTTAGTGAACACATTGTACAACACACTCTGCACACCGCGCTGCTACAACAGACATTAAACTAAAAAACATTGAAAAGGTATTTTACATCGTATTGCCACTAGCTGTGGCTGTGCACAAACATGAAGCTTTCTTCAGAGTCCAACCTGTGGATGATTAAAGTCTAAAAAAAGACACCATGCACAAGATACATGCATAACCAAAGTTCACATGTGGTCCAGGCCTTTCATGCGAGGCTGCAGAAGCAGCTGCACCTCTAGAAAGGGAAGCGGAACGTGACTGTACCTCAAAAACACTGTCCATTATAACTATGATGCACACACTCACACATACACTACTGGTCCTTTCTCTCCTTCTCTCTCTCACACACACAGCTGGCCTCATTCATCATCATGTGGCTCACAGCCCGGCTCATATCTGAGGAGCTGCTGATTATAAAAGGACCATCAAACCTGAAGAGATGGAGCCAAGCGGAGCAGCGTTTCACACTGCAGTGGATACACAAGAGGCTGATGGCCAGACCTCTCTCTCTCTGTTTGCTGCCGCTTCTTCTGCAGAGCAACAGGCACTCTGTGGCAGAGGCTTCAGGGCCTACTTTAAATACGTGTCTGAGTTTAAAAATAACAGCTTTCCCTCCTACAAGCCGATCATCTCTTTGAATTAGTCAAACCGTATTTGTTCTCTGGAGGATTTCAATGAGTGGATGTAATGGACGACAGAGTCTGAATGTTATCCAGTCACATTACCAATTCTAATTATTCAGTGTTTGTGCTTTTCCCCATGATAACACTATCTACCAAACTGCTCTCTTTATGACAGAAATTATGCATACTGTATTATTGTACAAAAAGTGCAAGGCTTGCAGAACAGGAACAACTGGCAGACCTGCAAAGAATCTGCAGGAGAATAAAACTAAGAAGAAATGAATTCACGAGGCCCAATAAACCAAAACCCTGAGCAAACACTTTCTCCAAAGCTTTCCCGCTCACCAACTTTTATTGGTTTCTGGCACTGTGGCAACATCAGTGTTCATTTTGATCTATGCCAAAGTGTTATATTTCACTTTAATGAAATGCATGAAAGTGGAGTATGGGTGTTATTGGAACTTTTATTATTCAGACAAAGACCAATTACACAAATCATCTGACCAGTTGCTGTGGAAACTGGTTCTGCCATAAAACATTTTTTAGAATTAGTTAAATAAAATGTCTCTCTCCTTTAACTGCTTTAATTAGAACGCTCTTCCTCTCACTACTCCCTCCTCCCAGCTTCTCTCTCATCTCTTATCATCCGTTTTGCAAAAAAATGAGGGATGATGAGGAAAGTAGATTCAGCACTTTACATAGTTTGAGTGAGACCAGAGATTCTGTTACAAACTCTGAGACGATATGATGAGTATCTAAGATGAGAAATGTTGCTGTTGTACCTGGTGCTCTACTGCAAGACACTAATGCTTTAATAATAATACATTTTATTTATATAGCACTTTAAAAGGCACTCAAAGACACTTTACATGGTAAAAACAGAAACAATAAAAGCATTTATAATAAAAACAAAATCTACAACATAACAGTAAGAAAAATAAACACGAAGAGAAAGAAAACATACATGACTGACTTTAGAGGTTAAAAGCAGATTTAAATAGGTGAGTTTTAAGTGCAGTTTTGAAGGTGGCGAGTGATGGAGAATGTCTGAGGTGTTGGGGCAGGGAGTTCCAGAGGGAGGGGGCAGCAACGGAGAAGGCCCTGTCCCCCCAGGTCCGATGCTTGGACAGAGTAGGGGGGGTAAGGAGGTTGGCGTCGGCGGATCTGAGGTTGCGGTTGGGAGTGTGACGGTGCAGGAGGTCTGAAAGGTATGAAGGGGTTAGGTTGTGAAGGGCTTTGTAAGTGATGAGGAGAATCTTGAACTGGATTCTTTGCTGTATGGGGAGCCAGTGGAGGTTTTGAAGGACTGGGGTGACATGGTCTCTGGTGCAGGAGTGGGAGAGCAGACGGGCAGCTGAGTTTTGGATGTGTTTGGATGCTTTGAGAATGTCAAACAACACACAGAACATCTTCTGCTTTTCGTCTATTTACCAAAGATGTTTATTTTCCCCTAAAAAGAAATGCAGCATGACATCATGTCATTATTAAGAGTGGAGTCAGTGAATCAGTCCATTTACCAGCGTTACCTCCTGGAAGGCTCAGAGAGGAAAATGAAGAGGAATACACTCGTGTATATAAACAGAAACTGCTTGATGTCCTGATTCAGATGAATCTGCTTCTGTAGAAATCAATCTGTTCAGTCCGAGTCTCTCAGTGGGATAGAAGACACTAACGGTAGAATAAATGTGCCAAATAAGATGAACCCTGCTTGAGTTTGGCTTTTTACTGTTTAGATTTTTACATTCCCACCTTCCTCATTATTCATACAGTCAAAAATCGTATAACAAAAATCAAATTTATAAATCAGCTCCAACCAGAGAACAGTGATTTGATCAAACGTGTCACGTAGCTAATATATATACGTATATGTAAAAATTCATACTTAAAATCTTTATGAGTTAGCATTGTGAGTATCACAGTTGTATAGTGAATCCCAAAGTCAGTGCCAAGTTTTGACAAACCTAGATGAAACTGCTTCGACAAACATCAGACCTCAATCAGAGGTGATGTCAGTGAGAATATCAGTATTTGTCTAATAGCCGTCTGGTCTGCATGTTGTACTTCCAGGCAGGAAGCCAGAGGGCAAAATGGATGACAGTAATCACAGGACACTAAAGGGTTAACTGTAAAAACCACTGCAAAGTGCTGAATAAAACATCAGCTGCACCAGCTCATCTTGCCAGTCTCTCTCCTGTGGGACTGAGTCAGACCCACAGTAACAGGTTGTCATGTTAAACCCCCATCACTGACTGTGTCAGTCTTGTGTTTTACCTGTGGGACAGACTGTGGCTCTTTGCTCCCTCACTCTTCCCATCCTGGCCTCTCCTGCTGCGACAGGCTGCTCCTTGTCCTTTGCCATGGCTAGAGGCTGTTAATGCCAGTAGGTTGGTTCACTGGTGGGAATCTGCATGTCAGCCAGCTGAGTAACCTCTGGTAATGTGTATCTGTGTAGGTGTGAAGCCTTGGCAGTGGATTGTGTTGCGTTTCTCTCTCCTGGCCTCCTGTCTGCTGTGTCTCTCTGACCCTCTTTGTGGGTCACAACCACTGCTGGAGCCTCTCCTGACTCTGTCGGCATGACACATGACATTAACACAGCAGACCCTGATGAGAGTGAACCTTGAGTCAGTGTGTCTACTGACCCGTCACTGTTTCATTGTGTGTCAACTCACACAACTGCTGACAGACTGAGAGGAAAACATTCACTCGTGCCACACAAATACAGACAATAACAAAGAAAATAAAAGCCTAAATATTTTCCGTTTTGGGTAAATCATAATACATATTATAGAAATCAATATAATGTGATTTGTCACAATGTGAAAGTAAAGTCCCTGTAGAGCCTAAAATCTTAAACTCATCTTTAAACAACACACACTACAGGCTACAGTGACCCAGGAACAGCTCAGCATTTAGGGTTCACATTAAGATGTTTCATCTCCTCCCACCTTCTATTTCTCTGTTGATAATGTATACGTCTTCCTCCCACAATCCTTTGCTCAGCCTTAGATAACCAGCAGCTCTGCTCTGATGATGCTGCCCTCAACTCATTTCCAGTGGGTATCGATCGCTGCATTTAATCAAATGGCTGGAAGCTGATGGCGTTTTTGGGCCTCATGGGCGGTCACGGTGCACTGCCTTAGATAAGCATCGAGTAGAGAAGATAAGTGAGCATGGCCAGCCCTCTGACATTATCTCTGTTAGGATGCTCCGTTTGAAGGCCATCCTAACAGAGATAACGTCCAGAAGAGGTGACAAATGTAGATTCACACTGATGTCACAATGCTGCCCAAAAACTCAACTAGACTGGACCCAAAACCAGAAGAGCAAAAGAGGAAAGTGAGTCTTCAGGCCGGTTAATGTCCACTGTTAAACTCCCAATCAATCAGACATGTTCTCGTCCAGTGTTGTTGTGAGGGAGGTTTCCTAATTTCATCTATTTCATGATGAGGACAGAAGTTAAATATATGGTGCAGGTGAACTTGTCATGAGCAATTTTCACATCTACTCTAAAGTATAACTTAGCTGAACCACTTGAGTCTTTAAAACTGCTGAGTGGAACATTTAGAGCTTCTCATCAGCTTCCCGATTAGCTGCTGTAGAAATCAATTGGCGGTTTAGAACATATTGATTTACACAAGTAGCTAGAGGAAAGCATAAATGTAGTTAAGGATAGTGTAGGAGTCTCTAGGCCTCTACTGGTTTACCACAGAGTCTTCTAAAGATGTTACACAGCTCACGTGCACGTTTGATGATCTCAGTGATGAACTCGCATGCACACACTCAGCCCTGTAACATGTAGATGAGACAGCTGCAGTAAGAAATGGTGATGTCTGACAAATAGTCCCACAGACTCCTCACAGTGTAATCTGATGTTAGCATCCACAGGTCTGTTTACATCACAATCACTTTCATGCGATTCATTATTTTAATAATGGAAACATCTTTCATCTGTGATCATCTTACAATATATTGCATCATAAAACTCACCCACGTTATAATGAGAATGTATGAATGTTGTTGGTGTGGCACAAAGGAGAGGTGAGTCGGGACTAAATCAGGATTTTAAGATGAGTCACTCTCAGTGGTCTGACACCGGGATTAAATGAGCAGGGACGACTTCACAAAGAAATAGAGATATTTAAAGTTGCACACCGTGTACTCTGTGCCTTCAACACCGTATAATACTACTTCAAGGTCAAAGTAGAGGAACCACTTACACAACGTTGATTATATACAACTGTGGTTCCTCTGTGTGATGAGTCTCTTTGGTGAATTACCATATAAATAACTGCCACTGCTTATCAGGGCTCATTTTAAAAAGCCTGTGGTGAGAACGAGAGCGATAAGGTGAGAAAGAGAGCATACCTGCTCTTGTTAGAGGGAGGCATTGAAATACGTTTCTCTCCATCTGTTTGAGTCCACTTCCTCACAAACCTAGAGTATCTAAATAGACATTTAGAGAGTGAATATTGTCCTCTGGTGTAAGATGTTGGCCATGGAGGTTGTGCAATATGTTGCCATTGGGAAAAGGGATATATGTGTATCTGCAAACTACAAGGTACATGGAAGCTATGTGTTGTATTATTTAATCTTCTGTGGAACTGCAGGAAACTCACAACAGAACTTTTTTAATGAATTTTATATGTTAACAAGCATGAACTTTATATTCACTTTGATGAAAATCTCATCCTGTTCTCCCCACACATTAAAGGTAAACATTAAGAGCAGCTATTCTCAACCAGTGGGCCGCTGTCCATACTCTCACCACATCAATTAAACGTAATCAGGGAATCCAAACCAGAACACTTATTAGGCCTGAAGTCACAACTCTATCGTCATGTTAATGTGATTAATGTCAAGAAGTGATCTCCACATGGAGACTTCTTACTGCAACAAAAGCAACAGAACATCTCCCACTGACACCAACATGCACAAGAGCTTCACTAATGAGTTAATAAGAGGCTGTGTAGCATCCTCCCACACAAGCACACTCACTGCCTCAGGTCTTTCTCATCAGGGGGTGTCGGCCTACAGTGGTGGTCCTGCTGCTGTCTCTCTCCACTGCTCTGAGAGACGGAACTGCTCCAGTCACACTCACTCTTCTCTCTTCACAGGTTTACAGCTACAGAACAGCTGCCAGAGTCT
This sequence comes from Anarrhichthys ocellatus, assembly GCF_004355925.1. Taxonomy (NCBI): domain Eukaryota; kingdom Metazoa; phylum Chordata; class Actinopteri; order Perciformes; family Anarhichadidae; genus Anarrhichthys; species Anarrhichthys ocellatus. The sequence goes on along the minus strand of NW_022280054.1, from coordinate 9,664,497 downwards.
TTTATTGCTTCTTATCAGCCTCCACATCTCTCTGATCCGATGCTGCTCGTTCACACAAACTCAAGATATGTATGTGATGTTCCTCAGTGCTGAGACTGAAACGTCTTCATCTCACACAGGGATGAGACATGGTATCACCTGGTGGAGGAATGATGCCACACTCGTACAAATATTAAAATAATGGAGAGTTGTGTGTGCCGTTGGTTCAGTAGGAGCCTGAATACAAGAGAGACGATGAAAGAGGTGGTCTGTCAAAATGTTCTTCCCTCCTGAGATGCAACTGATATTAACAGGGACAATATTGAATAAATGTCTGGATTATAAATCGCTAAACTTCACATGAATGTCAGAATATTGACACAACATGGCCATAAAGAAATATAAAGAAATGCCTACCAAGTGTTTTCTCATACATTATAAAATATATCATTACATGTAAAATATGTTCCAATAAATAAATGGAGGCTCATGTTGGTGAATATATTTGGTTTGTACCACCCAGTGGAGTGGATCATTGGGGCTCAGCCAGCTGACACATCTTCCCTCAGCACTGACTCAAGGTGATTTATGTGCAAAGAGATTCCATATTCCACTTAATCTTCTTTGCTCTCCGAATATATATTTTGAAGTGTCTTGCAGAGTATTTTGATCTATGAAATGTGCTACAGTATATGAAAAGAGATTGATTTGGGTGTGCTCGCATTTCCAAACAGAGTTTGGATGAAAAGGGATTGAGCAGAGGAGAGAGGATGAAGAGAGGAGGAGGAGTTTCCTTCATCCTGTGGCAGCGGATGATGTCATGCACCTGAAGCACATTAAGCCTCATCTCTACAACGTCACAACTTCTGTCCGCAAATATGCTTCAGTCTCAGTGATCCTTTCATATGACCCTCTGTATTCTACGGCGCACGAACAAGTCACATTTGTTACATCATTAATTGATGAAGAAGACAGCAGAGTTCAGTCTGGAAGTTTGCTTTGAGCAGATGGACACAACGACTCCGTAAACACTAGAAAGTTACTCAGCTGTATGACAGGAAATAAATACCTGCACTTGAATAAATATATACATGTTTACGACTTAGAAATATAACTTAAAGGCTACTTATACGTTCTTAATCATGGAGTCTTCAGCATCCTCAAAACCAAACTGATAGTTTGTCACTTCCAGAGCACTAGTGAAATAACAAGCTCTTCCTGTTAGACGCAGACTGAATGAACAGACTTCAGGTTCGATTCTGCTCCTCTCTGTGCAGAAAATCACAGGAGAGCCTGGTGCTTTAACATCCGTCTGCTTTCCCTGAAATTTAATCCAAGCTGCAACAGTGAAGCAGCTGATCAGTAGTTTAGGAGGAATTCATCACTTAGAGAGCTTGTTCTCAGCTCAGTCTGTTCTAAACGATCAAATTAGATTATATTGTCAACACAGAGAAAAGTCTTTAGAAAGCTCTTTCGAAATATATGAAATGATACAAATTCTAAAATGAAAATAGATGAAACTAAATGTATTTCCTTGTTGTCCTTTGTGTCAAATAGAACTAAGTCTCCAGGTGTCACTGAAGAGAAACTAGTGGCAGTGAGAATCTTTGCTTTCTGCACAGTAGCACTCTGATCCCAGAGGAATCAGCTTATCAGCTCTTGACATGCTAGATTCTGTCTTTCTTCTTCCCTTCCTCTGTCACACTGTCTTTCACTTGCTGTCCACAGCTGTAGCAGAGGTAATTTGAAGCTTTTATTTTCAGTTTCTAAAATGTTTGACATCGTTTAGTACGTGAGTCAGTTTTATTCTTCGCTCCTTTTTATTGAAATGATAAACTGTGACTTCAGAAATAATAAGCGCTGCTAGGAAAAGTGCTTCCAGCCAATGTGTGTACAGTGTGTGGGTGCACATGTGTGCACTTACTGTACATTAACTGTGTATATGCACTGAGGGTATTATGGGAGATAATTGATGCTGCTGCTGTCCAAAAAGCCATTAAACCTTTTCAAGGTTGATTTGACTATGACTCTTTAATAATGGTGGATCAAAGATTGGATGTTCAGAGATTCTAATAAAGTGTTTAGTGAAAACATCCAAAGCACTTCCCTGAAGTCATCATTACACAACACATCTCTGCTGCTGGGCTCCTGTCCTCCTACACAATGAATCTCTATGTGATTATTTCAAAAGCCATGAAGTAGTGATGTATCAAAGTCTTACATAACAATGTTTTACCTGTAATCCCTGTTGCATAGAGGAGAACCTAATGAGGAGACGGAGAGATTCTCACAGACGATCACACACACAACACAAGCAGCTACTGTCAGATCCCTGAACACATCGACTCTTTAGAGATGTTCTACACATCACACACACATTTTGTGTGGAGTATAACAATCACCATCATGGTGCTGATTACAAAGCCAGGAGAACCAGCTGTAGGGACATGTAGCAGGAGAGAAACCTCACATCAGCCTCCACTGCCAGAAGAATCAGTAAAACCAGCAGAGCCCTCAACCCTCTTTCTGATTGGACTGCATTTACAGTAGCTTTGATGGTGGCTGGTGCAAAAAAACATCCTAAACTGGAGGGAACATTTTCTGTAGCGTGGGGAAGAAGAAAAGAACGTGATTATCTGAACCTCACAGGCCTTCATCTTGTTGCCTCCATGGTGTGTGATCGCCTCAGGAAAGTCAGCCTGCGTGTCAGTGATGGAAATGTGTGTTCAGATGAAGAGTGGAGAGAAAACATAGTTCCCATAAAACCTTGACTTTCAGTGCAAGACATCAAACAACCAACATTGTTGCCAGTGAACAAACTTTGGCGTAAAAAAAAACTAAAACTAAATGAAAAGCAGAAATCGTTATTCTCTGTTGCTTCGTGTGTCGAGATGCTGCTGTGTCAAATGTGCTTTAAATCAGTTGGATTTGACACATTGGTTTCCAGCGCAAAAGTAAAATATATATATTGTTTTGCAGACAAATAGTTTTTCTTCAATCTACTGGCAGAGACAGAAAACAAGAGTATGCACCAAGAAGATTCTGAAGAACAGAGGGTAAGTATTTTATATAAAAAGACAGGGAGCATTAAAAACAGTGAATCATTATGAGGATCCTATTAGTCTTTATAAGTGGAGATGATAATCTCTGGAACAGGTCAGGTGGTGTTTAATGATAAAGCACAACATCCACATATAACTTGTGTTTACAGTAAGTGTAAGAAAACAGTCGTGCCTCACTAAGATCTTTATAGTGTCAAAGGCCCTGAGATGTTGAGGTTGAATCCTGACAGCTAGAAGATGTCAGCCTCACTGAAGCACAACCTTTACAGCACTTCAGCTGTTTAAAGCTGCAGCCAGAGAGAGGAAGACAAGGACACTTTGATCCTCCACCTTGGGAAGTAAAAACTAAAAGCTGTCATTAATATCACTTTGCTCCTCATCTCAGAGGACCTTTGTGGTTAAAACACATGCTGAATCTGATCTCTGACACACTGATGCTACTTTACTTTCTCTGCATGTTGTTGGTTCGTGTGTGTGTACAAACACACCAGCCTGCCAGGGTCTAGGTTATAAAATATGCATCAACCAGAGGAGAAACAAAGAGTCAAAAGGTCTCCATCCGACTGGTTTATTCCTAGAAAACTGGAGGTAATCCTCTTTCCATAGAGCTCACAGTAGCTGCAGTGTTACAAACTGTGTGTAGATGAGCTACTGAGCTGCGGAAGATGGAGAAGGCTGAAACAGCTAGAGGGTGGAGGCAGAAGCAGCTGTTGAATCTCTGATGTGATGATGCTCCGAGTGACAGAATCTACAGCAACCATCCAGAATAAAAAGTATTACCAAGTTAAACATGAAAAAGTATCTGCTCTGAGAAGAAATGTTCCCGTACCACCTTCAAATTCAGGACAAGCAGTAAACTCTACATGAGCTGAATAAAAAACGAGACGTGTGGGTGAGGAAAGAAGACCGAACAGAATAAAGAGTTACTACTGTAAGTAGTAGTGAAGGGAGACACTGGTGAGACAATTTCACACCAGTTGATCTGTGACAAAACAATAGTGGTGTCACAGTTAATTTCACAATGATACATTCAGTCATCGTCTTTGATCCATTATTCATATTCAGGACTGTGAAGTGAAACACAGTCCATGTTTGGCACAAGACAGTGAAACACAGAGATGAACTTATAGAGCGTAGAACAATAGAAGAACGCAGGAGAGCAACACTTACTGCTGATATCTCATTACAACGATAAAGGAAAGAAACAGTTTTCCCTACGTGTACCTAATTTAAACACATTTCATCTCAATCATCACAGTTTTCTTTCTTCCTATGTTCTCTCTCTCTCTCTCTCTCTCTCTCTCTCTCTCTCTCTCTCTCTCT
>NW_022280054.1:9611899-9660123 GCF_004355925.1 Anarrhichthys ocellatus | reverse complement strand
CTCTCTCTCTCTCTCTCTCTCTCTCTCTCTCTCTCTCTCTCTCTCTCCCATCTGGCACTTCACACCATCCAGGCTGCCTGCCAGCATCAGAACAGTGTTAAAGTGAATCCAATATGCTTGGTCAGGCTGTACATTGTTCTAGGTAGTGTGTTCCTGAGGGAGAGAGAAGAAGCTAATTGATTTGACGCTCAGCTCCCTGAGATGGGCCAAATCAGCTCTATCAGTACAGTCATGTTGGACTGAAAAGAGGTGTGAGGCCAGATGATGTAAATGGAAAGAGATTTAGTCTAGACTCAGTCAGACTAAAGGTAAATGTTGCAATCAATTGATTTTCTAGTTTTCCAAAGACAATGGCTCATTAGCACATTCTCATATCAAAGCCACATCAGAGTCAGCTGCAGTAATGCAGAGTCACTCCGGTGGTTTTGATAATCATTGTTGGGCTTTTGCTTTACTGAAAAGAGATGGTCCAATGCTGGCTGATAAGATACATGTTTGCTGTTGGTCACCAGCTTTTACTCGCAAAAACAGCCATTGAACATCAGCCTGGTGCAGAGGGCATGGCCAGGTGAGGATTGGGACTATGGCCAACTTTGGCGAGGTATTCCTCAGCATCAATAAGCAGACCAGCAGCAAATGGCTATAAAGTCGCAGCATAAAGTAGACCATTAAATGACAAGAAGCCAGTTTCCAAAAGAGCCAACAGGCTCCACAGCTCTCTTCTTCACATGGTGAGAGGCTGCTGCTGCTGCTGGATCCTACAAAATGCAACAGAATAATTGTCTGGCTGTCACGGTTACGTGCTCATCATAGATTTGCTGTTACCACTTGGAAAGTGTTTCAATTTATTCATAATAAGTCAGGGTCGCTCTGCAAAACAAAGGCAGACTTCATCATCTGTCACCATGCAGATGAAGGCCTCTGTGCCTCAGTGCCACTCCTCCAGCACTTACATATATTAAGTTTGCAAATGCACCTGCGGTATTTTCTTTTCCCCACACAGCTCAGTTTAACATGTCAAGCACGCACAAAACAATGATACAATATCCGAGATGCGCAACAGACAGAAATGAAAGAGCCAGGCATTATTAGCCTGAGCCTGGTGAACCACCGCAGGCACTGAACATGCAATCAACACTGTCCCAAACAATCCACAAAGACTGCAAACTGCGCCAAACCACACTGTAATCTATATTAAAATCCACCTGGTAATTGGAAAAAAAGAAATGAATGAAACAGCAGATTCTTGCCTTGAAATCCGAAGAGGAGAGCGACGCTGGGGATCCAAACGCTGTATATCCAGAAGTAGTACATGGCGTCCTTTAATCAGGTCCTACACGCTCCTCCGCACGAACTTGGTCTCCTGACGAGGGTCGGTGTCCACACACAGGTAGCGCCTTAACCGCGAAGGTGGAGAGCGAGCCTCAGGAAATGGAGCCTCAAAGTGGCACAGCGTGGGAGCAGCAGCCGAAGTGAAGTGCTGGAGAGCCAAAACACTGGACTCTCTCACTCCGTCGGCTGCGGGGCTGCGCGCTCACTGCTTGGCGTGCCCTGCCATCTAGCGTTGTGGGAGAAACGGAGACTGCGTGCAGAGGCAGAACTCAAGCTGCCGTTCAACATTGTTAGCTGAGCTCAATGGGCCACTACACACACATTATAGCAGACCGCCGTCTCGATCGGGGCTTTGAAGAGCGTGTCTTGAATAAATCAAGGTTAACCGAGGTAGCCATGGAGATATCTGTCAAGGAGCCTATGCTGACTAATATTGTTAATGTGTTGCATAAAGTTGATAACAAAAGTCCCCCGGCAGGTCTGATAAATTACCATGAATAAAAAACAGAATCTATTTATTAGCTTGGTTAATTTGATATGGGACAACCAGGCAGGGTTACTTCATTTGTTTGGAACAAGGACATGCTGTCCATATCATGACAGACATATTGAGGACACGATTCATACAAGTAATCATTTACATCCGCATTTATTATGTACATATTCAAATACGTTTGCAAATCAAAGCATTTCTCTTGGCTTATTCTGAATATCTTTGTAATATGTTGCATAACTGAGTTCAACAATTCCTCCACAATGAAATATCCATTCATCACAACCAAAAGATTTGTGAAGCATGAATAATGAAAGTGGGCCCTTGTTGTTAACCACTGTTTACGACTGTGTGAGGGACTTTGGTGGGTTGTTGGGCACCAAGACAGCTTTCTCTGCTTCTCGCTGATCTCTTGGGCTTTAATGCATCACAGAAGGCATCATGGTTACAGTCAGCAGCAACCTGGAAGCTATGAGTCGCAGCTCTGCCATTGAAAAGCGTCCATGCAGCACATATTTCATCACAACCAGGTGGACAGACATTGGTGGTCTCCTGCATCCAGGACACTGGTCCTAGTGCTCACCTGACCTGTCTTGTAATGTAGGTAAGAGATCATTTACCCACAGATCTGGAAACTCTTTGTCTTTATTATTTCATCCCATCGAACATTCTCATTGCAGAGCACATCACCAAATGCTGTGATACGCTCACTCTGGAAAATAAGGTAGTTGTGAAGTTTTGTTCAGGAACTGTCGATCTATTTTGTATCTATCTACATGTACGTATATGTTTCTGTTATCTGTTATTTTGTCATTCGTTGATATATAAGTCTGCACAGCATGAATATTATTATGAATATTAAGCTTGTCAGGCAGAAGAATGTGCCCTCGCTTTTACCAAGTAGAAATGTTGAAAAGTAATTACAGGAATTAGACATGGACATATTTTTAACATTAATGACACACTATGTGTCGTTGGAACATCAGCTTGTATAATCATCTTCTGGGTGATGTAAAGCCTCCTGAGCCGATTCATGTTCAGTGATCTTCAGTTGCCATGTCATTATCCATGCAGATAATGGGCCCTGGAACAAAACACTTGACACTCTACCAGCGACGAGGGAGTTTTTGTGTAATTGTGAGCTCTGACATCTTCAACGTGTTTGCTATATCCTTCGGGGCCATACAGTGTTGTTCAGGGGCTTTGATCTGCTTTTTCTACAGGCATCTGAATCTTTCTTGTGGACACAGTGATGGACACTACATATATATTTGACAGTGACATTTATTTTTGAAAAGCAAATTACAAACATTGTTCAGTCACCTTGTGTTTCTATCAATTAAGGAGGATCTCTGAGGCAGGGCTCTTGTTCATGATTCCCAGCTCAAGGCCAAAGGTGACCGGGCGTTTGCGGTTAATTACCCCTTGGCTCTGGAACTGAGGGTCTAAGGCAGGCATGTAGAATCAGTGACATCTTTTAAATCGCTTCTCAAAACGTTTTACTCATTTTAGCACACATATTTTCAATATTTCTTATTTACTTGGCTGATTTTCTTTGCTTAAAGTCCTGAAATGTTTTCATCCTGGTTTAACCATGTAAAGCTGTTTGTAAATTAGTTTTTAAAAGTGCTTTATGAATGAAGTTTAGTACTTAAGCTGACTATAGCTCATAGACTGTCCAGGGGAATGAGCCTTTTGCAACCATGCAATTTATTAAATATCACTGCCTCTGTGGAGTCTGGGGACACCTGTGTATCTTGGTTTGGTCTCAGATGCTGATCATCAGCAAGTTTGTCAACTGTACACATACAGCATCTTTTCTCAGGTTAATGAATTAAAATGAGTATGATTTCTGCTGACCTTGCTCAGAGACAGTCGTGGCCTCATGGACTCACTTGCGCTGCAGTTTAACTCTGTTTGGATGCGACCGCAAAGATTTCCCTTCAGGATAACATGTCCTCACTTTCAATGACAGGGTGAGGACATGGAGATGGATGCACGGATTTGGTATTTCACAAATGTGGCAGGCTGTGTGTCAGTGCTTTGCCGTACGAGCTCTGCATTTGCAACACTTGGAGAAGCACAACACGCGTTTGTACAAAACATTCATTTCATGTTTGTCAAAATCTTCCTCAACATACAAAAGTGGACATTTTTTGTTGTGGGGGGAGTCTTTTTCTTGAGCTTTTTAGGTCCCTTTAGGGGAATGCTTTGTGGTTAAGAGATGTCAGAACACAGCAGTGAAATGTGTTCTCCAAATGACAAACACTCAATAATTCAGAGAGCATAGGAGAATGGTACGACACTACGCCAAGAACACAGTGAACATGGTGCTAATCATTTGCCATCAGTCAGTTAGTAAATGTTGGCGAGCCATGAATTATTCAGCACATACAGTATAAGAGCTGTGTGAGTAAGTACATATAACCAGCTTTAATAGCAGCACCTGTTCTGCTTTACAGATGTTTTAGTTAATGTTTAGGCATAAATGTTCCGTTTTTTTTCTTTCCTGCTTTTTTTTGCAGCGATTGCATGAAGAATCGCTTGATTTGACCCTTTTCTACCCAGTCTCAGTGTGCCAATTGTGCTAAAGAGGTCCTCATTTAGAACAATGGCAGCCCATCAAAATAGTACTTTACTCTCTCTGTAGTTAGGGTAGTACGGAAGGGACAGAGCACTCATAGAGCACAATCACAGAAGTCATCAATAGACACACTTCAAACACACTTTGCACTTTGCAGCAAACCGCAACAACAACAAATTAGGTGTATATATACATAGACATACACACATACATAAATAAACATCCATATAAGTATATACTGTGTGTATATGTGTGTGACTTTAAACAGAGCACTCGGGAGAAACAAAACAAAGCTCTAATGGAATAAATCAATAAACATATAAGATATGAGAATGATAACTCCCACTGACGGGTGAAGTCTTATTTTAGGTTGGAGTCAAACCTGCAACAACCACAGACCAGACAGATGTCATCTACGAACTGCATGTATTTATACATTATTAATGACACAACCACTATGTTTCTGTGTGTGTGTGTCTGTATGTGCATGCTATCTTTGCAAATGTCGAGCACCTAAAGCACAGCAATAAAGAGAAAAAGGAACCGTCTTGTCTCCAAGCAGGGGTTATTTAATATGATCTCATCCAGACTGGATCCTAACTATTGCTTTTAACATGCCTCCTTCGTCCACAATAAATATAAATCATTTGGAACCTTGTGGTAACCTCAAGAAATTGCAGAATAGAATTAATCATTTTGTGGTGTGAAATTACTTTTCGCAAACCTATTAGCGATTAAGAAAAGTGGTTATTACACAGTGAACATGGTGAATGGACCAGTCTATTTAATTCCATGTTGGCCTACAAGTCAAAGCATTCTGAGGCATTTTATTGCTTTAGATGAAATTTCCTTATTTATTAAGATTTCAGAGTTGAAAGAGGGCCCAAATACGGGACACCAGGCAGGCAGGTTGAATGGAACAAAAGGCACACTTTGATGTAACAAATCTGGTTCCGGAGAGCAAAACGGAGGGGGCAGGCTGAATGAATCCAAGACAAGGGCAAAAATACCAAACCCAGGAACAAACATTAGCAGCAAACACAGACGAGCTGACACTGAACGAGAGGAAAGCACACAGGCTATATACACAAGGAGAGCGCGGTGATTAGATACAGGTGGAAGAAATTAGGGCATACAATGACAAAGACGTGAAGTAAAACCAGACATGACACATGAGGACGGTACACTTTCAAAATAAAGCATGGAAACAGATTATACAAGAATCCGCGACACATTTGCATTCAGTCAACATTGTAGAAAGGGTAATAAAACAAACTCAGTGGTTTGCATAAGAATTTTGTGTCAACCTAAATACAGGCAGTCATAATCTTTGGTATTTTCCACAGAGTTGAACTCCACTGAGATGTCTTTTTGCTGTTTAGTAAGGGTGGTGTGAAGGCTCTGCCCGGGAGAGCATTAAAATCCGGGGTTGCTGAACTGAGTTGAACCACAGTAATGGATTAATCTTGCTGCTCATTCACCACCAAAGTCCTTGGAGAGTGAATAGAGAGCTACTACTGTGTACCACATACTCAGTGCTGTAATATGTCTGTTGAGACCAGTTCAGCACCACGGACAGAGACAGAGCAGTGGCACGGCATGGAGCTGGGCTATTAGAATTAAATATTAATATTAGAATTACAATTTTGAAAATGGTTGTTAATAGTGATACACTTCCCAAACAGTATAATTTGCCTTAGAAATGATTACAATGTTTGGTTGTTTTCACATTAGTTGTGGGTGCTCCTGTGAGGGGCACGCACAGGAGCGTGTTTTTTCATCTGCAACTGGCAGCTCTTTGCAACAACATTGTTTTTAAAAAGCCACTGTAGACTACCTGCTCAGCATCAAACAGCAGACAGACACAGTTAGCAACTAGCTGGTGAACACAGTAGAACATTGAGTAGCTAAAGTGACAGATATTTCCCTCAGGTATACTTAAATGCAACTCTAAATGAACGCCAATGTTTGCAAGTTCATCATCACAACTTAACAGGTGATGATATGTGAATGTTGTTTTTGCAGTCCCCAAGTGGCCAAAAACAATTCATATACAATAACTCAAATACAGAGCATAAAGCCTGATGTTCTGGAAATCCCAGAGGACTGGGTAATTGGTGAAAGTTCTCTCTTTTTCATCATCGGTAATGAGATGACAGTGTTCTTCTGGTTCCAGTCCAACAATACACAGGTGGAGAAATTGACCTGCATCACATCAAAATTCTGCTGGTTAATAACTTCAACCGTTATTGCTGGCTTTCTACCACATCCTCATTTTTCCCTAAGGGGTACAGCCAAAGTATTCGTCAGTCTGCTGTGCAGTTGATTGGCTGTCCGCTATCCTTCAAAAAGTACATCAAAAGGACGGAAAGCCTAGGTAGAACCTGCTCGCTCAGGCAACCAAAACCTCCCTCTGGGATATGGAATCACTGCATTAATGTCATGCTGATGCCCGCACCATCTGCCTTCTCACACTCTGGCTCTCTGTTTCTCGTGTCTCTCTGTGTTCAGTGTTTGTTTAACAGGCTAGCTGGGGTTGCAGAGATCTTTTCTCCTCTCCTCATTACGTGATGGACTTTGTCACCTGCCACCTGCCAGCAGAGCTGTTTTACATTTGTTTATCATTGCTCTCAGTACCACGGAGAGGCTTTTGGGACACGTAGATTGTCTAAGATGCCAGAGTTGTCCACATTGCAAAGGCCATTCTTCTATGCCCAGTTGTTCTATTAACTGTCCGGGACTATATTTATACAGCATCTCAGATTCACTCCAAGGAATCATGCTGAAAGATTAAGTTGGGTTGACATTGGGAGTTATTTTGAAGAACTAAGAAAGACAACTTAGGAAGTAGAGCTTTCCCAGGATCCCTGTCTGATTGATGAAAAACAATATGTTTTGCAGCTTCACTGACTGAGCTTGAACAAGGTCATTTAAATATTATAAAATTGCACTGAACATGAATTTAAAAGTTCTTTTTTGGAAAACCTATTCATAAAGCAATGATTTTCATCCACAGATGTTTTGAGGAGAACTGTATATTGAATCCAAACAATAACAGGTTGGCAATACGTGTCGAACAATGAAGGGAATATCAAAGAAAGATGAAGAAAAAGATATTCAGATGAAGTCAGAGAGGGTTTGAGCTTTCTGGAACGAAACAACAAGATTGGAGCTGCCTGGAAGGAGGTGAATGAAAGAATCAGAGCTGCTTTTCGACCAGATGAGAAAAGCTTGAGGGAAATCAAGGCAGATTGGGACAGCTGATGGAGTTTTAGGGGGGGGGGGGGGGGAATACTACTGAGCTGAAGAAAGGCAAGAAAGATGTTGCAGCTGAAAGTGGTGATCAGGAGAAGCAAACAGCTGATCGTTAGCTTCAAGAATGAACTGATGGCTCTCATAAAAGGGATTTGCAGACTTTGGTCCAAGACAAAGAAAGAAAACTGCACAATTGCAAAATGTGTTAAGCAGCTGTAGAGCTCCATAAAGCGGAGGGGGGCTGCAGATTGGGATGATGATTATTATCACTATGAGCAACAATTTTAACTTTGTCACATTGTATTCACATTGTAGTTTAATACATTTGTATTGTATGAATATCAGCCACATTAAGAAGTAAGAAGTGGCAAAGAGTAAAGACTTGGATCAAGATGGTAACACAAGATTGTTGCTGGTACTCTCCAATGGTTATATACAATATGTTGTTTTGGGAATCATTTGCAAACTACCTATTCTGTTGTTTAGTGAGGATGTGTTGTCTATTCTATGTACCAGACAGACACAACTATAGTCAGCAGCAAACAGCAGTCTAGTCCTACTGACATACATATTAAGTGTTAAAGTGTTTGATGTCCACCACACCTCTTTCTTTCCCTACTACTCTGGACAAATCTAATATGGCCTCAAGTAAAATGATATGGTAACAAAGGGAGGAGGAGGAAGATGAGACAAACATTGACAGAGAAAAGGTGGAAATAGATTGAGAACGGACACAGAGGGGGAAGCTGAACAGTCCTTGCCAGCAGCTAGAAAAAACGATTATGTGAGAGGTGGCAAGGCCCTGACACAGGAATTGAATTTGAGTCCATCATGCTGTCGCAATCTCCTCTCTTCCCCTGCAATGAAATCATCATTTCCTCTTTCTTCTCAGAGTGAATAGAGGCCTTTGCAGAAAGGTAACATGGAGTGAAATAAAAGACTGAAGCTCCGCCACTTCAACTCTTATACAGGGGACGAGATGGAGGCAGTGATTATCCCCCCGCTCTGCAATTGTCTCCCCAAAAGCATTTCATTAAAAAGGGTGTTACTGCACCCAGAGGGGATTTTCTCTAACTCACTTCATAGAGATGTAAATGTGTCTTACACAGGAAAAGTAAAAAAATAAAAGTAGTACCCACCGACACAGTGCTACCAGCAGGTCATATTGAGGTGTGTTTTTTTATAATCAATCAGTCTTACTGCTGAGCTCTGGAGAGGGAGCAACACTGGGCACCTCACATGCACAACCAAGTCCAACGCCAAAAGCATCACAAAGGATTCAACAACCAGAGAGGTTTTAAACCAGCCAGATTCAACCTAATTACCAAATCATCTATTTGGAAACGAAAATGAACACACCTGAAACGTCCTGTGCGATCGTTGCATCGCGACATTGAATACAAAAAAAAAAAGATCAAAAGGAGCTGAAACACAAAGAAGCTCTGCACGGAAAAGTCATCTTGGATCATTATATTAAAAGGCTCCCATTTCCAATCTCATCTTCTTTGCTGCCATGTTGCACCAAAGCTTTGAGAAGAATCACTTGACAGAGCATTTAAGGTAAATTATTTCTAAGCGTTGACTACTTACATTTGCTTTCATGCACTTTTCAACATACCTCTGAGCCAACCTGCATGTCATACCCAATCTGATATCAAATCCCATATTTCTATTCCCCTGACAGAAGTCATTTCATCAAATCCCTCTCCCCTCTGCCATTTCAGAGACTGATATTTACCGATAGCTTTGCTTCCACAAGTTCATAAGGAGTTCATTTTCTTAACAGGACGTTTGTATCCATTCTACATCTCACGATACACGAAATTATGCAAATACAAAACTCTGTAAACACAACAGTGGAGCTGGTGTTTTGTTTCCAATGAGACTTCAGTTCCCACTTTCCTTCTCCTGAGAATGTTTTGCTGAATAGCACACACACACACACACACACACACACACACACACACGCACACACACACACACACACACACAAATGCCTTCATCCCTAGTTGGGGGATTTTTTTACATGATGCCTCAAGCCAAATGAGGCAGAAGCAAAGCGCGGCACAGCTTAAGAATTAGGGCGTGTCAATGCCGGTGTGCGTGCATATAAATAACTGTGTCTCACAAAGGGACAGAGGGATAGAAACAGTGATAGAAAACATATTTATTCCCTGGACACATTTGCAAAACAAATTTGGTTTTACCAATTCATAATTGCTCAAGGAAATGCATCGCAGAAGTCTAAACACATTTATGATCTAAATTCATTTTTTAACAGAGTAAACTGAAAGAGATTTTATCTGATTCAGAAATGGAGAATGAGATATCACAATATCTCGCAACTAATCCCATATAAAATAATGTATGACTGTAGGGTTTGGGTTCAGATGGCAAGAAAAGCATAGCAACTTTAACAAACAATGAGTAAGTCTAAAGCTGCACGGCTGATGAGGAAAGTGGAAACAAGGTGAGGCGGTGGGCGGAGGAGGTCATGTGTCTGGGACTGGAGGGGGTAGGGGTTACTGTCGGGCAGGAAGGAGTGACTGCGTGTGGGAATGAGGTCAGGACAAAAAGTCAGCGGGGTTCTGGTGGACCGGAAGAGATCGGTAGAAGTGGGAATGTTGCTGGAGGGAGGGGAAATGGTGACAGAGAGGCAGAATGTGATAATCAGAGAGTTGCTGAAAAGGTGGAATTACAGATTCAACGATCCAGGCTTGATGACCACGACCAGGATGTTTTAGTATTTTACCTGGACATTCAAAGCAGCCATTGTTCCTTTAGCAATGTTCTTGTCCTGCCCATTAGACACCCTTGAGAAGTCAGAAAACCCAAAGTCCTGTTTTGCTTTGAAGGTGATGTTGCCCTTCTATATATTTCCAAGTTCTCAAAAGAATTCAAGTTTAGAATCTTTATCCATCCCCCGCTAAACTTTTGATCAAAGTTTAAATTGTTTTTCTGAGCCATTGTCATCCTATAAACCTGTCCATCACTGTGCTCTATCTCTTTTCATCACCCCCTTTTTTCTCTTTCCCATTCTCCATAGATTCTCTCCCGGGTGGACTGCTTTGACCTCCGACTCAGGGGGTTAACAACATCTATAGAACTCCTGCAACTCCATCAGACCGGAAAACAACATTGCTGTTGAACAACCTGAAGTTTCTCTTCTCTCTTCTGCTGTTCCTTTCTGTCCTCATCCGTGGCTTGTACATGTGCTTGCAATTGCATTCATCGTGTTAATACAATTCCTTCTGCTTTTTGCTCCGATGAATTGAATCATTTTAATAAAAGTAAATTTTTTTTTCTTTTCCCTCATCCTTTCTTACTTCCTTTGATTAGTTTGAACTCATTCAAAACGTTATGAAAATGTGTATGGCCTATGGATCATAACTGACATTAGCATCACTGAAGCTGAGAGTAATGTTGAAATTGATGATTAGTCCGACATTGCTTTTTTCACGTGCATGCAAGTTTAGTAGCTATGTGGAAGTCATAGAATGCATCACAAATTGAAAAACTATGGGGGCACTTTGGAAACTGCCTTTCAATTCTCAAATGTGTGGTGGTGACCTAAACATATTGAGACGCCGTTATGGTGCTTTTAACAACTCGTACACAAGAGGAGTGCAGTGAGAACCCAGGTGCAGTCAGAGGCAGGAGACTGTTGAGGAGCCTTGTCATTTCATGGTGCAGCAAAAAACAAAACAGTGTTTTGTTTGTCAAACTGGTCTCCAGGGTGAAAGTCCTGTTTGTTGGGCCCACCCACAGTGTGTTGGTTTATTTTTCTGGTCTTTATACTATCAGCTCACACTCCCAGAGATAATGATGCGGATGGGTTTACACTGTAGCTACTTTGAAGGCCTAGTGCATCTCATACAGATGCTAACAGATGTCTTGTGTTGATGCCGAGGGGCTTGACGAAGTGTCTGTATTTGATACCCTGGGAAAGAGAACGGGCTGAAATACTGACCTGCATATTTATAAGAATCCTCTGCAACAGATGACGTCAGTGATAAAGCGTGGTAAGTCAGCGACTGGAAATACCTGCACTGGTGTGGACAAGAGGAAGCACCCCGGCTAGCTCCCTAGCAGCTGACAACAGCAGGATTAGCACCTCGGAGTGTGGTGATTGTCATGTTATCCTGACAACAGGCTTTTTTCACGGACGACATTTTGACTCGTCACAGTAGGAACAACACAGGTGTGAATAAGACGATGAATGATGGCTGAATTCAATCTAGCTGCTTTGATTTTAGTTTCCTGGTATCGTGCATGCTTGTCTCAGTGTCACGCTCACTGGAACACTTGAATGGAACCGAGCCATCGTTAATGTCATGAGGAGCACCTGTGCTTTTCCTACTGTGACAAGTCAAAATGTCTGCTGTGAGAAAGGCCAATTATTTTACCAGACGTCTGTCGGGAAGTGTAGACGAATGTTGCCCCTGGCCAATAATCTGTCCAATGGGGTCACACACTCAACCACTCAGCATTGCATATGACAAGTTTACTCCATTCTTTTGGTAGATTGTGGATGTGTCATACTTTTATTACTCTACATGTGATACCCCATACTTGCTTCACTCATGTTTTCTCATACATTTCCTGCAATATTGTTCATTTCGTCAGGCTACTTTCATGTGCAGGTGAAAGGAAGTCGCTATATGTTCAGGTGCATCAACACATTTAGTGTGATTATGTCAGGCAAAAATGAACCTTCACAATTTTGTGGTTTCAGCAGAGGCACAAAGGCCAGACAGAGACGGGAAGTTCCACAGGTCGGGGCTATTATGGGATGGCTGCTCTATATACAACACTAGAAAGGAGGGAACATTTTAGATGTTGGGCCATGTAATGGATGTTCAAAGGGATTTCTCAGAAACAGCATAGTGCATTCAGCCTGCAAACCAGAGAGGCTTGACTGGTCATATTCTGCTCCATAGCTGGCTACCTCTCTGCTCTGCTGGGAAATGGGTTTCTGTATTTACGCTCTCCCTCTCTGTCTGTCTCTCCCTCTCTCTCTCTCTCTCTCTCTCTCTCTCTCTCTCTCTCTCTGTCTCTCTCATTCAAATTCCTAATCCCAAGAGTCCCTTTTCTGCTTATTAGGCTGTGCACTTATTTTGAAAACCACAAACCTTTATTTAACACAATATGTATTTCCATTTCAAGGCCTGTAACATGAGGTTTTACATTTAGCACCGTGGTTGGAGGGCTGAAGCTTCATATTCTGTTAAAGATATTTACAACTGGTTCACACAAGTTGTGTGGCCATCATTAAGCTCATGGTAGCATTTTGACAGTTCAATAAAGTTAAAAGCTTTCTGCTGCAGTCAGCCTTGGCAGGAGGTAAAAATATATTGTCTAGACTGGCACGGCCATTTGTAAAAAAACATCTATCAGAGCAACAGAAGACCCAATCTCGGAAACCACTGGCTATTGATCAGACCACGATTTAGCCTCTGGGGGCAATGTCTCTGTAGTACTGGATATCTGGTGGATAACACAAATCCGAGCCAAGACATTGTTCACACTCTGATTAGATGCAGGAATGGAGTTGCCATTGAAAAATGACGTCTACGACACATGTAGCCTGTTAAAGCCCTTCAAAATCTCATTCATGAGCTCATTTCAAATCTCATTCATGAGCTCACTTCAAATCATATTCATCCTGATGTTGCATTTTAAAATGAAAAAACTAATTTTGAGCTAATAAAAAGATAATATATCAATACACACGATAGCCGAGATTGCATTTTGGCCTATGCGATCCACCTCTTTAAATTCAGCCAGCTATGAAGTGGCCACTCACATGACATGTAATGTGACACAATATACATTAAAGAGTGGGGAAGGGCGAGATATATATATTAAATGAATAAAATGCAGATATGGTGCCACGACAAATACAAAAGAGATTATTGGAGGGGTGATCTTTTTTGATTCATCCTAAATCTCAGATATATTAAACCCCCAAACTCTACTGAGGGGTGACACACACATAGTATGCTTGCTTAAACACAGACACACACACACACACACACACCATGCTGGTGACCTCGTGTGCAAATGATGATCACAATCCTCAGGAGCACTGGCCCGTTGCCCTTTTTCTTCCAGCCTTTCGAAAGTTCACTCCTGTTGATTCTTAAAGTGGAAATGAGTTAGAGGAAGAATAATGGGACACTGATGAGAAGTGAAACCTCCAGGTCTGAGGTTGCATTAAGACGTACGCGTTCTGTCAAATGGAAGTGATTTTCTCTCTATTCAAATTAATTTAAATAAGTCGATTAAAACTTAATCCAACACCATTAGATGCATTCGTCTTTTATAATAATTGCTCAAAATTAACTGTCTTGAACTCTTATGATGAGATTTGAGACTGAAATGATAACAGATTTCTGTCCTGTATGCACTGAGTGTATAAACACTGCCCCCAAGTGGTAAAAAGAAGAACAGCAGTTTTGATAATTCCAACCGAGATGTTTCAGATTACTACTATCCATTACCAGAAGGTTAAAATGATCATAGCCATTAATAAATAAGACAAATACACCATGCATCCTCTGAGAAAGCAATAACATGCTCTCACAAAAATACAACCTAAAACCAGCACGTCATTTAGAGCTTTCATGCTGTGAAAGAGAAGAGGCCTGTTACCCCAAATTCATAAATGATCATTATAATATGGCAAAGTATACTTGGGTAATGTGCAGTAACGAGCAGAAAGAGTCCACATAGATGAACTCAGTCGTTGGTTCTGAATGTAATTAAGTAAACTGTGAGAGTCAGAACAAACCACACAGAGCAAGTAAAACACAAGCGTTACAAAGTCAAAATAGAATTGTTTAACATGTATATCTTAAAGTGTCCGTTCACGGATCTTTTTTAAATCTCTATCTTTACTTGGAAGACATTTCATTTTTGCAGCATTGCACAATTTGTCTTGGGAATAGAAACCACAAGAGCGAGAAGAAACTAGCACACTTGCATATTCTACATGTTATTATTCTGTACAGCTCCCGTCTTTATGATTGTCGTAACAGCCTGCAGGAGCACCAAAGGCTGGATGAATAAGTTTCATAGAAAGCTTGCTGAGCAAAGTGTGAAATATGAAAGTTACTTATATCACACCAGGAGCTCCTCCTTAAGACAATAACCATTGTGCATGGGACATTATATGCAGAACAGGTACACATTATACGTACATATACAGCACAATGTTTCTATTCTTAATAATGATCCACTTGAAGACTTATGAAGCAAAGGTAAAAGGTCATTTGTCTTGTTTTCTCTTCTTTCTTTCTTTGATTATATTATTCGTTATTGAGCAATGTTACTTTAATCTTCGAAACACGAAGCAGGCTGGGAAATCGTATCGCGCAGAATAAAACATGCAACACACAAACAAACGAATGCAGATTAGAATGTATTAACAATATTTATTCACTACAAGTTCCAGTGTTATTTTTCCTATTTCATTTCGACCCAACAGTAAGAACAAGATGTATTTTTTATACATATTTACAGATTGGCTTAACTATTGGCAATATTTCACAAGTCATTATTTATCTATATACACAACCCATATATCACCGTGTGTACCACACGCCGACCTATGGCCAGGGTAGAAGATGAGAGATTTGTATTCAATCTGGGTTAAAGTCTCAGTAGTGTTCTACTGATTGTGCTCTCTTTCCTCCATTGTTCCTGCAACCAGAGGGCAGAGTTAGTAAAATAATCTCACTTTAGCTTTTCCAGCCTGAACTTTTCTCTGGGAAGAACAGAGCCAGAGATGCTAGAAGAAAAGTTCTCCGTAAATTTTGTCGGCCAGTGCTCAGGACACCAGGAGAGATGGTGAGTGTAATCTAATTTATTATGAAAACACTGTCAGACAAAAAGGCTGGGAGGTATTAATGGAGCTTTGATCAGTTAAACTCTTTTAAGCCTTACTGTATTTATGAATCAATATGTGTGTGTGTGTGTGTGTGTGTGTGTGTGTGTGTGTGTGTGTGTGTGTGTGTGTGAGTTGCAGGTGGGAATTACCAAAGAACTGTAGCTCTGTTACACGGTAGACAACCTTGAGACAAGGAAAAGAAACGTTGGATAAATGTGTAATAATACTGATACAGGTGTATAGCAGACCGGGGTCAAATGTACACAGATGGACAAACATATTTGTGATTGAACTGGACTGATATATGTTGTAGTAGTTGATAAAAAATAAATAAAAAAATGCAGATAATAAACTACAAGTCATATTATGACTTCCAGGCAAAAAAAAGGAGAATTTCAGGGTTACAGTTTGATCCAGGTGTGTAAACATCAGGCCTACATCAATGACGACAAACTGTCATGGAAAATCAGTGTTGACTGGTACTCGGCAGGTCGTTTTTGTGACTCCATGTGAATTACAGTAAGGGATGACAGGAATACAACAAAAATACCTTACCTTGGCTAGTATTTATTCCTCACATTTTCCAAATATTTGTTGGGATTAAAGAGCATTTGTATATTTATGACTCCAGTCTAACAGAATGAGCTAATACCACTCCAAAGTAGCTGCCAGCCCTCCCAGTTATTTTTTTTTAAATGTATTAATTAATTAAGTATTTGAGAGTTATATAGCACCTACTATGAGACGACATGAAAACATAAATAAATGTAACAGTCCCCACATAAAAAGGTGTTTATAAAAATCAGTGAAGTCAACTGGACTAAATAATATAAATGAAAATGTTCACACCATGAATCATGAGATTATATGTGTTAAAGCTGGAGCACAATTTATACTGTTAGCACATAAATTTGTCTCAGTATATATTTAAATGCCAAAAAAAGCACATTCAATTTAATCTCATATGTCAAACGCAAAGAGGAATTGCTTTGAAGAATAAAACACACTTTCCAATATTGCATGTCAAACACAAAAGAAATTGCTGCATTAAATATTGCATCATAGCTACAACAAATTATTAGTATCGGGCATTGAGGTAATGCACGATAAGAAATGAGGATTGAGAAATGTGGGGACACTGTAACAGTTCTTTAACAGGCAGGTAAGATTTGGTTAAAATATAAATACAGTCGGTCAGAAACACAGTGAAACGTTCTACCATATACAGCAGAGGTGTCTACTATTTATAGTCAAACGTATGGCCATCTTTTGTTAAACCATACTGTATGTACCTCAGACCTTGTAATGAAAACTTAAAAAAAAATAAAAATCCCTTCATTGAAAACAATAACATTGACTATCAAAACCAGCTTGTTGTCTAAGAAGAACCTTTTTAAAATTAAGACACATGAGTTGTAGAATCAGTCAGACATCATGTATTTTCTTTGATTCACAATCTAGCCTACTTTTGTACAGTAGATATATGTACAGTAGAAACCGATAGGAATAAGCCTTTGTCAAGGGGAAGAAAATCACCTTATATATATATATATATATATATCCATTATAAAGCATTTATTCACTAATATTTTTGTGAGTGCATCAAAGGGTTGATATATGAAGTATGGGTAAAAGCCCGTCATTGTTAAGTTATTGTTCATAAGACAGCAGTTTTGATAAAGAAAATTGCTCTGAAAAGTGCAAAAACGTAGTTAAAATGTTTGCTTTCATTAAAGTATATTATGCAATGTATTGCACCCAATACAACCCCTCTCCTTAAGCTTCTAAGGCCATTTCACCCGACATCATTCCATTCTAATACTTTCATCCATCAGCTTACTCCCAACAGACGTTTGAACATTCACTATTTCAATGCATAATCCTCATCAACTCTGAAAATAAGTTATTGGAAATAATACGGATGTAATTTGTTATCCTAAAACAAGAGACAAATGCATTTACGTGGGAGTCATAGCTCGCTTCTCTCTGACCATGCAGTATGGACACACTGAGATGACAATGCCTTGTGTTGCTTTGAGTCCAAAAAAAAAAAAAAAGCCCACAATCATCACAATGATCCAGCCTTGAAAAGATATCTGGGGATCCAGGTTATGCAGGGAATTTCACTCCAGCTTTCATCCAAGTGAAAAATAGTTCCCACCACATCCGCCATGAAAATCCATCCAATACGTGGACGATCAGATTCATTGCAGTGCTCGTCTACTGAATGAAGGGTCCCATACATCAAGGAATTGGCATTAAATGAACTCTGTACTGTTAAATCCCAGTTTGTTTTTAGATGAAGAGGTCAAGACAAGACACAGTTGTAAAGGGCAGCGGGCTGCATCCGCCCGTATTCGGTCTGTTTTTCATCAGTGCGTTTCAAACGTCAAAACCAAACACTCATTTAGTCTTGTTGTCAAAGCTAAGAGTTTCCCAAATGAGGTTTTACACCAGCGAGCCCGCTCTGCTCTGGGCGGGCACCATGACAGGCACCGCCCCCATCCGCTCCAGCGTGGCCTGGCTCACCGCGTAGGAGTGCGTGTGCTGCCCGTGCGTGGACGTCACCACCGGTTTGAGGCTCACGGAGCCGTTGCTGCGCACCATGACGGGAGGGGACGGGGCAGAGTTTGTGGTGACCACCAGAGTTTTGGGTGGCGGCAGCGTGTGGCTGCCATTGGCAAACGATGTCGTCATCGTCGCCGGCTGCGCGTGACGGGACAGCGGAGCTGAGCCGGGTGCTGTGGACACTGTACTGTGGCCGTGTCCCGCGTTCTGGGCCTGTCCGTGACCGTGTGCACCGTGAGCAGCGGTGGAGAAGGTCTGGCGAGTGTCTCCGTTGTAGCGCGTGTAGGAGTTGGTGTCGTAGTTGGGTTTGGGGTTGTGCCAGTAGCGGCTGTTGTAGGTGTTGGTAGACGTCAGCGTGTCGTTCTCTGAGGATGAGGCGTCTGCATGGAAAGCCTTCGCCGACGATGACCTCTTGGGAGGGAGGTCATCTTCTCTGTTCAGAAGATGAATAAGTGGAAGTTGTGAGGATATCAGTGAAATAAGGAATGATGGCAGTCTTCAAATATTTATAAAAAGTTAAAAGAGCTCTTCTATGCAGTCAATAGTGAGAAACCTAGTACTACTCATTTATTAATGTTTGCCCTTATATCTTTCTGGACCATGTTAGATATACAGTGGATCACAGTAATAGTACAATAGCAAGACAAACACCAAAATCTAAAATATATATATATATATATATTTAAAAAACATTCAAACAACATAAAAAAATACTTTGAACTGACAAAATCACTGCTTTTAAGCTGCAGTTTATTCAATCCTTGCTCTTATTATTATTATTATTATTTTTCATGCAGTCATTTTGGGTAAATGAGTTTGACTCCTGATAAATCTGGCTGACATAAAACATATTCGTTGTGATTTTCTGTTCGTGGGGGAAAAGTAGAGCCGTCAGGGTGGAGAGTTAATAGGGGATTAAGACCAAAATGAGGCCTATGTTATCAGTTATCAATCAGCCAAAGCCTCAGATATCTGAACTACGATTTATCTTCCAAATGATTCATGGAGTGATTGAGGGGAGAAATTGCAGCCCATTTAATCAACTGACAGAGCTTCACAGACTGTTTGAACAGACAAATTAGCCTGTGATGACGGAAACATTTGCTGTCAGGAGATAAGATTAAGCTAAATTCTCCAAACTTTTAAATCCAATTAACTTTCTTTTTTTTAACTGATTCTTTGTGATTGCCTTGCTGACACACTAATCGTTCTACAGTAGGAAATACAAAGCTGCTGCTGCGTCTTATTGTATTTTGAGATAGAGCAGAGAGGCCAAAAATGTAGTTCCCACCCTTCCAGTCTGGAATACATGTGCAAGTAATCAATCCCTTATTGAGAAACCATATCCCATAATATTATGTTGTCTCTATGCACTGGAGACTAAGAGCGTTTGGTTGCAATTGACCAAAACCACAAATCGAAGCCAAACCTGATCTCATTGGGGATCTCCTCCTCGTCGTATTTGTTCTTGTTCTTCCAGTAGAAGAGCGTGACCACCACTAACAGGGAACAGATGATGAGAGCTAAGACTCCAGTGGCGATGGTGCCCGCTATCAGACCCACGCTTTGAGGCTGGGCTGCAGGACGGAGAGACAGGAGGAGTAATGAGTAGCAGTGACTTCAGTCTTAAATCATCCAGGATCAGCCTCAGCTGAAGAGACAGCTGGATGAAAGACTAAACGACAGGAAATAAGTCGATTAACTTGTTTTCAAGATCATGTGTGGAACAGAACAGTTTTCAGTAACACCTATTCTTTCCCAGCATTTACATCTGCACCGTGTTGGCAATGACAGACGGACTCAGCACTCCGCTGTCTGTCTGCTTGTATTCCTGACACTGAGCATTATCCTGTCACACACTGTCAAAATAAAACACTCTGTCACCATGTTACATTTCTTCCTGTCAAGCTATCAAACCCGTCTGACCCTGTATGACCCCAAACCAACTCTGTCTTTTTGTTCTGATTGAAGGAGGCCTGCTGCTGTCTGCAACATGTTCTGCTCCTGTCATTTGTTTCATTGTAGTGTTGGTTTCTTTGTGTTTCTGTTTATCTGTCAGACAAGACTCACTCAAGGGGAGAAGACTTTTAACTTCCCGTGTGTCAGAGTTTGAGTGAGACAAGGCTTTTCCATCTATAAATGTGCACCCCCTCACAAACACAGCCACGTCTCAGCTAGTCTGTATATATACGACAACAACAGCGTCACATGGATCCAGCAGAAAAGGAGCAGGGTGCTCGAGTGTACTCACGTGCTACGACCTGCAGGTTGAGCAGACAGGTGCTCTTGCCAATAACATTGCTGGAGGTACACTGGTAGAGTCCTGAGGTGCTGGTGCTGATGTTTCTCAGTGTTACAGTGCCCTGCATCTGGTCTGATGAACACACACAGAGCCACATAGTTAAAGTGACTATAACTGAACTACTTATATCCACCAATAGAGGGTGCTATATAACTTTAATACAAGGTGTGCAAGTGTAAGTATATTGTAGAGTAAAAACATTTTCCTTTCTTTCACAAATGATGAATGGGTTGAGTCGTGAGTTTGGAATCATAGAGCTGTACACTACTGGATCCATTAAAAAGGCCTCAGCAGTTGTAGGAAGTAGGCCAGATGTTCACCTGTTCTCTTGACAGTGACGTGGAAATGTCACAGCTGTCTGTGTCAAACTAAGCTCACACAGAGAGAAGAGTGGCATTGACGAATCCAGGATCTCATTTCAGTGTGAACCCCATGCAAAAAGCAAAAAAGGACCGACTATGAACTCAAAACACTGAGACCATTTGTTCCACCAATGTAAAAGGTTAAACTTGTTAAACCAGGTGGGCTTTCCGACTACGATCAAGAGGAGGAGATGCATCCTAAATGGAGAGTTTACTTTAATGTTTGTTTTACAATACAATATGAATCATTTGGTCTTAATATAAAAAAATGTCAATCTCAATAAATCTCTCAAATAGTTGAGATTTAATTTATATATTTAATTTACAAGCTTTAAAATAATGTAAAGAGCATACGATAAGTGTCATGCAACTGTAAGAAACTTACATGTTGTTAGTTTAATTTTATAAAAGTATTTTTACCAACACAGCTACAATTTTGCCGTGATAAAGTTTAGCCTCTTGGACAGATATCCCCACTATCATCTAATGAATGCTGATAATTGACATGTATTAAATTACATTTGTACCATCGCTGAATTTGCAGATATGATTCAGTTTCACAAATTTCCTTGCGTCTACATTATTTATCTGTGTAAGAAAACATTAGCTTTATTGTCGTGGCAGTCTGCCATTTGAAATTGATGTTACATTTTGTATATTAGCCTTTTATTGACCAGTAGTGTACAGACAAAGAAAGTGATTGGTGATGAAGATCATTTGACTGTGCAGTGGGCACAGTCGGAAAGGGGATTCCACGACGCCAGTGCTCTCTGATGCTGAAAACCAAACACAACTCAGATAAACCTGCTCCTGTTATTCTGAGAGTAGTTGAATGGGTGTCTGATCGACGCTTAGCTAAATTTGCAGCAGCATGGCAACAGAGATTATTCGCACTGGTTCCAGTACAAAAACTGTGTCAGAGTCGGTATTCAGCATGACAGAGTTAGCACAAAAATAGAAACAACAACATTTCTGACGCACTCATTCACAAATTCACAGGGTTTGGAACACATCCATCCATCATCACCCCACAGTAGGATCAGTGGGGGGGGGGGGGGGGGGAGTTTGGGCCTGGGACATGACAGGTGGGGGTGAAGGTGGGATTGTTGCTGAGGCTCAGCAACGCTATGTGTGTGAGATTTACCAGCGAAGGTGGGGCAAAAGGGAACTCCGACGGCCAGCTTGTTTGTAATACCTTGCATGGCGTTGTGCGGCAGCTTGGGTAGCGCGTCCAGCTTCTCCCAGGAGTAGGACGGCGTGGGAATACCTTCCTCTGAGCTGCAGATCAGCATGATGTCACTGCCTACATCCAGCGCGCCCTGGATTCGACATGCTGGCACCGAGGGGGGCACTGCCAGATGGAGAGAGCGGGTGGTGTCATGTTAACCACTTTAAAATGCAAATCATATGTTTTCCTAATTGCAGGGGGAGTTTCATATTCACAAAAAGCTGAAGACTCATTAATCCAACAGTGCTTGCACACTGCTTTACTGCAAATTGTCTCAATAGGATTCTTCCGGTTACCTAAAAACTAGAGTTTAAACCTTCTATAATTTGTCATACTCATGTGTTTTGTTGTTGTTTACTCATTTTTAGAGCCCTACAACTGGCAGGAAATGATGCCCATCAAGCTAAAAGGCCAAACCAAAGACCTTTCAGACAATGAAATACTGACTATCAGAAGAAAACAGATTGAAAAGCTGTAGTTCTTGCTCAACAACTCAACATGAGACTACATCTAATTTTCTTCTCTACGTTGTCTCAGTTAATGAAGTGAATAAGGCATATTGACATTTTGTTGCAATAGATGCAGCTTTAACCCTGCTGTCTTCTTATATAAGAAACAGCTCTTGTCTTACTCTTTCAAAAATCAAAAAAAGAAATATTCTGCGGTGACGTGTGGTGAGTTACCCAACACGGTGAGCCCAATGACGCCAATGTTGCGCCCCCCTCTGTCTGGGAGGTTGTTGACCAGGCACTGGTAGGTCCCAGTGTCGGACAGCTGGGTGTTGTTGATGAAGATGGAGGCACTTGTACTTGGCATGGTGGCCACGAAGCCCACGCGGCCATTGAGGTGGTTGGCGAGGCTGAACACCTGGCCGCCCTGGTAAATGATCACCTGGATTGGGACACCATGGGGAGGGGATCGAAGAGACACACAGAAGGTTATGGACGTACGAAAGGATAGAGGGATGAGGTGAATCGGTAAATAGATGAAGTAAATGGGAAAAGGTGGAAGGCAGAAAGAGACATTGGTGGCAAAGAGGTCAGAGAGAAAAAAATGTGGGGGGAAAGAAAAAAGAAATAAATGTTGAAAATTAGCAATTAAGACATTTATAATTACATTCAAAAAAAATCTGCAACAGAAATGTAGCAGATGGTGTCTGAGTTTTTATTCTTCTTTCACTCTGAGGGGCTGGATACTTTATGAATGTGATTCCTGGACATTTACTCTAGTTGCCTGTTACAGATATCTCTCACTAGAGGGAGACCTACTTCCACAAAGAGGGTGAAATACAGCTTGACAGTGAAAAGTGAAAGTTACGGAGTGGGCAGACTTTTATGTCCTGAGAAACAAACAAACAGAAGAGAAAAAATATATTTTATTTGTAAGTAGGGTTGTTTCTAGCTCACTGGGTAGATTCCAGGGTACATGCTAAAAGTAGGCTTTCATGGTACTATAAGGCTCTTCAGATAAAAGCTTCCACTAAATGGATATGCATAATTGAAAGCATTTTAACTTGGAAACATATAAACTCCAATCTGATAAATCAAACAGTAGCAAGGCGGGACAATTTCTACACAAGGGATCCAATCCAGCGAGAAATTAAACCAAAAGTCTCGGCCTACATCCGTGATCTTTCAGAATGATCACAATGAGAACACACTTGTAAGAATGAATTACCACCTTTGGATTCAGGTAAGCTTGTCTCAGGTCCAAATTAAAGAGCAATGGATGGATCGTTTTGTTCAAAAGCTTCCCTCCGGCCTCCAACTCTGGCTGAGCAGCTCGTTTGTGAGGCCGAGCCAGATGCAAAACAGCTCTCACCCCTCAGCTGGGCCCACACAAAAGATGAAGAGGACACACGCAAACACATGGCATGAGCACACAAGTCTGACACTCACACACGCGCACTAGCTCACACACACACACACACACACACACACACACAAGACACGTGCACACACGTACACACATGGCATGGTGGGGAATCAGAGAGACTATTCAGTTTGGTGAAAAGAGCCCTCATTGAACTGTTCAAAGACCCAGTCAGGGAAACAACCGGCACCAGTGTGTATATGTGTGTGTGTGTGCATATGTATGTGTGTGTGAGTGAGAGTGATAGTTCTGATGAAAATGCAGGGGTGTGTATGTGACTGTGTCCTCCACCGCTGCTTAACGGTTGTAAATTGCGCGGCTGCAATTTCCTGAGTGCAGTACGCTCGCTTTGTCCTCTTATGTGCAGATGAATAGGCAGCTCCTCAGCTGTGATGAGAGCCTACAACTGCATCTTCTGTGTGTGTGCGTGTGTGTGATGATTATTCTGCCTCAGACTGTTTTTCAGTGTAATAACTGTTTCACTTTTATTTTGTCCGTCCACTTTCTCACTGTCAAATATATATATATTTGTATCCATTTTCTGTCTGCCATTCTGTCCGTCTGTCTCTGCCTACCTCTCTGTTTCCATCTCTAACAGACGGCACCGGTATGACCTGGCTCGACACTCCCGGTGACCTAACAATATAATCTGCATGCTCGGTGAAAGTGATCCAATCAATCGGCCTCACACGCAACACTGAGCGTGTTTGTGTGTGTGCATGAGTGAGGATTATAGCAGGCCCTAAACTGTGTTGCATCTTACACCTGTCCCTGCTTTATTTTTTTGTTTTTTTCTGTGGGTTCCTGTGAGTTTTAGTTTTTTCCAAAAATTCAAAAAAGCAACAAAAAGGAATCACTCAAGGCAGCAATACTGTCCGTCAAAAAATGACTTAATGGACAGATAAAGATGTCACATTCCATCTCTTTTCTTGGATTTATATCTCTTTCCACTGTGCTGATCCATCCATGTCTATGTGTGTGTATAAATCACCTCATCCTCTCACATGACCTGGTTGGCATTGTAGCTGTGCGCAGCGAGAAAAGAGGTCATGGCTGACACTCAGATGGCGGACGGCCCTAAGAACTCTTGCTGGACTAGCTGGACGTCCTACCGCTGGCCCAGTGGAAAACCTCTGCTACATCCTTTTCCCTCCTAAAACCCTACACAGACACACACACACACACATACACACACACACACACACACACACATGCACTGTAAGCATTGACTCACATTCTAACTACGCCTCTTTATCTTGCTCTGCATTCCAGCCTGAGCCACAGGTGGATGCACACAGTGAACCTTCATACTGTATATTATCTGGCACTGTGTCAGTCACACAACCATAGCCTGACCCTGAGGATCCTATTGGCCCCAGAGATGAGGGACACCGCCACTGCTTCAAAAAATATACTTTGTAATCAATTCATGAACAATACAAGGGTGTGTTTTGTTTTTAAGGTTACGTTTTAGTTCAATTTATCATTGATTGGGAATGTTGCATTAAAAAATGTCTCACTGTTGGTCAAGTAAAGCCAAGTTTATTGGTGTCGCCCAGCATCATGTCTCAATTAGCAACAGTTTCCAACCCAACACTAGGAAAACCCCGTTTAGGAGAGGAAATTCAAAGACAAATTCTATCTCCTGAGACCGCCGGGGATCGAAAAGGAGCTATAGGTTAGAAAAGAAATTTACAAAGAATGAAGAAAACCTTAAAACAGTTGGCAGAAATTCTGAATACAGCAATCAACGCACGTACTGTATGCTTACAGCACAGAGTCAACGGGAGATTAGCCACATTTGATTGGAGTTAAGGTGTGAGTGATGTGGATTTGGTATCAGGGTGGGTAAGTGATCTGTGTCCTTCAACTAAGTCCTCATATCAGCGGGAATTCAAATGCTCAAGTGTCTTAAGAAAGACACTTATAACCCTTCTGGTGGAAATGACTGCATACTGATGTCCCTGGAGGAAAAAAAAAAGAATTTCCTCTGCGCAAATCAATAAAAGATATCACATTAGCGTATATGAGACAGTGTGTTGAAGCTAAGTGTTTGAGTTGTTACATGACCTCTCCTCAGCCTCTCCACGGGGAGGAGTTACAGCCTCAGACAAACAACACGTCGTTGTCGGCTTTGTCTGAAATGTTAGGCAGCCTTAGGCAGGGTGGAAGGGAGGCAGCAAAGGGTTAAATTTGAGGCTATGTGAAAGCATTGTCTACGTGATCTATCCTCTCGCAGATTGTTAGTTTCAGCTGAGGATCAGAATCTGATCATCTAAAATACAGCTGTTCTCAATTACAGATTAACATCATTTCTGCACCACAGATCCTCTATGACCTCAATTTCACCAGAGCCTAATTTCACCAGGCATACACAATTGCTTACCCTATGAGTCAGAAAATGAAAACACAGCTCCCTTTCCAGGAATTGATGAAAACACCGGTCATCCATTTTTTTTCCCCAGGCTGTATCATTTGTAAATGATTTTTAATGACACTGCAAAAAGTTGTCATCAGTAATGGAGTTCTGGACGAAACGTTCCCTCTTTAACTCGAGGAGCAAAGAGTGAATATGTATGAAAATTGGATTTTAAAACATTTCAGGTACTGACCAGATAAAACTGCCAGGCTCACCACATTGAAGAAATGTCTCCAGAGTGATGCAATAACTATTTTAATGATTTCAACTACAAAATCAGTTTGAAGAATTAGTCTCACAGGTGGTGCGAGAGGAGAGTGAACCTGAGCTTTTATTAGAGCATA
Organism: Anarrhichthys ocellatus; assembly: GCF_004355925.1. Lineage (NCBI taxonomy): Eukaryota > Metazoa > Chordata > Actinopteri > Perciformes > Anarhichadidae > Anarrhichthys > Anarrhichthys ocellatus. Next base: position 9,633,473 of record NW_022280054.1, on the reverse strand, counting down.
AATAGCAAGCAGTTTAGAGAGGATAAACAACATGAAACCATTGTCTAGTGTTTGTGTGTGTGTGTCTGTGTGTAGGTTTGTATGTTTGCGTGTGTGTGTGTGTTTATCTGGATTATCTCACACCTAGCAGCCCAGAGGGACGAGGTCAGGGCTTGATCACAACGACGGCATGATAGACAGATTACACCACAGGAAACAACGCATGAACATTACGCACCCAAACACACACACGCACACACTCCTCTGAGCTACATGCCTACATGCTGTAATCTGGAGCTCAGTTCAGCCGATGCTCAGAGTAAACAAACAGGACTGGGACTTCAACAAGTGAAGTTTAGACAGAGATTCTAGAAGAGACTCCACACACTTCACTAAACCTCAGAAATACACTCAAAACATTGATTAATTACAAGATAAAAGTCAAGATTCAGTTTCATACCAACACTCCTCACTTGCTTGTTTTGATGCTTTTAATGGTTTTATGTGAAGCACTTTGAATTGCCTTGTTGTTGAAATGTGCTGTACAAATAAACCTGCCTTGCCCATGTGTGACTCCTCTCTCTCGTTCTCTCACTGTTTCTCTTTTGTTGAGCTGGTTAAACTACATTTTAATTCAATAATTGAATTGATTCTTTCCTTGGGCTACCTTTGTCCAGACCTGGCTGTGATCAGGGTTGTTCAGGTGGGAGGGCTAATGTGTGTTGACCCATTCATATAGACACCCAACAGATTTGTGATCTCACAGAATTGACCAAGACATTTTACTAGTGAATTACGTGGTGGTAGCATGTAATGTGTAGGCTTAGGTTTAGGCAACAACCACGTAGTTAGGTTTATGGTTATAGCTCATATAAATAAGTACTTAAATGAAGTAAAATGCGTAAACACGTCACTAGCGTAACTTCACAATAATTCAACAACATTTTGGGACATGAACACCGGTCTGGAACACTGGCCTCCTTGTTGCAAGTCCTGTGGATATTCACATGGAGGCGTTGTGGTGTCCCCCACAACAATAGTCCTGTTTGACTTTCCATTGGCATTGTTTCCAAGGTGAGACTGTGATAATTTCACGTATTTCTTTGAGATGAAGCTTGTTTTTACCCATGATGACAGCATATCAGTTTGAATGAGGTATTATTGAAAGAGCTACATTCAGTTGCACTGCTAGTGTACAGTGGGTTTCAGAGAGTTTCTCTGAAAACAGCTAAGTTGAAAACAACTTTGTATGAAAAACAAAAAACAAGCTAAAAGATAAAAATTGTCTTTGTTTAAATCATCTGTTCTTTGTATTGAGACTCCTGATGCACCACACTGGCACACTTTCTCCTGTCATAAACATATGATATAAAGCTCTATCTTGACTTATTAATTTATATACAGAGTAGCCTATAATGTGGAATCAACCATTAAGGCTGTAAACCACAAGGTGAAGTCTTTAACTGCATGATTAAACTGAGCTACAACAAACAGCCAAGTTGGCAAAGTCAGAGAAGCCAGCACATCCCGTGCTGTTGCCCTCTAACGGTGCTAAATAAGATGCATCTTCTCTTGTTGTCTGAACATGGTGTTCAAATTTACAGCAGCGAGAGATCTGAGTGGTCCGAGTGCACTCACTAAAGTGCTAACGCAGGTTGTGAGGGTGTGCAAGTGTACAGACATCTGTTCAGTAATTCTTAATGGCTTTTAGCGTCAACTGTAATCACTCATGACATTCTCTTCCTCTAAAATGACCTTGCACTTGTACTGCCGCCCAACGCAGCACTTTGTTTCATCACTCACTTTTTAGACTTCTTACCAAATTCACATTCGCACAACCTGATTGCAGAACTGCAGTTCACACATTATTTGTTTATTCTTGTGTGTGACTGCATGGAGTGTGTGTGTGTGTGTGTGTGTGTCACTGTATGCATATATGCATGTACTGTGCAACTTGCAACAATGCACGCTTAAAAAGGTGTGCACCCCACTGTGTTTGTAATGTTCCCATCTACATGAACAGGGTCATGTGGTACAATGCAGCGTGAAGGTACAGCTTGAGAACACTATGAATGTCATGCATCCTTCTATGTGTATCAGCTCCCATCCTCACTCTCCTGGCATCTAAAAGTCACATGCATTCATCCACGAGTAAGTGCCTATACGTGTTTATGTTACTGTTGATTTGAGTTGCATAAGCCCTTATCGACAGGTGTGCACTATGGGGCATTACTCTGTGATGTGTGCATTTATGGATGTATGGAAAACATGCATGACAGTTTTCACACTTTTGTGCAGTCTACACGTGAGTATATGTGCGAAGCCAGTAAATATATATAAGCCCTCCATGTGGATCTGCACTGCATTTGTACCAGCAGTCTGTCTGCCAGTTTGTGTGTGTGTGTGTGTGTGTGTGTGCCCTTGTTTGTGTGTGTGGTGAGAACAGCTGCGATATAGAGCCTGCCGTGGGTGTGAGGTAATTAGTGCAGAAGATGATTGTATTATTTGGACGGCCGACCAGCGCCGGGGTTCAAAGTGAAGGGAGGCAGGTGAGCTTGTACGGCCTGCAGCTGCATGTTAAACAACTCAAATGGAATCACAGAAGTCCCGCAAGGGGGGAGGAAGAGTGAACGAGTGAGAGAGGGAGGAAGGAAGGGAAGGTGAGGAAAGCAAAAAAAAAAAAAAGAGTGTAGAGAGTAGCAAGCCAGGAAGCGACAATGGCGAGAAGCCAGTGGGTCAAAATTCACATCAATAAGTCAAAAATCTGTAAATTAGCTTCTGGATGCTCTTTGCCGTACATAACATTGTTTATAAGGTAGAGAAGTGCTACATGACATTGCTGTCCTGCAGGCTACACTTACAAAGTCATCTAATCTGTGAACACACCTGAAGCTTACAACTACATCTATATTACTAATACAGTCATCTTGCATAACTAATATCTTCTTAAAGGTGGGTTCAGATGCACCGGAAAGAGAGATTTTGTCTATTTGTGTTGTGTGCAAAAAAAAACCTGTGTTGTAGACTGTATTTTTCACAAAAGGCCACTGCACATTTTGGCAAACAAGTGCAAATACATAACATCAGCTTGGGTTTTCTTTAATGACCATGCGCAAGAGCAATTGCTATATTGTAACTGCGCTGGATGTCCCACAAGCACCAAACATGTTCTCTCTCTGTGCATTGTGCAAATTTCTCAATTCTCAAGGTTTGTTTCAGTTCTCTTTGCGCTGTATCTGAGCACACCTTAGTACAGATCAAGTCATGTGTACCTGCTTTGACTTTAAGGTTGGCGTTGGGAAGCAGCACGGTCATCCACATGATGCGGAAGCAGCAACGTTTCATTGGAAAATAAGTTACATGCATCTCAGTAGTACAGTATACAACTCAGTAAACAGTGCACTGCAGCTCTGGCTGTTTAACATCTACATACATCTGTCATCACAGTTAAGACCCAAATTGATTTGAGGAACTCTCTCTGCTGGGTTCCAAATACCAAGAGTATATTTTGCAACACCCCTATCATCCTCCAGCACTGACTCTGAACGCTTCTTTGCTGAAGATTCTCATGAGGAATGCTCTATCACTGTGATTTAGTGGGTTCATCAGTAATGTGTTGGGTACCTGCTCTGGCTGGTTGGCATTGGACAGTGGTATCACCATCCAGATGATGTTGAGGTTGTTGAGGGCAGCGCTGGTGGTGAAGGAGCAGGGCAGGACGGCTGCTTGGCCGCGGGCCACCTGGATGCTGCTCTGGGACACCGTCACATCCAGCGCCCGCACACACACTGCAGGAGGAGAGAGGCAGCGATCAGCGCCTTGATGCACGGTAGATGAGCACATACAGTATCAAGGAGTACACAAGTGAAACAAGAGAACAGACAGAGCAAAGCAGATATCCAAATGGAGCCATCACAATTCCAAACAGATGCATATTGCACAATCTTTCTTACAATATTTGCAACATTGTCTTTTCTGCAGGCTATTGACTTTCATTATTGGAAAGACAGACACACGAAGGAGGGCACGTCTATAAGTAATAATAAGAAAAACCTCTGCCATGTACAAAAAAAAGCAGTGTTTCATTTCTTTGCGCGTCCCTTCTCCGCAGCCTTTTAATCTTAACAGCAAAACAAACATGATTTCTGAACCAAGCTCCACTTTTGAAATGCTCTCAGCTGCAAAACAAACATCTAGACCACACTGTGAAGGATCACATGAAATATGCAATAGTTAAACAGGGAAACACGATAGGCTGTCTCTTGAGTTATTCATTTTTCTGAAACATCTTGCTTCTTGCTGCCTTCATGGGAACAAGGTCTGTATCAATACACGCTAAATGAACATGACAAGTGGGGAGGGTGATGGATATTTCAGATACTATTTGCTGCTTCTTGAGCACATGCGGCATACAAAACATCCATGAGAGCTTGTTGTCTTGTGCAACAAACTCAAAACTGAGGTACTGAGAAGCGGCTCTCCTCAACTGGATTCAGCTGTCGGCCATAACAGACCCCCAGAGACAAATATGTACATACAGCATCCTATTTCTAGACCAGCTAAAGACATTACAGCCGAAATTAAGTTAGCTCTCCCCCGCAAGCATGTATCCATGTCCAAAAACCCCGCATGGGAAGTACTCTTATCTAAACATGGTGAGGAAGATGATGGCACTGATATGATTACAGATAATTGATCATGTCCTGTGAATCATCCTTGTTAGTGATAATGTAAGATGAAGATCTTGGCATAAGCCAATAGTAGAAACCACCAGCATGTCATTTGTGTGGTACGTAGGAGTCAAGCCAGATGTCAAGTGCAAATAATGATCACTTGGCACAACAAAATAGAAATCTCACAACCAACCATACATCCAGTCATTTGTATTATTTCTAAGTCACAACATATATGGCATCTGCTATGAATTTCAGGCTGTAAGTGTAATTTTTGCTGAATTTGGGTTTTGACTATCACATCATATTCTAGCTGACAGACTGCCTGGTGCTCCCTCTCGGTGTGTCCGGAACCTGCGGACTTCCTACGCTTTCCTTCTGCTGGCACTCACGACATGCCCTGCAGGGTCACTGCTGGCATGGCGGAGATAGGCAGCGCTCGAACTGCTCTTCTCAGTTACGGTTCACAAGAGACATATCCGTGGAAAGACTCGCCATACATTATGCAAGCAATTTAACTTGGAATGTCCATGTGTATCACTTACAGCAGTATGGTTCCTCACTGTAACTCAGCAGCAGGACAGTGTCCGCAGTTTGTACATCACAATGCAGCCAATGAGCTCCCTTTAGCCCTTATGACATCCACCATCATTATGAATATAATAAATAACAGTCTTTGGTCACCACTCTAATCTGATCTTTAATCCTCTGTGTACACAATGTTCACTTCATGCACACAGTCAACCTATGGTCTTATAGGAGTATTAACGGCAAAGCAGGATAAGTTCACACAAAAGGTTGCGACCCTAACGGAATGTGAGATTGCATTGGCAGCATGAGATCAGTGTAAGTGTTTATTCTCATGGCCACAGAGATATTTAATGGGCTGGATTTAGGGAGGGAGAAAGACAGAGGAAGATTGAAGAAGAGAAAGAAAGAAAGAGGAGGTCCTAGAGGAATGAAGATAGAAAGAGCTTCTTATCGTCCGTAAGCCTCCTCCAAGGCAGCAGTCTCTCAAGCCCACAACAGCTGGAGGGCTCATTTCAAAACACTGGATTAGGGAACCTCTGCGCACAGAGCCTGTAAGCCTCCACGACCAAAGAAGACACACACTCAAAATCACAAACAAGTCCAGAAACATACTGTACATACGGCGTGCACATATGCACACACTGCCCTCCCCAACACAGACACACGTGACATCCCACCCACTGCCATGCACACATATTCAAGCTCATCAGTGGATGTCATCGGTGACATACGTACGGTTGCCCTTCAGGGACACATCTGAGAGACGGGAACGGCTCGACAGCTCACCAACCACACTGCGCAGTTGCTTGGCATTGCCTCATTATTGCACAAACTTCTGCCAAATCTTTATGCCAGCTCTTCAGCGCTACTCTTGGAGCATGTCCGGTAGACAACTGCTCTTCCAGAATGAATACTTTAAAGGCCTTGATATGTGAGGGATGAATGGGGAGCAGCTCATTGTCAAATATGGCAGATACAAAATGTATTCACTACAAAATGCTGTGTTTTGTGCTATTGTGGTACTACAAAGAATATAGCTCTGCTGTTTAAATTACTATTCTAGTCAGATGCAAACTAGAGTGATTTACGGAAACACTCAAAGACAGGCCAGGGATTGATACAGTAGCTGGTTCTTCATGCTTTTCCTTTTTTTCTTTCATTTTTAAACATTTATTTGCTATTCTTGCCCGGGGCTGAGTGCAGCGCAGCGTTCTGGAGTCATCTTCTTGTCTCCAGGCTGAGGTCTGTGACGTAAATGAGCTGTCCATCTCAATGAGTTTACCATCCAAGACATTTTTATGTGAACAAACATATTGATCCTTTACTGCTCTTTTTTTTCCCAGTGCTCAGCAGGAGCCAGACCAGCCTGACTGACAGGAAATAGGGAAAGTACACCTGTAATAGATAATCACGGCATTGCCACCTTTATTAGGGCCCAATCAAAGACCGACTGTCATTTCACAAACAGTGTTTTGACAAAAAAACAGATGATCTGGTCAAGTCATTTTGACTCAATTTAGTCAATGACTGACTAGAATGACATGATTTAAATCTACAAATATATGTTGACTACAGCAGCTTTTTAAAGATAGATTCACTGTTGTTTGCAAAATGTAGACATTTGGCAAATTATCAGTTTATCTGTAAGCAGCAAGCGTTCACGTACAGTAACTTCTGGGTGTTTTTGGGAACACTGGCAAGATGAGATTGTGATAATAAATATCTCCCATTGTGTTTTTCATTCTTCACCTTTTTGCCAATAATAACAGTATATTATATATATATACTACTAACAAAGGACAAACTAGTGGGGCATAAGAGACAAGTAAGGAACAAAGTGGTTTGACGGGTGAGCAGAAAGTTTGAGTGGTAGTGGACAGGGAGGAGGGGAAGAACACAAGGGAAAGATGCAATATGGGGAGGGAGGGACACAAGTCACACAGAGAGGTACAGAGAGGAGGAATAAATAAAAGAGAGAAAGGGAAGATAGAAGGAAGGAGGGAGGATGCTGCTGTTTCCAGAGAGGCCTAATTGATGAAGTCACCCCAGGCAGCGCTAGCAGAGTGAAGGAGAGAACCAACAGCTCTCTCTCTCCTCATTCAGGAGCGCAGTGTCAAAACTGCTGTTGATTAATGCATGAGAAAACCACACACCTTAGAGAGCATGGAAATATGTGTGCGTGTGTGTGTGTGTGCTCTCAAGCTAAGGTGCAGCCATGATGGGATGGAGGACAAATGCAGGGTGAATACAACCCTTCCACTCTCTCACTCACTAAAACACTCATTGTCTCACTCTCTTACACACACACACACACACACACACACAACCTCAGCTCGGCAAGTCATTTGCATCCTGCGTTTTTATTCATGTGGCTCTTTTATTCATAGCCTTTACTTTTATTTCAGTTTCAAACAGATGCCCCCGATGCTGTGATGTGTTGAGCCGCTGGCACGGCTTCAGTGGGTGGGCTGGGACACACAAACACACACACACACACACACATACAGAGACACACCCGACACATACATACACGTGTTTAAGTGAGATGATTGATGATGGTGTTCAAAGTCAGACTAAAGAAAGGCAACACAGCACACATCAATACACGTAAAAGTGACATATATGCAAAAGTGAATGTCAAATACTTCTCCCTGTTTTTGTAACATACCAATAGTATTCACATTTTGAACCCAGAAAGCAACATTAACGTTGCAGTTGGCCGGCTTCATGCGTGATAGCAACCTTTTGTCAGCTGCGTTTTCTCAGAGCGTGAGACCTCTTGAGGAGTCAGAGGAGAAGAGTAAGAGATCGAGCATAAAATCATGTATCTCCTGCTCCAGGCGTGACAGTTGGCCGCTCTGATCACATTTCATGTTTAATCTGCATCCTCTTGCAATTTCTCTTTGGACTCAAACGCTATTTGCGGTCGCCTTAATGCTTTAACCTCCACAGTAGAAGTGAATCAACTGCAAGGACAAGAAATTCATTAACAAATAGCAAAAGCATGAAATTAAACACAAGCATGACCACATCCACACGTGGATTCACGTGCAACGACACCTGTGCCCAAACACAGACTGTGTCCCATTCTCTTATAGACCCAGGAGCTTCATGAGGAGCTGTGTTCATGTATGGCGGACCTTGTGATGTTGCCGCTGCCCGTGAGGCTCCAGGGCGAACCAACAAGCGAGCAAACACATACACCTGAAACTCAGGTGGTATGTTTGTGTACCCAGCTGCTCTGTGGCAACTCATCAAGCACCATGCTCAAAGCACTGCTGAGGTGAAAATAAAGTCACAAACTCACTCAGGTTTCATAAAAGGCAGTATAACAATCTCATTTTTACACTTCAGTTGTGCAAATTAAATAAACAAGATAAAAAAATGTTAATTTGTGAGTTTCAGAAGTGTTGGTGGGTGGACTATGTTAGCTTTGGGCAGTTGTTTCCCCGTTTCTAATCGTTGTGCTAAACTAAGCTAACAGGCAGCTAGTTGAGGCTTCATAGTAAATGTACGGACATGTGAGTGTCATTAATCTCCTCCAACTAATTTTCGACAAGAAAGAGAGGAAGTGTATTTTCCAGAAAGTCAATCAAGTCCCTTGAGCTTCTGATGCAGACTATGCTGCCCCTCTACTTGCCAAGTTCTTGATTCTACATCTCATATAATCTTTTGAATAACCACTCAAACTACATTTGATAGTAATAACTCTATTACTAACATTGGATTTAGATAAGACTGTAAGAGGATGTTACACGTCAGCAAACAATCTAAGCCTTTAGAAAAGGCCTGTTTTCTAACCGTAGTCCACAGGGACCACATTATAAAAGGTCCGCATTCATATTTCACAAAGAAGTAAACGTTGGTCGCGTCTACTGTGTACATAAAAACTGTGCTTGCAATAAAACTGCATGACCTAAAGCTGAAAAGATCGCTTCACCTTCTGCCTGCATGTCAGTTCAAAGGCTGTGCATATTTTATTATAATATCTACTGACTCCAAAAAAACACAAAATGGTGGTGCATTCACTGGGTGAGGGATTTTGATGGGTCACAGGGAACTCAGATGATGTCAGCTTAACGTCTGTTAGAGGTTTTGTTCACATGACTTTGCCTGTTTAATCCCTCCTTTCCTTCAATTCCTCTCCTCTTCTCCATTTTTCCCTCCTCTGTCCATCCGGCCAAACCCTCACCCAATGAAAGAGCCTTAAAAACCTCTTGCTCATCCTCCCCCTCATCCCCTGCCCCGCCCCTCCTAGCTGACCTATTAGCCACAACAGCCAACTCCCTAACAGGGCCCACTGAATAGCCTACATAGCTTAATACTCCCCTCTAAACTGTACCGAGTCTCACTAGCCGGGCTTACTGGGCTCCTAATGCATTACTACTGTAAACACAAGGCCTCATAGCCCACATGCAAACAACAGCGTGTAGCACTGGTCTCACCATTTGCTCACAGCCTCGCTGTCACATGAAAGGAGAGTCTGTCACATTTGTATTTGAAGGGATGAAGATATTGACAGTGTAGAAACAAAAGAGATGTTTCTAGTCAAAGAATATTTGTAGTATTATGAGTTGTGATGATAACTCACCAGATGTTTGTAAAACGCCGCATGACAAGCGCGACACACTTCTTAGTCTGGCCCCATGCTGTGCACAGACAAGCAATACATCACATGAGTAGCAGAACATCCCCACTCACTCCTCGTGACACGTCCTGTTTGAGACGATGCGGCTGACTACTGTAGGTGCGTGTGTGTGCGTTTCTCTATAGTATCAGCATACATGATCAGTTTACCATCCTGTACTCAAAGTTGTACAACTTTTTAAAAATAATCCATAGAAAACAATATCTGTTCAATGTGGACAAAAAAATGCACATGAGGGGTGTAACATTCTATACACTTCATATATATTTGCTAGTGTAACATAGTTACATACTTCTAAAATAGAGGTAAATATTATTTTTAAAATAAGAAATGTTTCCCTTTTGTAAAATAACAATCTGAAGGGTGACTGCTAATGCCAATGAAATATGTCGGAGAGTTACTGTGAACATGCTAACGGGTGATCAACCAAACTAGTGTGCTCGGCTGTGTGCACTGAGCGAGCAGAAGGTTAAAGTAGGCCACTGCCCTCGTGCACAGATAAGCCTGGGCATTGGAAGACTACTGCTAAAGCAGCAAGCAGATGGCTCTGCACATGCAGCCCTGGACACAGCTACACACACACACACACACACACACACACACACACACTGTCCAAAAAACATCAAGTACCAACTTCAGTGGAGTACACTAATCGCAAATATACAGCTCTAATCAAAAACATTGCTCCATGCTTGCTCATACAGCAAAAGAAAGACATGCTGTTTTGCAAATTGCGAGCACATGTTGCTCGGCATGTTGTTTCAAATGACAGCTGAGGAACAAGACCTGGATTTCCCCAAAGAAACAGACTCCTGTCAGCCACCAGCCACCAGCCACCTTGCAGCCTTCATACATTTCTCTTAAAACACATGTCCTCGTTTCCTCTCTCCCCGCATGGTTTCTTTGCGTCTCTCCGTGCATCCCTGGTGGGAGGGACTAAGGCGCAAGGAAATCACGCAAGGGAGGGAAACGTGGACGCAATTAAGAGACTTGGGATGTACCCACATCGTCTCTGTGTGTCGTAACTGCATTCCCTGTCAGACTTGCATGTTTGGCAAACCTGTCACAGTGTCTGCACGTAAATCTAAAATTCTGGCAAGCATACTGATCTGCCAGTAAGATGACATGGTTGGCAAGGGGTTCTGTTTTGCTTTCTGGCTGCTGCCATCCTCAAGTCCCTTTTACAGCGGCCTGGTTCTGCCAAAGATGTCCCAATGGGGGGAGCGAAGTGTGTCTCCCGTCTGGTATGTAGGTACAGATAGAAAAGTTAGAAAAAAGAAACTTCAGCATTCCCTTATTTTAATTGGATAAGAGCAACAGGTTGTTACACAATCTTCTTCTTTTTTAAATAATTGCATAAATTGCATTAGGTATTTAAATTGATCAAAGGAAACCACCATGTAGACTGGTTTGGAAATGGAAATGTCCCAAAATACTTTAACAAAAGTATCTTAAAGTGTTCTGCAGATGTTTCAGTGAAACCACTGGATCCTGAAACTGTTGTGTTGTTTCCCTCTCTGTGCTACACGTCACCAGGTGAGGCCAGTCTGCTGGCACTCTCTCCACTGTCTGCACGACACAGGTTAACGCAAACACTGTCTAAGCTCTTCAGTCAGCCAGCCAGAGCCTCAGCAGATAATACTAGAGGACTATTCCTGGAAGCAGCATTTAGCCTAAGGTAACCTTGTCTGCTGGTCCTTAGTTAGTAATTGGCTTGTAGGCAGAGATTGCTCTCTTACTTAATTGTCTTACTATTCTTTGTTCTTTTCTTTCTTTCCCCCCTCATTCTGCCATGGTTTAAGCTGCCCCTCTTTGTTGCTCTCGTTCTTTCTTCCTCTCCTTCACCGCAGTAGCTCTCAAAATGAAGACGGTGGTTTTAAGCCCGCCAACACTGGCCGGGCCTCCGGGGAGCAGCAGCGCTTCTGCAGGTGATTTGGTCACCACGGTTCTCCAGCAATAAGGGCCCTTAATGATTTATCGTCCGTTTGAGTCCCCGTGTGGTTCACCTTCAGGATGAACTCCCGCTCAACTTGGTGCCAATTGTGTGTTTTATCAGAGGAAAGCAGAGAGTGCGGCTCGAAGGTACAGCTGAGGCCGTGGAGGGGCAAAGTCCTGTACAATCTGATTTCAGATATGAATGGTTATGAATAATTAGTTTTACTGCTTAAGATATGATGTAAATCTATTTAATGATACATATTGAGTGTAGCTTGGTAAGCTTGAGTGTGATTCTCTCTGTTTTACTCAACACCCTGCTTCACAATCACATGGTGTTGTCAGCTTTCATACTGTGACCAAGCTGATTGCATCATGGGACTGTGGGCCTGAGTGAACAGTACCTGCATTTTATATAAAATGCTTACAGTAAATGTGTTTTCATTTGTGGGGCGACTAAATAACATGGAGCAGCAAATACAGGTAGAAATGAATTAATGTAAAGTCAAGGTAGAGTAGGTAATGAGGTGATGGGAGCCTGTTTAACCAAAGACCAGGAGGGGAGAGGAAATACACACAAAGACTTAAACAAATGAGAATAAAGAGAGGAAGGGTGCACCAATACACCTCTTGCCTGAGCCATTGTCAACAAACACGTTTAGCTATAAACTATTTATCAGGACATCAATGCGGTGGTGTTAGTTTAAAAAAAAAAAGTCATGTTTTTCTTTTGAAAAAGGCTAACTTTGAATGTTTTGTGTGTGTCTGAACAGTCCTGAATCAGTTTGTTTTATGAGGACAGCAGGATGTCAGTCAGTCAGACAGGAATGGAGTTAGTCAGAGGACTGCAGGGACCAGAAGGACCAGACCAATGTCCCCAGAGTTACAGCTTCTTCTTCCTTCAACAGCTCTCACAGCCAAATGCTTTTTTTTTTCTTCATTTTGTCAAGATAGTGTCCGTCGTGTCCGTCGTGACCTGCCTTTCTCCATTTATTTTCTCTTTTATTTTCTCTTCTGTCTTCATGTTGTTTGACTCCTTCCTCCATCTAAATACACACTCTAGATCAGTCTTGTCAAAATTGAGCTATATTTGAAAGGACTGACAACTCATTGACTGCACTTCACCAGCTGTCTCGCGCACACACACACACACACACACACACACACACATCACACACACAGACACCTGCCCTGAACTTTTCCGCCCAAGTGTCACAAAGGTTAGTGATCTCCTTGCAAACAGCTGCTCTCAGCCGACTCTGCCATGACATACGACCAGCAAGTGATGCATGTTGTTATTTAGAAAAGAAACAACAGCTATTGATTCCCTTAAGAAACCCATTTTGATCTAATTTAAAAATCGTTTTGTTTCCTCCCCTGTCTCATTTAGCGACAACATTTACAAATATTCATCAACAGTCATCTGTGAAGAGAGGAGGGGATGGGCTGACAGAAATTATTATTTTTTCCAGTTTTGTGTAAACAAGCACTTTTGAATAATGTGTTTATACAAATACACACATGAGGGAAGTGTCATCTCATCACATGACTGGCAATATATAAGCCTTTCCAATAATAGCAAAGCTCCGCCTCCTTCTGTTCAAGTTATTGCATCACCAAATGAGTATATAATCTTTGTTACAGGAAAAAAAACATCAATTGAGGATACAATGTTGTGTCCAGTCCCAAATGGAAATGTTCATATCAACATCAAACATCAGTCATTACTGTAATATAATTGCCGTATTCTCTTCTTTGATTTCTGTCTCAACCTGCTCGGATCGACTCTGATTAATCAGATGTAAATACAAAACCAAGGTACATTTCAACAGTCATTTGGGGAAAACTCAAAAAAGTGCTTCTGTGTCGGGAGTTTTGGCCTTTTTGTGCACAAACCCTTTGATGTGTGCCTGTGCCTACAGTAGGTGTTGACCAGCATGGTTGATGCTTTCTAACTAATTCTGCTTTTGGAAGTTTGATGTCGGTCAAACGCTGGCTCAGCAAACACTGGGAACCAGCCTATATTCTCATTCTGCACACTGGTCAAATTTACATCCCATTTCATTCAGAGGAAACTTTACTTTACTGTAACACACGCACACACACACACACATGCACAAAGACACACACACATACACGCACCTCCATCGTTCTTCTACTATTCAGCAAAAAACACAGCGCGAGAAAAAAAAATCAACACAAACACGCTGAGTCGGTGCTCTTAAGGCGACGGCTCTTTTCCCAGACAGCAAAGGAAGCAGGAAGTCAAAAGCACCCAACTGTGATCACTGAAGAGAAGTTTCCTTCCACTCTGATCTGTCAGAGATAACTGTTTGAGTCATTAACCAGCTGTCAGTACACAAAAGTTTCAAATTTTCTGGCATTTGAGTTTTTTTCTATGGTTCAATAATCTTCAATTTATGTTGCAAAACCAATGTATTATTCACAGCATTTAGCCAGAAACACAGTACATATAAATTGCTGAGTAACATTTAGATGGAGGCACTCATTGGACTGAATTTAAAGTCCCATTGAGGACTCAGAGGTTGGTCATTGTCGTTTTTTGTCGCTCCTACAGCCAGCGTGGCTCCACTTTGGGAGTTAGATAATGTCATCATTGACCTCTTCCTCGGTAACAGGCGCTGTTTAAGCATCTGTGTGTGTGTGTGTGTGTGTGTGTGTGCGTCTATGCATGTGCTTGACGGAGCAGAGCCCCAATGCTGAGCACATCTGCTCCGGACGCCCCTGGCACTGCCATATGGCTGGCAAACACGCCTCCCATTCCTCCTCCACAAAGAGAGAGTTTGCAATGAAAAGAGAAAATGGGTGAAAATTAAAGTGCGTGCATGACGGAGAAAAAAGGCGTGTGAGAGACAGCGCGAGGGAAGGAAGGCAGAAGAGAGTAACAGCTGATGAGTGAGGAGCAGCACGTGCTGCCCATTAGGCTCAGCAGACAGATCCACTCCACCTCTAAACACATTCTTTTTTTAAACACCCCAACATGACTACGTTCTTCTATCTCCACCAGGCCCAGGTGAAATACTTACTATGAAAACTGAGCCTACATCTTAGCCATTCTCAGGCAAAGTCTTTACCTGACTTGAGTAAAAGGGAGGAGAAAAAGGTGTTACAGTATTATTTTGAGATGGTGGTAAGTCATCTTTAAGAGATACATTCGCAGAGAGAATTACAACACTTTATGAACCAAAACACACTGGACAAATTGCAGACTAAAACAAACATATAATCCAAAATCAATTGGTAGAAGTTAAGACCTGAAGGACAAGGGACACATGGTCGGCTGTGAGATTGTTTATAGTGATTCTTTTGACAGTAAAGCATCTGTAGACTAAAACGCTACTGAAAGGCTTTGAGTTAACTTCTTTGTAGGCAACGGGGCCTTTCATTATTGTGGGTCACCCTAAAAACAAAGTGTGTTCTTGGTTATTGAAGTCCTCTATTGGTCTCTTGACGTCTGCATTACGTATCAAATGACGTAGTATTAACTTAAAAACGTAAGACCAGGGCCCCGTCGCTGCAACGTCACAAAACAACGTAAATACATTACGATTGTGTTCTAAAAACGTTGCAGCTGACAACATAACATAATAACCTTACCTTAACATTGTGATTACGCGAAAGATCATCGAACAACGTTATGAATCCTTCCGTCGTAACATTATAGGTTGACGTTGCTGACATGTTGTTTACACATCCTTACATTATTTACCACTCCGCAACATTGCCGATCAGTCACTTTTTTACCAATCCTGAGCATACATTAGTTGTAATGTTGATCATTCTATCCTACCAATGGAATGCCATTGCTTCTGTAATCCATAAATTCAAACTTTATTTTTCAACAGATATTTAGTGCAGCAGTAGAAAAGTACACATATCAAGCCAAATGTCATTGTGATTTAGTTCTACATTTCTAGGTATAGCAATGTGTGTTCATCAAGCATAATTGTTTCACAGATGAGTGATTCGGCACCTTTCTAAAAGTTTTGTAATGTTGCAACTTGCCGAAATATGACCAAAGTACAACGTTTGCATTACGAATGTTTTTTTTTGTAGGATTTGCGTATATTGGAGCATATATTACATCCTTCTATCTTGCTTCTTGCTGACAAGCTCAAAAGAAGCAGCTTGTGACTCCATGTGTATCAAAAAGAGACACATGGCTCCACTCTTCGTGTCCCAAGGGACTGAGCATCCTCGGCCAGTAGAGATATGGAGGAAAAATAAGTGGGTAAAATGGCAAACAAAATCCATATCCGTCTTTGCTAATCATTAATCATTAAGGTAGTGTCCATACTGTCAGCTTAACTACTAAAAACCACCATTCCCCATCTCCTTAGAAGAGCACGTGAATCATGCATATCACACCATTTCACACAGTTTTCATGCTATTCATTTTTAACATTTCAAAAGCCGGGACACCTTGAAGTTCATGCCTCACTTCTACCCGACATGTGAATCTTTTTGAGCATGTTTACAGTATCAGAGGCACCAGACGTTGCATTACACGCCTTCATGCCCTCCTCTTCCTCCAACCCATCTTCTCTTCATCTCCTCCAGCTCCCTTCTTTCTCTACGTTCCCTCCTCTTCTGTCTTCCCCTCTGATGCCTGGGGCTTTTCATGAAGGCTGAGTTCATACGAGGAAATCAATACCTTCAGTGCATCTGCTGTCGAGGGGCAGGTCAGAGACTTTGCGGTGGGCATAGAGGGGGTGATGGTGTGCCGGAGGAGCTGGAGGGACGGGGGATATGTTGCTCGATAAACGCAAGCCAATTGATCTTTTCTGCACGTCTTTGTGTGTGCGAGCGTCCACTGAGACTCCTCGGGGCCTGACTGACAGGCAGTGAGCTGGTTGTGAGCCTCAGAGGCGGACTCAGTGTGTGTGTGTGTGTGTGTGTGTGCGTGTGTGTCCATGTTCGTATGTAGCTGTGGTCATGTGGGTCTTGTAGACAAACAATATGAGAGTCTTGATATATTACCAGTGGTAGGAGAAGTATTCAGATCCTTTACGTAAAAGTACCAATACACCAGTGTAAAATACTAAAGTCCTGTCAACAGGATACTTGTGTTAAAGTATTTCAGCACGAGGCGCTTTAGGTATTGAAATGAATTGGCCCTGATTGCAATGAATCATATTTTATAAGTGAATCATACGTTGGTATAATTTCAATCCAAAAATAATAAGTAGCTAAAGCTGTTAAATACAGTAAATGTAGGGGAGTAAGTAGAATTGGGTAATTTTCATTCATACAACCCTTCTATGCAAAGCACACACCAATGTGTCGTGCTGGCCTGACCATCGGGACAGCACATGGACAGACGGTGCCGGGGATTGAAGGGCCAATTCTTCAAAATGTGAACGATTCCCTCTATAATATATACATATATATATTTGAGTAAAGTACAAGTATCTCAAAAATGCAGTTAAGAACTACCCAGCATTCTTTGTGCTTTCTACCTGCCAGGTCTACCAAATAAAACACATGTTTAGTCCAGCCCTTGGACGCTTACTATAATATTGATCTATTCAGGGGCTATGGGAGCCATTGTACATTATCTTTCTATGATCCATATTGCCATCATGACTCTATAGCTCTGTCACTCGTGCTATACCCCATCTTTGAAGGGAAATCCATATGAGCTGGACAGCAAGACTGCCGTATTTTTAATGGAGCTTAACATCCATCTAAGGGGGTTTAAAATGTTGAAGGCTTCATGTGTTGGCCTTAACGTTTCACTCAAAGCAGAGAGAAACAGCAGACTGGCAGCTGGCTCAATATTTCTGAATGTGTGGTTGAACACAGAATGTAAGGAGAGCCACTAAATCGCCCGCCTTTTGGCTAACAAGACTTTTGAGAGGAGTGCCAGGAGGTTATTTACAATTTTATTATGTGAGACCTTGCTATGATTCATCCATTGATACATCAGATTAGGGTACAAGTTCAGCAGAGGCGCGGAAAGTTAATGAAGCGCACGCTATCCTCTTTCTTTGAGATCCTTTGTTAGAGCGTATCTATTCTCATGTGCACACACACAAACACACACACAAAGAACAAACCCTTCAATAATCAGTTGAGCTATTCACTGCTCGGTGTTACACACAGAATGAACGCATTCATCATGTAATTACTGTGGAGGCAGTCACACACTTCATCGGTCTATTCCTGTCTCAAAGAGCCCCGGAGAGAACAGTGAACGCATATGATTTCCAAAAGATATGATGAGATTCTTATACCTCCATAAGGGGAATCAAAAGAGGGGAGCAGGATTCACAAAGCATCAAAGTGACATCTTGATTCACACGTCCGTATGGTTGAAAGAGGAGGATTCAAGGAAAGCGGATGCTCGCATGATTGAAAAGGCTGATAAACCTTTAAAAACCTCTCCCAATGCGGAGAAATATCTTTAAAAAATATAACTGTCTTCCTCACAAGGGAAGATAAGTGGCAATTCAGAGAGGCATCGGTTATTTGAAATCAGAGGGGCTGAGGAAGCCGTGAAGGCAGAGGTGTCTGTAAGGGATATTGTGATATAAAGGGAGAGGTATAAAAGGCCAAGCCTTAATGTCGAGTGATGTACGAGGCTCGGGCTGAGCGGGCCGAATGCTCACATTGGGAGGATACTGGAAATCAATGGTGGAGTAAGAAGAATGGTGAATGTGGCCATGTCAGACCTCTGAACATGAAGGAGGCTGGAGTTGCCTATAAAACACAGTGATTAGTGGGAGACGGGTCAAGTGTTGATGTTGGCAAACATAAACTGTGGATCTACAGGCCATTAATGGGTCTAACATAGGCTGAGAAGTGGATAAATGCATGGATGTATTATTTGTGGCATACAAGCTATTTTTTTCCCCTCAATCTTTCTTTCGACACACTTCTGGTTTGACATTTTTAATTATTTCAAACCTTATATTTATCGTTATTCTTCTTTTAATTCTCATGAGCTGATTTTACTGCCTTTTCTCATGTATTTTAATGCGTCATTTACCTTAAGAAGTGAGAGAAATTCGTCATCCGGCAAAGGAAGAGTGAATCCTTCAATATATTTGGAAAGTGACATTATGTAAATTTGATTACTTGTTTTATTAGTATTGGTAGCGGCTGGATGAGGCTGACCTTTCTCTTTTCCAAAAGCGAGACCTACACGGTTCCCCACTTACACTACATTAATAAAAAACAGAGGAACTCCATAATGCAGGGGAAGAAAATCAAGGGGTTGATCTAAAAGTTCACCTTGGTGAGGTGCACGCCATGTAAAATGGACGGACTTGATTTACACCCATCTGGAGATTGTTTCACATGCTATGTTTGTCATTTCTTTTGAATTGTTGAAATAATACAAACACATAAAAATGCCTTTTTTTCTACCAGCAGACAGGTGCTTCTGCATTTTGGATTTGAGAACACACTTGTGGGCAAGTATCTCCATCTGCCCCATCATTTATTCAGAGACCTGTCCTGCATTACGCACTCGTTTGCCTACATTTTAGCCGGATCTCCACAATTCTTTGAATAGTTCAGCTTGTATGCAGACAAGAAGTCAACCACCCCTTAATAAAAGAAGGAATTTCTTTAGTAAAGGGGCATTAGTTCATAATTACTGCAGTCCTGCTATTCCATTTTGCCTTTTCAATCTTATTCCTTGTCTTGTTACTTTCAGGTCTCATTTGTGTTAAATTGTACATTTCCCTTTAGAGTCATATCGAAATGTTTAAACTGCCATTTCAGTGGTAAAAAATGTTGCGTTGCTTGATCCTCCCGCCTCCCTTAAGAGCCATAACAACACAAATGACCAGATTGGCGTGGAGGAAGGACTATAAATTAAGAATTAAGACATGTATTGATCAAATCATTGACTAAATCCACTGACAATGTAATTTCATTATGTTCCGCTGCTGTTAAAGGCTTCAGAGAAAGTAATAGCTCCATATTGTGGTAGTGCTTTACGGTTTTTCTCTCCCTCTCTGTGGACCACTCAGACATCAGAGGGTATAGTGCGGGTGGTATCGCTGTGTGAATTTTTTTTGTGCTGGGGCCAATGAAAGCTTTTCCATCACAGCATCATTTACATTCAAATTAATTCCATCAAAAGCGAAGCTGAATGTTCAATGAGCAGAGAGTGGGGCTAGCTGTCATCTCCCTCCTCTCTAGAGAGAGGGGCGAGAGCGAAGAGGGGGGATGCGGTGAACAAAAAGTAAGGTGATGTGAGAGCAGCATCTGATTTTCGCATTTGAATGAGATCATTGGAACAAAGAAGCTCACAAATTGACTGTGAGTAATTTCTTTGGAGAGGTTGGGTGCTGACAATTGAAACAATGTGACTAATTCCCAACAGCATAACAGATTGAACGCTGTTATTAGGCCTGCACCAGAACAATCATCACTATTGATCCATTTAAATCAATATTAGACCTAACTAGTACCACCAGCACACACACACACACACACACACACACACACACACACACACAGACACACACACACACACACACACACACACAGACAAACAGCGTTGGGCAGGAGCAGCCCAACAGCTTGCCTGCAGAAGCATAATTGCATAGCATGTCAAAAACACTAATAAATAAATCAGTGATTACTTCCCTTTGTGAAGTGCTGTAGCCCCATAATTGAATATTCATGTAGGTAAATACATTCATGCAAGCTTCTCTCCTGGGTTTTACAGTTTTCATAGTTTTAAAGCCATCTCCTCTCTCACTGTGCGAGAAAGAACACAACAGAAATACTTTGAAAAGCCATGAGTGTGTAGCATATATGCATATTTCAAAGCCTTGCTTTATTATCACGTTTGCCCCCAGACTTCTGCATAATGCATGGGAATCAGTGGATATGAAATTGCTTTTTTTGACCCCAAGTGATCAATTTTTTACAGAAATTCAAAGCTGATTGTTATTGACAGAGGGTTATTGATTCCTGATCCCTCGAGGCCGATATCCGTGTGGCGTGACACACAATGTGTCTCACTCCCTTGTGTCTGTAATATCTCATTGGCACGAGGACAAAGTAATGCCACCTTATCTCTTCCTACACCACCAACACACAATCTCCACTTGCAGCTTCACTCTCCCGCTCTCCCACTGTCTACTCCAATGTCTTGATTGCATGACAATGTTTGCTCTATCTCTTATTCACTCTCTTTCTCACATTCTCTGATGTCAGCGGTTGTGCATGGGCATGCGTCTGCACAGCCCAAATTGAATGCATGGCATACACTAGGAATGCAGAGACGCCCGTCTAGATGCATGCACACACACACACACACACACACACACACACACACACACCACTGATGGCAACTTAGCCTGCGTGATTACTGTGAATCTAAGCTGCTTAGGGGTTCTGTCCCATCTGGCTCTGGTGTTTGCGGCATCATTCATTCCCCCCACCCCAGCCCACACACATTGCCCCATTCCCCCCATCCTTCTCTTCCTGTTTCATCCCTCGTCATCCACTCTCCCCGTACATCGACACACACACACACACACAAACACAAAACACCCATACACACAGGGGGAGAATAGAGGCGGAGCAAAAGGGATGATAATCCTGCGTAATCTGGGTTTACCAACTATTAGGGCTCTGCAGTGTTTTCTTACGTAATCTAATCATCCTTAGAAACGTGCAGTCATCCACCGGAGTGAGCTTGGGTGTCTCATTGTGTATGCGTGTTCAAAAGTGGAAGCCGGAAGGGATGCCTCCTTGTGCCACCTGGACCATGTGGGAGGAAGAACACACACACACACACACACACACACACACACACACA
>NW_022280054.1:9593103-9611499 GCF_004355925.1 Anarrhichthys ocellatus | reverse complement strand
CCACACACACACACACACAGAAAGAGAGAGAACATTTAGCCAGAAAAGTCGGTAATTTAAAAGTTTATTGCCACATCAGAGGGCGTTCAGACTCCAGCTGCTGTAATAAACCTCCTGCCTTCTGGTGATAGAGGAGGCACACACACACACACACAAACACAGCAAACGCAACACGCTAACTGAACTTAATAGTATCATTTGACTTTGTCAAAGTAACGTATGGATGTGGAAGACATTACCCATGGCGATCCCGTTGACATCTCTGTGAGCGCTGAATATTTGTGACATTTTTACATCTTACGTCATTCACATTGATAGATTTAAAACTTGTTGATGTGTTTGTTTGATTATTGATGAGATATAAATTGATATGTTACAGTTAACTCCATAACCCTAACCCACACTGATATGCCATAATAAACTCTGAGGGAGTCAGTAAATATTATGAGGTAATCTCATTTATACAAGTCAATGACATGTTCCAATTGACGTCCGGGGTGAAAGATTTAAAGGACAATGTATAGTTTCATGATGCAGCCTTACAACATATGGATGAAAGGGATTAAGTTCATCATGCAACACAGATTTGGCGCAGTGCACTGTTCTCTGAGAAAATCTGATACAGAGAGCAAGGGACAAATCGTTTTTGTACGTTGCAGAAAACATCCTGGAACGTCTCATTGCACTTCACATAGATGATCCTCAGAGGATTCTTTTTCTACTCGTAAAAAATAAATACTTGGGTCACCATTAGTTCCTCTCAGAGGGAAAGCAAGAGTGATGTTGTCAGTAAAAGTCAAACATTTATGTGCATTTGCAGCAATACCTCTCCTCAGTCAGTGCTGCTCATAAAACTACCACATAGCAGTCCATCTCGAGCTTTCTGCACTTTTACTCCAAAAACCTCCAGAGGATTTCCCAACATGACTATTACAGACTCTATTGCAGTGAGAGATGTCATTTTCTTGTTTTTCCTTGATTTCTGTCTGCCTCACTGGCTTGTCTTCTCGACCGATCTCTCCTCACCACATCTTACACACACACACACACACACACACACACACACACAGTACATGCAATTCAACAAGCAAACAACAATCACCTTACAAACACTGGAACAACTTCTAGTCTCCTTTTGAAAAGACCTGCTCGCCTGAAAGAGGTGTTGATGACTCAGCCGGGGGTCCAATCAGTAATACTTTCTTTCACACATGACCTCGAAGGTTTCCCAGTCGGGGGCCAAATCTTGCCTTCAACTGGCGAATGTAAATTTCCAGCTAACCATCTCAGAAATCTAAATTTGTAAATAAAAATGAAACATAAAAAAGGTGGAGGAAAAATAAGATTGCCATCCGGTGTATGCAGAAAACGTGAAGGCGAAGAAAAAATGAGTAAAAAGATGGCAGAGAGAGAGAGAGAAAGTGAAAGATGGAGTAGAGGGAGAGGCACCCATCATGCTCAGAGAGGCTCAAATGATGAAAGATTCAATGTATTCATCTTTAACAATATTTGAAAACCCGTCGATTCATCAAATGGATCACTTCACCCCCCCCCCACACACTTCCCCAGAAATGTAAATGTCTTGGGTTGATTTGAATGAAGGAAGAGAGCAATGTTTATCCGTCTTGTCACATCCATATTTTAATCCATATTTAATTCAAACACTATTTTTCTGACGCATATTGCACAGGGCATTGGCAGCCCTATAAGCTAATTTGAGAGCTCACCTCGGAATGAATAATGAAGAAAATGTCATATGGGGTATTTGCATACTTGGATAGTGCATAGTTGGATATGATCATATTAGATCATCAGGGATTGAAGAAGAATGACAGTGAGGACTACTAATAGCAGTGATGATATACTGGAATAAAACAAAGAACAGGATTCATTGCAGAATCAATGAAAGATCATTGCCGATTCTCTCGGCACTTAATATTGGTGGTGGGGAGCCGGGGAGTCTAAATATATACTAGTATTCCACTGAGGCGTCTGAGAAGAAATGGTGACTATATGCTGTATGTACGATAACTTGAACCCCCCCCCCCCTCCTGCTAAAGCCCTTTAGTGGAGGGTCAGGGAGAAAAAAGGGGGAGTGCGCCTATACACTGAGGGTTTTGACCCATATCTGTACCACAGAACTGTCACAGGCTGGAAAATGAATGGGTGACCTTGGATGAAACGCGTACCCACATCTTGTCTTGGGAATAGGCCTAGAAAGACTGTGTTAGCTTTGGGCCCGGCCAAGGAGATGAAGGAAGGGATGGGGGTTCTGAGGAGGAGGAAGGAGGGGGGCACAGTTCCAAGAGACAATGTAATTGTATCCCCCCCTCACAGTGTGTTATATGTTTATTCAATGGCAAATTAGAGTTTCTATGGCTGGCAAGGCGCAAGGCTGGTTAATCACATACTCAGGTAATCAGCATAGTTGAAGCACCGGTAGCTATTTTAATGCAAGTGTCAAGCAAGAGAAGTGGCTCAGAGAGCAGTCCACAGATGAGACTGTGTCTGCTGGTACACCACTTTTGTTAGCAGTTTGTCCATAATGTATTCCAAATGACAAGGATCATGGGAAATGTTGAGTATAATGAAAAAGAACATTCACTACTGTGCTTTTCAAAAGTGAATGCCCTTTTTATGTCATGCATACGCTATTTAATGTAGACGAAGGAATAATACAGTTAAGCAGCAGTTCTGAGTATCATCCCTTAATACCCTGCCTCTGACAGAATAAAAGAGAGAAAAATCTTCTCTCATCTGGAGTTAGTCCTCTAGGAACTCCTCAGTCTTCCTGGTGGTGCACTCAAATTTTTTGCTTAGATCGACAAGAAAATAAGGTTTTTTTTGTGGTTGTCCTGTATCGTTTAATAAAGACGGGATTGCCTCAGGGGGGGACAGGCAAGTTTAGAATATCAATTAGTATCTACCAATTCTCTGAAATTCTGCTCGGGGTGATTCAGATTTTTTTTTTCTTCATACAAAGAACAAGCTCCACTAAAGATAAAGGACGGAGATGGGGGTTGGGAAGTACGTGTAGATACAGCATCGCAAGTGTCTTTCATACAGAGATTCCGCAATACTGCCGTAAACAAGATCCGCCGTTACGCAGGCTTTGCTTTTTCTCACTGAACCAAACAACAGCGCCATCATGCTGTCCCAATGTGTGTTTCAGATAGCACGGCAGCATCACAGGAGAAAAAGTTCCGTGACATTTAACACGACATCGTCTGCTTCTAGTATGACGTATAACATTTGCGTCGGTTAGCGACTTGCATAACAGCGGGTGAACTAAGTGATGAGGTGCGTTTGCTCCCAGACCTCGTTGTCGCCCCAATTTGCCGCCATTTTCTGTTGCTGTAGGTTAGCAGCTAACTGCTGCTAGCGTTTGTTTTTTTTTTAAATCAGCTGATGGTCGGGGCGCACAAATAACATGTCATCAAAACATTACACCCATGCCTTTTCACACATACGTCTGCTTGGCTCTGTGACTACCTCCGGTGACGGCTCATTGGTGGAAAGACTCCCATCATTCCGCCTCTGTGTCTTTCATATAGAACAGCGAAGCAGAATAACACATTCAACTTATTCATATATGCATTACCATTGAAAAGTAAAAGACCAGCGCAGCAAAAAAGCAAGCCTCACTCACTCATTTACAAGTAGCTTATTACAACCCATGTTTACGTGTATTTGTTTAGGCAGCATCCTCTTGGCCATATAGTCTGTATGTTGACTGTATGTTTTTTGTCAGTCATTGGCAAATTACCTTTTCTGTTGTTAGAAAAAAGACAATACGACACAATAAGCCTGTCCCTTTCCTAACCTGTGTGTATGGGGAAGCTGTTGTGTAACAAAAACAGTAATATGCAGAAGTGCCTTAATATTACTTGAGGCCCTGGGGCTATGAAGTTTTGGAGCACTTCCCAGCATTCACAATATGCCACAACATAAATTCAGAACCCCTCATCAATAGACAGTTAAGTCGAAATGTCAAAATTTATTGTAAAAAGATAGATGTGATCATTTCCAACATTTTCAGTCCAAAATCTCCCTTTTTCCACATACAAAAGGAAGCAAGCAACTGTATTAACAGGGTGGTCTCGCAAGCTAACAGCATTATATATATAAAAATAATAATCATATTTTTACAGGGTGATAACGTCATGAAATATTTTGAAACTAAATTCGCAAAGCTCAAACTCAAACCAAAACACAAATATGTCATTCTGTAGTGCGCTCATGCCTGGCAGCATTGTGAGTCTGGGCCTCACACTAAGTCACCGGTTGTTCTCACCTGGAGGAGCCAACGAAATGTTATGGATTATGTCATGGATCGTAGCAGCAAATATAATATAATAGTCTCCAGACCCCTGACTCTGTCAGAAGCCTCGGTAAGGCGCCATTGGAAATGTGCAAGAAAAGCAATGACTATTGAAGCCAAATAATATGACTCTCCTATTACAGTATTTGAGAGTGTTCTCCTGAAACAATCTTACCCAAAGTGATTGATTTCCTACTTACAACCGGCTCATCACAGCAAGTCACCTGTCAAATGCTTTGCATTACAGCAGCTATCGCATCAATGGGAACTGATTTCAAACTGCTGCAGTCAAAGAGGACTCTTAGTAGAGAAACCAAAAGGCATCCCGTCTAACTCAATTAATAGTGAAGACAGAGAGGCCTTACAGAGTGCTGGAGAGAGAGTCCTGGGGACAGATGGGGAGATGATCAGCACATGATTCAGCCCCATTTGACAAGGTTCCACTTGTAAACTCCGAAACACACACACACACACACACACACACACACACACACAAGAGGTGGGACACACAGATGGAAAAGCTAGCACAAAAATATAAAGACATATATTTCTTGGTTAGCAGACACAGCTGGGTGATAGTTCACGTCTAGACAACAACTCTGCAGCCTACGAAAATGTACAGCTTCCAGACGAGCAAAATTATTTAAAGCGCTATGTTACAAAAACACAGTTTTCTGCCAAATATGCCACAATTTAAAAGCAGATAAAAATATGCCGGGTAGATTTTCACCTTGTTATAAAAAGACAAAACACATTCTAATTCAAACTGTTCGAAAACGTCTCAGTTCTTGTTCTGAGTTATTTTAACAATAGATGTTCTCAAGGAATAAAAGAGCAGGGCGTGTCATTTGGGACCAAAACTCAAGCTGGTAATATAAATAGTGTCAGGTCCATTCATCTATTTGTCATCTAATGTCTCTGGTGGGACATTACGACTCCAAAACAGAGCAACCAAATAGGGGAGTGAGAGACACTGAGGGGAGATTGTTACCAAACTTGCCATCTAAATATAAAAAGTGACAGTCGGTTCCACTTTGCAGTTATCGCTCTCCATCACACTCTCAGTTTCACACATGAATCCCGGAGAGGCTGCGATTCAGCCATAAGCTTGTCCAAGGATGGTTTTCAACACAGTGGAAGTTTAATCATACACAGCTTCAAACACATCCCACGATAGCTCCCAGGAAGAACCGTAAACACCTAGCTATCATAGCACAGGGTCAGATTCAAGGCCAAGTATGGAGACATGAAGGAGGTCTGCCCAGAGACAAGCACTTACTGCATACTATAAGAGTGAGAGCTTTAGTCTCCAGGCTACTAATGATTGGAACGTGTGGGTGGAAAAACAAACCATTGGTTCTTTACAATTCTGTTAATATATAAAGGAAAAATGGTGACTGTACGCCGTTACATTATGGCCGTGAACTTCAATCATTGTTCCAATTTCTCAATTGATCATTAATTGAATAGAAAACAAAAAATATATGTTTTCATTTTTCTTTCATCGTAATATAATCACTTAAACATGAATTGCACGTAAGCCAAAATTGCCAGTATGAAAGCACATTAGGCGGGTAACGTAGAGTGGCTGGTTTAGATGAGGAGTTAGGAGCCTGGTTCAGCCTCTGAATATAGAGTTGGTGTAATTTCCATCCATTCCTTGAGATTTCACACTCGCTCCTGTGAAAAATCACACTTAAAGGGGCTCCAGTAAGCAGGGGCTTAATTGGTTGTGACGTGACATGCATAATATCAGCTACCTCTTTCTTTAAAACATGCAGCGCTAGAGCACACAAACACACACAATATATTCAAAAACACACACACAGACAACCACACACAGATTATACAAAATTACTGTATCCACACACACGTGGGAAGATCACATCTGATCTACGCATGTATATATGCAGCGAGAAAAAATATAGGGCGACTGTGGCTAAGTGGATAGCAGGGCCGTCTTTCAATTAGAGGGGCGGCGGTTCAAGCTCCGGCTCTGCTAGTCGCATGTCGATGTGTCCTTGAGCAAGACACTTAACCCCAAAACTGCTCCCGTAGTTGTGCCTACAGTGTAGAAATGTGATAGACTCTGAATTGTAAGTCGCTTTGGATAAAAGCGTCTGCTAAATGACTGTAATGTAATGTAAAAGTAGTTAAGAGGCATTGGCAAATCATGCAAATAAGTTAACACACACCTATCACAGCCTGCGAGAGAGAGAGAGAGAGGGAGGGATCTTGTGTGTGCGTGACCCGAGCAGTAAAGAGCAGTACAACTTCTGTCATAAATCACATTGAATATGTGATTTATTGTAATACAAAGAAAACATGCTTGGCCCACAACAAGAATAAATTATAACGGCCATTATCCCCTCATCATTGCGAGAGGCTCTGAACGTTGTTTACATGTATGCACAGATGCTTAACCTGCAAGATGTTCACACAGTAACGCCCTCATCAATCGTCAGTAACCCCGGCTGCTCGTTAAACTGTCTGAAGCTTGAATACCGCTGATTTATTGCATTCCCCTTTGCTTGATTGCATTCAAGTGCTCTCGTGCTTTGGAATGGGCTCCAGATGATTGCAATGGAAATAGATTCGGAATCACAGTGCGGTTAATAACAACACATATATTCAGCGTAATCTGGCTGG
Source organism: Anarrhichthys ocellatus (assembly GCF_004355925.1). Taxonomy (NCBI): domain Eukaryota; kingdom Metazoa; phylum Chordata; class Actinopteri; order Perciformes; family Anarhichadidae; genus Anarrhichthys; species Anarrhichthys ocellatus. The sequence goes on along the minus strand of NW_022280054.1, from coordinate 9,604,529 downwards.
TAATTACATACTTGTAATGTTCTGTGGATTTAGGACTAGTACCAAAGCTATTTATGTATTCACGGTTCATCTAAGCTGATTAATGAGCGAGGTGATCGCTGGTGAAGACTAATTATTTTGGCCCGTTAGCTCCTTCAGCTCGTTAGGCGTGCTCACGAGTAATGTGTCCTCCGGTGTTGGTGTTTTGCATATTATAGGACATTTATAAAACGTGTTTAGTTCATTACTGAAAAAAATGGGATAGCCTTTAATTGTATTTGATTGTATTTGATTATCTACAGTTGGCTTTATCTTATAAAACTGCTTTCACTGATAATATGCCTCGTGAAATGAGCTCTAAGGATGCAATTAGTAATTCATGCAGAAGTAAAGGTGTGCCAGTGGAAATGCTGTTACAGGGAGAGATAAGATGAGAATGATAATGACCCTGTGGTGCAGTAAATCGTTACAGATATCAGGTAATGGACACGACTTATAATATTTGGGGCTAATTACAGCCGGAACACCAGAGCAGCTAGACATAACATATAGCTGCAGTGATCATAATGCACTCCAAAATTAGGAGGAGAGATCACCTTGACACATAATGGCCGACACAAGTACAATTTCCTGGTAGGGGATCACTCAATCTCACAGCAAACACACACACACACTCGCTGTCCCTCCACACCTCGGCTGAGGCCGAGATTCAGAATGAATCCAGCGCTATGTGGAGACGTCTGGGAAACGGTTCCGAATTAGCACATCGTCTTTGAAAGACAGCCCTGGCTTGGTATTTCAACATGACAAAGATGAAACTGTACACCAGGTCTTGGAATAGCCATCTCACTTAGCGGCACCGGCAACTTGATCCCCTCCTCACTTTCACTGGGGTCGGGAAGCCTCTCGCACCTTCTCTTTTTCTGTCTCACACACACACAAACACACACTCGGTACACAGATGAGTTGGTTTATATGGTCTGGCCTGGTGCGCAAAACCCTGAAATAACCTTTGACAGAACTTTTCACCGCCATTCAAATGCCACAGCAGCTGTTGTGTAAAAATAGTACTGTCGTCTTGAGGTGTCTCAAAAGAAATCATTAAGTCAGATGTGAGCTGGTGAAAGGTGATAAGTCTCAGTGCCTTTGGAAGTTGAATGGGGAATCACAACCCACTTACTAGCAAAGACATGCAGAGTCGGGATAAAGCTGGTGCGATGTGCAACTAAACCTTTTTCCTACCAGCTTCAGAGGTATACTTTTTGTCATATCTCAAAGGCACTTTATTCTATCGTTCCAATTTTTCATGACTTCCTCAATCAATATGTTCCCAATGACTTCATATTATTGTATTCTGTTTAAATTTGTGCTTATTAAAATGTGACCCCCAGTCCAAAACAACATGCAGTTTTAATAGATGGAACTATTTATTGAGTTCATGTTTCCATGGGTCCTAATTTAAAGTATCACACACTGTCAGTCATTTTGAAGCAGACAGACACAGATGCAGCAGACAGACTTCCTGACCTGCTCTTTGTGCTTTCTTTTTTCTTAACATGACATTAATTAGATAATTAATAATGTTTTGAGAAGAAATAAGTTTACTTTTTTTTATGATGGTTGTTTCTTACATTAGTTGGTAGCTGTATGTTAAATAAGTTGGTAGGATTTGTCAAGTAGACCATATGTATTTGTCCATCTTTCATATTGTTTAGTATGAGTAGTTTCACATAGAAATATTATTCATTTTCACTGTATCACATGCTCTCCTCCTACTAAATGTTCTGAATTATTCTCATGTGACTGCAGACATAACGCACTCCTCTTAATGATGAATAGAAAACAAAAGTAAACAAAAGAAGCCAATGTTACTGTTCCAGACACTGTGTGAACAATGATCTCCTCTGAATTTACATTTAAATGAAATCACATTTAGCCAATAAGCCACAATCACTCAGATAAACACTTGAGAATAAAACAATAAAATAAGTGAATCCATTAGGAATTATAAACACTTGTAAGTGGTACTGTAGTTATGTAAATAAAGTATTCTAATCCAATAAAAGATGAATGTAAGAAAGTGTGGGTATCAAAACTTTAATGTTGTTTTTTTTTCTTTTTTGATACGGAGTGAAATGTGGCCATAGCAAAGCACAGAACATTACAAACAAACTATCAAATATAAAACTTTGGTTTCAATATCTGGTCAGAATCAACATTTAGTTTACTTACTCTTAGATCAGACAGTTCCTGATTTAAACCAACATTTTGCCATTTTATTTTATGGTATTTAGTAATATTATTGTCTGCTGCTTGTGTTTAGATAATATTGAAGGACTTTGGCTTGTTTCCTTCGAACAGTCACTCCAGCAATTTAGGACTGCATTCACATACAGTCAGGGGCCCTCTGAGCGACAGATTAAAACATTATAAAGCTCCAACCAGAGCCACAGAAGACATTATACTGTTCATGTTTTAACAGGCTGAATAGCACTTTTTGCGACAACTATGATCAACCCTTTTCAATACAAAATTTTAAAAGAAATTATGAAACAGTATATTTTTTATGCAGCAAAATGTAATACATTTGTAGAGCTTTCATTTTGAGTACGAATACCTTTGAGCATAGACTTATCAGACCAAATCCTGGTTTTATTTTCCACATTGTATGGCCAGCTGGGACACTAGAGGACATACAAGTGGAATAGGAAGGGAGGGAGGAAGAGGAGGTGCTCTACTGTGATGATGAAGACTCACTAGAGGGAACCAGGAGATAGCTGCGGGGATGTAGTGAGGTGATGTGAGCAGATCGATGGGTCGAATGACTCACTACAGGCTCGGCATCATGCTGTGAAAGGCAGAAGGCAGAGCAGGAGGCTGCCAGGTCTGCACAGACACACAGAGCCGGTGAACAGCTGGGTTAGGTCACGACCTGTAAAGTCACACCGTCAGAACATGCAGCAGGACAGGATAAAACACGGTGACACTGTGACCCACTACAGGACAGTTCAACCAGACGGACATGGGGTTGGTTTGTACTTATCACAATCATGTCATAATATATATAATGTAGGGACAAATCTAAATGTGGGCAAACCCTTACCTTCTTTTGCCCGGCCATGAGGACACCAGCCACCAAAATAAATACGACATATTCCTGCACTTTTATGGACTTGCTTAACATACCATAATAATATCATAAAAACAAACATTATATATTTTTTTTGCAAATTTGCATCATTCATCCCCTCAGTTTAAGATGTATGGTGAAATATTCCATCAGTGTGAAATCTGACAAACTGACATAAAATGTATTGATTATAAGATTATAAAATTACTCTAAGCTTAGCAGTCCAAAATCTAAATACAAGACTAAATCCTTCTTTGCATAGCGTCCAGTCCAAACTTTACATTCAACGGGCAGATGTCAATATCGAGCAACAAATTCAAGCCCCTTTCTGCTCCAGGTGTTCCCGAAAATAAATTAGGAAAAACCGATCATAATATTTTGGAAACAAGCTTTTCCCCATTCAAAATTCTATTACAGGCATGCTTGATTAGTTAACCAATTACTGAAGACGAGCAGCTCAGAGGTGTTCCAACGACACATGAAATAGTGAGTGCAGTGCTTCTTCCCCCATGCACCAGTGTAAAAAAAATAATTCTCAACCTATTTCGCTTTATTGTTTATCGAACCTAACCTTTGAAGTTGGTGCTTTATAATAATGTAAACCATACCTTCGCTTTCTATTCGTATAATGCGTGGTGTTACACCCCACAAAAATGCTTGAAAGCATAATTCACACCTTCATATCTCTGTTGTGTTGGGAGACCAGCAAGGGGCGGGCTACAAATAGACTCCAGCGTCTGCGAGCTGTGGGACTAAAACTAAACACATACAAAGTGATGACACCTCGCGGTTTAAAGTGCTAACTTCTGATTTCACCTCTGGTTATTACAGAGCCTTCAAACTTGGTTCGGGATATATGGATCCAATATGCACCCAAGAATATTCACTATAACCCCGAGATGCAGACTCTGCAGTTGAGGAAATGATTAAGCTGTATCATCAGGACTCCTATTAAATATGGTAAAAAAAATAAACTCCTGGTTATTAGTTCGGGCTGGAATAAACTGAAACCGCAGTATAGTTGGTGTGATCAAGTGAGGGATCAGTGTGACTGCCTTTGGTGGAATTTGTCAAACTCAAAAAGCTACAATAGATGTGAGAATAATCATCCAGTGTGTGTCTGTGTGTGTGTGTGTGTGTGTGTGTGTGTGTGTGTGTGTGCACAGGACGTGTGCATTATTGTGTATCTGTGGGTGTGTAGGTGCCACATCTCTGCATCTGAATGTATCAAAAAGAATGTAAGTGGTCTCGCTGGAGGGAGAGTTAAGTGTTGCTATCATAGTGTGAGCCGGAGAGGCTACCCACAGCCATTTAGCCAACAAGAGGACAAGCACTGCAAGCCAAGCAGAAGAACTGCCTGGAGCAAGAGAGACAACTGCATGTGTGTGTGTTTCTGTCTGTGTGTGTGTGTGTGCGCGTGTGTGTGTGTACATGTGTGTGTTGTGTAGCCCACTGACACGGCGTCATTGCTCTCTTTATGTATCCGACTAGGGTTCTGTGAATAAGCGAACGCGCTTTGAACTCAGACAGCACTGTGTCACTAATGTATTTTATTACCACAATCCAGTTGATGGTGGCCCCTGTCAAGTGGTGTGTGAGAAGAAACTGGTGCATGAGCCGCTGCTGAGCTGGACCCGACTAAAACAAAAGGTTTCTAAACTCATCTATTCCTCCATCCAGCAATCAATCCATCCATCCATCTATTGCTCTGTCATGTCACCTGTCAGCTATTTATCCCTCGTTTTCTTCAGACCTTTGCATCACAGCACGGACACTTGGAAAGAAAACATTTCACACACACACACACACACACACACACTTCTGCAGAAAATCACGAACATGAATAAACCCAAACAAGCACTTTACACACTGTTTGCAGCAGTGACAACAATCCCTCTGACCTGCACAACATAGTTTGGTTTCTGTGTAAACTTGTTTTTTTTGTCTTCCCAATATTGCCATTAATCTGGCAGGGCACAGGCCATCTGGAGCTGACATCAGGAAATCACTGCTCACATGGCGTCTGTGTGTCTGCGTTAGTCCATGTCACAGGAATGCTGCAGGGGGGGAAAGAAATAGCAGTGGCTCTCTTCCCTTGATGAAAATCAACATAGAGTCATTTGCATTCAAGAGAAGCATGTGGTCGAGCTCTCTCAGAGGAGGTCGTTTGATTCCCTCCTAGGGGAGCCAATCATTGCACCGGCTTCAGCCATGAATATGTCCAAATTTAAAATCTGGCCAGCTAAGCTTATCGGAGTTCAAAAGTTTATACAAAAACGAGTACCCAGTCAACTCGGTGTGTTTTGTATTAAGGACCTCACATCTATCTGTTTAAATTATACTCAATGAAATGAGATCAATTAATAACAGCAGTAGCATTAGTGTTTTGTCATGTTGTTGTTTGTGTTTGCAAGAATAAAACTACTGCGGTTAATAATCCTCATCTCGTGGCTTTAGTATCTCTATGCTACATGACATAAAACCTGTGGCAACATCTAATCAATACCTGCGACAACCTCCACTACACATGCCATTTCCACTGTATATGAAGAAAGTGACGGCAGTGGAGAAACAGCCTGGTTTGGCTCTTTTCTCCCTCCCGCTGTGTTTCTTTCATACCACTGCTCAAGGGCAGCCTCGTTACCACTGAGGGCTGATAAATGGCCGACTTCACCCTCCTCTGCTTCCCTTTTCATAAACTAGGAAATAAAACTATGGTGGTGGTACCGCAACCTCCCCACTGAGCCTTTATGGGTCGATCTCATCCCACCATTACAGTACTTTCAGCCCGTCTGCTTCATTTCAGTTGAGAAGTGATAAATACGCTATTGTAAATCTCTGTTTGAATGAGACAACGTGACGCAAGCAATAATGTGCCGTAGCGGCAGCGACATTGGTTTCTCTACTCTAATGCACAAGGGTCAGTAAACTTCAGCTGGTGATTAATTAAATGAATTAGATTTTGTGTCTATACCACCTTGCTTGAAATACGACTCCGTGCAGCTCAGGTTAAGTGAGCCAACTCCCCTTTTAAGCTGCTATCATAACCCTCTGCTCCCACTTTTGATGAGCACATTATATTTGAGAGCGGATCCATGCAGGCAGTGTAAATCATTGGTACTGTTACAGGCTGATGAAGAGCTGCTCCTCAGGAGAGAAGACATTGCTGATCGAAATTAGACATCCCTTGAGATGCTAAATTAATTAAAAACCAACAAGTTGTATTTGTCTAGTAGACGTCTACAGTAAAAAGGACAGACCTGCTTTACAGTAGTGTACAGGCACAGATACACACAAACACACGCGCACACACGCACACTCCTCACTCTAGTGAAGACTGCCTCCGTCAGTCCTTTTCTCTCTGCCATCCTGGTTTCTGCTCTCCATTTGAAAGATTTAATAAAGGAGTGTCTGAGCGCTTTTTAGTTGCTAACTCTTAGTTTAGGCAAGACAATTATTGTAAGCAGATATAAAAAAAAAAAAAAGATATAATGTTTTCTGACATGGTCTTCATTGAGATGAGCTGCTAGTTCATATCATAGGAATTCATTAACTGAGCTAAAACAGGCTACTCACTGTTTAACATGAGGTCAAACTGCATACAGATATTTAAAAAAAAAAAACATCATTGCTGACCTATTTCTCCCAGGACAGGGCAGACCGTACAAATAATATCTCCAGCAGGTAAAGGCAACATATTTCATATTGTTACACCAGTTCTCTCTCATGTACGGAGCCTAGCAACTGCACATTTCTGAGCGCTATGGTCTCTATGTGTTTGAATTTGTGTCTTTCTGAGGTGTCGTCCACCACCCTAGGTTTCACTCAAGTCTGAGCTGTGTCTCTACACGCCAAACACTAATAGAGTTTACATCAAAGATTTCCCTCCCACTGCGACAGCTTGAGTGGATAGATACACTCACACTCACACTCACTCTCTCTCTCTCTCTCTCTCTCTCTCTCTCTCCTTCTTGCCACCCTGTTCTCAACCTATTGCCTTTTCCTACCTCTCTCTCCCTTTCCCACCCCCAGCGGCGTCGGTAGCACTGTGGAGTGTCACCTTGCTCTGCGCCCAGTGGCCTGTGGCTAGATGATGATGATTTATAGCTGAGGAAAGCAGGGGTTTGGGAGATGAGGTTGGTGGATGGCTGGGTTTAAAAATCACTTGTGGCAGTGTATGAAAACCATGATGAATGAATGTAGCCTCTGCACGCCAATCAAAATGATCTTCTACGGCGTACAGTAGGTTTAAGATGCATCCAGAGGATCTGGGCCGCTTTGTCTTCCTCTAACGATCTGTTTTTTTCTTTCCAAAACTCATGTGTATGAGAATGAAGATGCACGTAAGAAGGTTGGCAGCTCACTCTCCGTAAGACGGAAAAAGCCTGAAGATGCCCTTTTGAAACTTATATTTAAAAACTTCACAAAACCAGGCAGTGGTATTTGTTTTGTGTAGTTTGTCATCGAACAAATGTAGCCCATTGTGCAGAAAATCATTCAAAGAAGAAACCATCTGTGATAATAAAAAAGAAGTCTGGCGGATGTTGACGGTGAGAAAAAAGCCCCATTCTTTATTGTTCTGCTTAACACAATTGACGGTCAGGATCGGTGCACAAAGACACCAGTGTAATGGTTACATTGGAGATGTAGTGAGTAATGGTGAACCAGGACAGTAAGGTCTTTTACCTGAAATAGATTACCTGATGTATTAAGAAGAGCAAGGAGCAGGTTATTGTTTTGAATGCTAATATACATGTATTCTTTATGAATAAAATCAAACACATCAACGGCATCGGGAACCCCTGTGATGTGTGGCTCTCAGTAAGGAGCCACTCCCTACGGCTCACTGAATAACCAGAGTGGCACGCAGCATATAGTACAGCATGTGTGTTCTGGACTTTTACAGTAATGACAGTTAAGAAGATCTTAATATTTCTGTTACAATGTCAAAATGATCAGCCTGAACACACCTTATGGGACTACAGATGGAAATTGGCTTGTAGCTAAATCTGGTACGAAGCATATTTTCTCTTTTTCTTTAGATTAATGTGTTTTTGTACATGTTCCCTGATATGGTATTTCTTGAAAACATTGTCTTTTTCATGGGACATGCATAGTGAATATGAGTTTAAATTGCCTCAGATGATACTTGTTTGGTTTAATATGAGTCCTTTATCACTATTTAAGTCACAACAGCATGCGTGAGCAACTTATAGTGGCCAAAACCGCCCAGCGACCAGTTGTCTGTACTGTATGCATATTGTATGAGTCATACAACAGCAAGTCACACAGACAGATTGTGATTTGCTCTCCATCTGAGTCTGTTCATATGTCAGTGATATAACAGCTAAAAATCTCCGTCATCTCCCAGTGAACATATTGTTTGTGGTGCAAAACTGGAAATCTGTTGTTCCAGGTTCCAAAAGGACATTTATTTATTGATCTTCAGTCATTGCCAAACATTCAACCAGGAACATCGAACCAGTAGGCTGTTGTTTAGTTGTCTAGTGATATTCTACATCTTCGATTCTGAACTAATAAGTATTGCTGGTGTAGCCAAACACTGATTTATCGTATTCCACACTGGAGCGCTGGGTGACATGATCCTTCATTACCATGAACTCACATGCAGTTTAATCTAAATAAATCCCACATACACCATCCTGCTGCCGAAGGTACTCCCGAGAGAGCAGTAGAATCAGAATGTATATTAATCCACTGATGCAAATAGTCCTCAATAAAAGCACCTGTTTAAATAACTTTTGCTAAAAAAAACTACAGTGCCCAGCTGTATTAGGAAATCATTTAGCTAATTGTTTTACATGGAACTTCTAACTTTTATATTTCAAAGCCATTTTTCAAGATAAGTGCGCTTTGGATCAAGTGCAACAAGCTAGAAAAGTTAGAAGGCATTGAATGTCTTTCCATGGGATTTATTGAACATAAGTTATAGAATAAAATGTAAAAGAAAACACCAGCCTTATTGTTTAAAGATAGGTACGTATAAAATGCTTCTGCATATAACCCATACTGTTTTATAGAGGCTGTAGAGCCCATATTTGTTTCTCTGTAAGACTCCACTAACCCATAATGTGCTGCACAGCATCAGTCCACACTGCTGGCTCAGTTCAACTTCCATGAACCCCATGGGCTTGGTTCTGGTTGGACTGAATCTCTTCTAACAATTTGTTTTCACAATTGGTTCACAAATATGGTGAGAAATTGTGGTGAAGGCAATTTGCAGTTAAGGCTGGGGCTGTGAAAAAGCTGCATCAGTTCATATCTTTTTTTCAGACTGTGTTGGCTGCCCCGTCCTCCATCAGGATATTTCAAAGCTCTACAACTGGCCCAGTTCCCTGCATGGGGCGACAATAGCGTCACCACGCAGTAATGAATCAAATTAAGTGGAATGTCAGCTAGGCTAACAGAGCTCTCCTTCTCCTCTCAGCATGAAAAGGAATAGTTTCATGGCTTCAATTTGTCTCTCCCTGCCCTCACTGGCACATATTTTTGCGTTTCATCTAAAAAAACGATGCTTCTGGCAACGACGTGATGAGTAGAAGAGCGGAGAATCCAATTGGAAATGTAGAATCGTGTTCATGTTTGCAGTCAGAGGTAGAGAAGTGGACTGGTGTAGAGGGGGGGGGGGGGGGGGGCCTTACCTTTGGGTTTGATGTAAATATATGCGATAACGTAAATTATATCCCAAGGGAGGGCCTCCACCTCCCTCTTTCTTTCCCTCTCCCCTGTGAAGATTAAAGTACGTATGGGTGATATGAAGGGAGAGTGATACTTTAAAGTGAGAGAAGAAAGAACGACACAGCAATATGCCAATGATATGCTGATGAGCAAGACAGAAGATGTAAGTGCACGAGGAGAAGACAGATAAAGAGGGAGCAATGCATTTGAATGAATAAACATGCAGTGAGGCTTATATGCATGTGCGCAGGTGGCTTGCATTTAAAAAGCCCCTTTCTAGTCTCCCCCCCCGCTCAAAGCGCTGCACACTACATGTCAACATTCACCCATTCACACAAACATTCATATACTGAATGGCAGGGCCAGCCATGCAAGGTGCCACCTGCATATCAGGATCTAATTTAAGTCCCATTCACACATCGATGGCACAGCCTTGGGGAGCATTTTGGGTATCTTGCCCAAGCACACTTTGACATGCGGACAGGAAGAGCAGGGGATCAAATCACATATCTTCTAACTAGAGGGCGACCTGCTCTACCTCTGAGCCACAGAAGAGTCTTAGATCTTAAGATGCTGTGAAATAATATATCGTTTGGTTTTGTCCAAAGTGATTACCCATGATAATGTGTCGTTTAAAAAACATCTTTCCGTCAGAGTTAGTGAGGGTTTACTTGTCAACTGTTACTCTTAATGCAGTTTTGCTGTCAAGTCTGTTGTGTGTGCATCATTGGCAAACTGCCAAAATATGTGCTATGGTGAAGTGTGAAAAGGTATCACAGGTACAGGAGCCCCACACGAATACGAACTGCCACAGACAGCCTTACTTTGTAGTTCAATCAACACCTCTGGTTTTCACAGAATTGTTATGTACTGCAGGTCAATTTTGTTACGAGGTGTTTTCTGTCATTTTGCTGCATTTACTGTAGCTTATTTGTGGAAATCAGTCTTTGCATTTTGAAATCCAGAAATATTTGAGAATAATATACTCTGCTTTGAATAATCATTTTTGTCTGATTTGTTTTTTCCTCAAAAAAAGAAGGTTAAATTACCTAGTTAAAAATTCTTGAAGTGTAAACTACTGGAAACAATATGTCCCTAAATTACTAAAAGTTGCATTCTCTGTCTATTGAGCACTGGAGGTTTTAAGTTTCCACATCACACTTGCGTCCTACTTGTGATGTCACAAAATCTTGCTAATGTGTACACGCATTAAACTGAGATTTAGGTGAGCACCAAGAAACATCCCCTCTTCAACAGATGACTGTGAAAACAACCCCTAAGCGTCAAATTCTCCTTATACATTATTCTAATATTCATGTGAGGTAACAATAAGCAAAACATGTTTCAGAGTGGAGGGGACTCTAAAGAAAATACAAGGATAAAGATAAACGGTTGTGTTTTTGAAATCAGGAAACCTGAAACGCAGTATTAAAAATGTAAAAAACTGTTGTGAAATAGCCTATGTCAAGCTTCCCTGTAATACGTAAATACATGTGAGTATAATGATACAATAGAGGTTAAGAAGAAGGAGGTCATCTGCTTTAGTACAAATGATCAACCTTCTAAGCAGGGATAAATCCTGGATAGAAAAATCTTGTGATTTACAGAGAAAAAAAAA
>NW_022280054.1:9566400-9593093 GCF_004355925.1 Anarrhichthys ocellatus | reverse complement strand
GCAGAGTGAGGTGGTGAAGAGAGAGAGCAGAGCAGAGTGAGGTGGTGGTGAAGAGAGAGAGCAGAGCAGAGTGAGAGCGACAGAAAAAAAAAGCAAAACAGTGAGATTATCCGTGGCCTTCTAATCCATACTTTATAATATTCTCGCCCAGAGCGAGGAGAGCATAAATCTGCCATATGACAGTCTATGGGAACACTTAGCAGACAAATGGACAGAAGGGAGCAGAGGATATTACACTGTAGACCATGATAATCTGTCTCTCTCTAGATAGATAAGTATGTGCTTCCATATGGGTGTAAAAAGCATGCAAGAGCACATGTTCCGCTATTCTATCACAGGCAAACTGTGACTATTCTTTAATTGTGTGTCAAAATATGATGCCCTCCAAGCTAAAATAATACAAATTCAAATTTTTTGAAACCAGCTGAGCTAACAAGATCATGTCATATTTCTAAACTGAAGACAAAGAACTGGGGTTTATTACCGAGACAATCCCCTCCCATTGAAGGACCATCTGCAAATCAACCTCGCTGTGAATCTGGAAATGTCTTCGCCCTCCCGCTATCCGCGTCCTCACCACGAGGCTCGCTACCATTTACCTTAGCCTCATACTCGAGCCACTGAGTGCTCCGATGAGAGAGAGAGAGAGAGGGGTTCTATATGCATCACCAGTTTGCAAACCAAAAAGTGTATCCAATGTCTTGGGGGCGCGGGAAGAAGATGAATAAGAGTGGCGGCATAAGATTGGCTCTATATATAGCAGGTAATCTGTCATCTCATTTTTGTCATCGCCCTTCCCCTCGTTTGTGCTTTGAGGAACGAGGCATTGGTGTTCAAAAGATCAGAGGAAGTAAGGAGGGAATCTTGGAGGCTTGCGGAGAGGAGAATACGGAGAGAGTGTGTGTTTGTGTGTGTGTGTGTGTGTTGGGAGGAGGAAGGAGGGATCCTGCGCTGAGTGACTGATGACTGCTGTTTTTAGAGTCCCAGTTGCAGCAGGCCGAAGTCCAAGCTGAATAGTTCACAAGACAAAAAAGTAACACTGTACATCTAACACTTTAGTTTTAAAAGATTTCCGCTGATTCTCATCCTGCGCTGCAAAAATTTCATTTCCTGTCGACCTACAACATCACTGGTGCCGCAGTCAGATATCTCTAAAGTGGATATTGTTTGAATGTCCTGTCAGATCCTGACAGGTTGGATTCTCTGGCAGAAAGATCAGTTAGAGACACAAACGGGCGCACACACACACACACACACACACAAAAGCAAACACTCTGAGGGGAAAATGCTGAGGGGTCTTATGAAGCTCCGTCTGATGAGGTTCGCCTGGTGGTCACTTCAAAGCAGAGATGAAGGAGTGGATAAAAGACGGAGCACAGAGACGGAGGGGGGGGGGGGGAAAGAAGGGGAGGAGGAGTGAGACATGAGGCAGGATGAAAAGATGGGAGGAGAAGGGGGGAGAATGGGGGGGGGGGGGGGGGGCGTGGGCCAGATGAAAGAAACACAGAGAGGGATTACTCTGCAAAAATAAAATTCAAAAGAGGGAAAAATATCTGCGTGGGAAATGTAGCAGGACACACAAGGATAAAGGAACAAAAAAAAGAAAAGTTGTTCACATCAAGATGTTCATGCTCGCGCACACGCATCACAGCCTCACACCCGGAGAGATGAATCTGGATGTTTCTAAATTAACATTCTGAAATATCTAGACCCAGATGAGAGGTTTGGGAGGCCGAACCTCTCCGCTCTGCGCAAGTCCCGACTAAAGCAGAAACTTTTTGCTGAGAGAGAATCCCCCCTGCTCTCAATCCAGAAACTCTCTGATGAGTAGCTATGGTAAAACCTGCAAGCACGTATATGGGGGGGGACAGTGAGCTACATGTAGCTAGCTCCATCTAGAAACCTTACCCTGAATAATTCAGAGGTGTAAATAAAATATATCCAGTGGCCTTCACCTCAAAAAAAAATGTGAAAGAAGATAGCTGCCATGCTGAGTAATGAGTTCTTCTCTCGCAAATGAGTTCAGAAATGACACGCAAGTGGATGAGTACTGTAATATCAAAAAAAAAGGCCGTACCTCAAAATTCAGTTATTCACATTGATATTCAAGGAGTGGGCTGTGTCGCTTGATTTAAAACAGTATATTTCATTTATATAGCTGCCTTTTCATATGACGGTAAAACATGCCATCTCTCCCGAACTGCAAGAAAATCATAACAGCAGTGATTTCAATGATGTCCAAAAGTGCTATTATCGAAAAAAAAACAATAACTGGGAAACATTGTTATCCAGCTGTGGGTGCTCGGCAGACGCATTACTGTCCTTTGATTGTCCCCGGAATAACAGATGATGGCAGAGCGTTTATTGCTTTTCTCCGGCACTGAAGAGTGCAATATTTCCTGCATAATGCATGAGCGCCAGGACACGGCCCAAATCATCCCCAAAACAAATAGCCTCATAATGAATGGGGCAGCGAGCCGTGTGTGCGTGTAAGATATCAGTCCCTCAAATACATGACGGACTGCCACGCTGGCAGATGGAAGGTTACATGGACAAGAAATCAAAGCTGTAATCAGTCAGGAGAAGATGAATAAGCCACAGCTCTTTCCCTTTTGTCCCACCGGTGCTACCGTGTGAACGATACAGTGTGGTGCAGTCGTCAACGCGAGTGCCAAAACTACAATACAGAGTAAGTAGAAATCAATACGCGCTCCAGCCTATTCCTCATCGCTGAGCCTATGATTATGACAATCACGCCAGGTGGTTGAAGCATGGATCGTGCTGCACTGCTGGCTCAAAAGGGGCTCTTCATGGCACACAAAAACCTATTTTTATTTTCAAAAGGTCAATCAATATGAAAACTGGCTCATTTCCCCTGGCCACCCTCGTCTTTCTGAAATTATGCAATAATCTCTCTTGAATGGGTCTAATGGGATGGTGAAACTATCTGAGGCACACACTGTACAGTAGCACATCTGCAATTTAAATTTTAAAAGCAAGGAGAAAAAGGTTACAGCAATTACAGTTATTTTACATTAGACTTAACCCAAATTGCATATGAAACCTCCGATCCACAAGCAATTATTTCTTCCCTTTATGTAAAAGAAAGCTGCTGTTCAAAGACATTAAGTCATTTTTAGTCAGACTGACACAGATGGCCACACAATGGGCCTTGTGCAACCACTCATACAAAGAGATTAGTTGTAAAGTGGCTTGTTCGAGTGATTTAGGAGAACTTTCCACATTCACCAATTTTTTCCGTATTTCGTATTTTCAAACCCGATTTACGAGGGGTCCAGACCAGAGTTATGCAATTTGTCTGCTGTTATCCAAGCCAAATGTTTTACTAATGGATTGTATATTTTATTACTTTGATGCAATTTAGAGTTTGAAAAACCCTTTTCAAACGTGTATGAATGTGTATGAATTACACTACATAATTGTGTTGACATTATTATCCTGTTTGCAATTCAAATCAAAGCCCAAAGATAACAATTCATTTAATTTGGCTATCGATGCTATTGTATATTGTAACACTACAACATAAATTTGAACATCTCAAAGTGCATAATGACCCCCTCTGTTTGCAGTCATCGATCACCTTGCTGTGGCAAGACGTTCTTCATGTGGAAGCATTTTATCTTTACTGCAGTGACACTGCGACCCTCAGGTGACACAGCATTAACAGAACTCGTTAGCTTTACCCATTCCGTGACTCAGCAAGTCCGTTAATTCTGCTGCTGATGCTGTTGAAAATGATGCTTTCCTTCATGGATCTCTGAAAGCATGACTTCAATACAGGGCACATGGGACAGGACGCATAGCCTTACATGGTTTCATCGGGCCGTTAACTATGCTCATGAACACACGCTCATTCACGCATTCATCATGTTTACGCTGGTCGTACTGACGAGGCACACTCGTACACGCTCATCGTACGAAAAAAAAGTAAGAGAAAGTTACAAAAAGATAAGAATAGAAAAATGTTCTTGTATGAGGTCCACTATTCTCCATCCTGTCCATACAGCTTTATTTCAGGACCCTGTGTCCTTATGTTTGCACTTGTCTTGGTGCCCAAATACCAAGGTTGAGAAACTTAAAAGATGTTTCCTGGTTGAGCCCTCAGAGACAGACATCTGAGGACAGCTGCCTCCCCTCTCACCTCCCCCCCCAATCTCTTTCACTCCTTGCCTTCCTCTCTCTGTCAATCACAGACAAACTTTTAACTCTCCTCTTCCAGCCCCACCTCTTTGAACTCACCATATTTCCTCCCCATCTGTTGTCTGTCCTAAAGCACTCTCACTCTCCTCTCCTTCCACACACACACTTTTTTCTTTCATTTACTTACAATGAATACTTGTTCCATTGAAGCAAATGGGTCAAGAGTGTAATGTCAGTAGTTAGTCAGGCAGATAGGAAGACAGCCTTTGTGTATTTGTGTGTGTGTGATGTGTATCACACTGTAGCTCCTATTACTCTGACACAACACTTTCTAAATTTGCCGCCTGACACGAACCACTGCCTGAGCCTCTGGGCCTGACCTCACCCAGCATGTCACCCTCACTTTACACACATCTCAGTTTGGAGCTCAAAAGATATCTCAACCTGAAAATGGAAAACCCCAAAACACATCCTCGTCAGACTAAATGATCCAAATCTCGCTGTGACGTCGTTTTGGGTTGAAAATCTGTAGCTGATATATTTTATACTGCGCAGACGAACTCTGAAAACATGACTGACCTGGTACAAAAATATATATGTCTATATATTGGAACAATATAGGCGAACAGATTTAAGGTTTGATCAGACAGTAAGATAGCAGCACAGCCACTGCCCTTGTGAAAGAAAAACTTTGCCATGGCCTATATAATGGTAAGACCATACCAAATTGCCACTCCCCTTTGAACTTAACTCAAGTTTGTATCCAGCAGGTCTCAGATACTTGAAGGTGCGATGATTAATGGTAGCATTGTCGACGGTAATGAGCAATGGGACGTTAGCTGTGCCCTTTATATTCCGTTCCTGTGGCTGGCATCTGCCCACCTTACACATGTAGAGAGAAAGTAGTCCTATCCCTGGCTGGAGGGCAGAGCAGAGAGAGCTAACACATTTTTATATTCTTGGCACGTCATGCGGGAATATAAGAGAAGAGAATGGAAGGGAAATTAGAAATAGAACAGAATTTAGAACTCAGTGTTAGATTCTCTGTTGTGCCACTTGCAGAGAGTGAAAACATTAATACCACAGTCCTATCTATATGACGCTACCTCTAGCAGCCATGACAGTATGCAGAAAGACTGAAGATGGGGGTTATTGGCATCTGTCACTCGCACGTCTCGCGGTACAGATATATTTCTATTTTATTACATTGCAGGTGTTAACCAGCTAAGATACCACAAAGTCATGGCCCCAGAGTCCAGCACATATCTCCCTGTAAAACCACAACATCTTTTTGCTCAAACGCGATATAACATGTCAATTAGTGAGCTTTAGAAGTGTTAATTAGTGTTTAGAAGTCCCGACAGAGCCAGGCTCGCTGTTTCCCCAAGTTCCAGTCTTTGTGCTACGGAAATGAGAGTTAAATCAATATTGTGATCCAATTCTCCTCAAGAAAACAAATAAGCATATTTTCCAAAGTACCAAAGAGTTCCTTTAAGTTCAGTGCCTGTGGTTACATTGAGATTACGGCATGGATTCTTTTTTCCTCATATTTCACAATATAAACAACAGATTAGATATCCAGCATACCAGTGTGTGTAAATAGCTCCTGTGCAGCGCCAACTATGAGGACAGTGAGTGCAAGGACAGGTTCATTTAAATTGGACATCTGATCACGCTGAGACCCTTCAATAACTGTGGCACGCACTGTTAATTCCATGTGGTGTTTGTTTCAGCTTTAATAGAATTACGATATTATAAAATACATTCTACAGAACTGCCAAATGAACTTTACGGTGAGGTAAGAAGAGTCAGGGTTCCTAGAGTACATTAAGGTCTGATTTCATGTCACACTGGTGGTAGAGCCCACTTTCAGCAGAGCAGTGAGCTGCTTGGAAAGGTGCTAGTGTGTCCCTGTGTCATTTCACTCATGCTTCATAGCCCTGACCTCTGGCTGTCTCATAAACAGAAGCCTTGGAAACTTTGTGTGTGTATGTGTGCGTGTGGAAAGTGTCAGAGAGAGTATGAAAGTGAGAGCGAGATGAGTGACGTCCGGTCCGCAGCAATCAGCGCACAATGACGCACACTGCTGTTTACTGTAATCTACTGCAGCACCGATTTCCCCGAGATACATCATTACATTACATTACAGTCATTTATAGACGCTTTTATCCAAAGCGACTTACAATTCAGATTCTATCACAATTCTATACCGTCAGCGCAGCTACAGGAGCAATTTTGGGGTTAAGTGTCTCGCTCAAGGACACATCGACATGCGACTAGTGGAGCCTGAGCCGGGGATCGGATCTTCTGATTGAAGGACGGCCCTGCTATCCACTTCGCCACAGTCGCCCACCCACATCATGACAGAGACAAGGTGCATTTTCATAAAGCAGTCTCTCAGATGTGTTTTACTGGAGGTCACAAAGTGGTCAGCGTTTAGAAACTGTTACTTTTACAGGATCTTGAACTTGTGTGATTATTTGGTTTGGCGAAATGGAAAAAAATATTTGTCATCACTAAAACAAAACCTTCATCCAATAACCAGTATACAGTACATATATTATTGTCACCTGTTACTTTAGTTGATGTTGGACATGAATGGGAGGTCAAACTGGGGCTGCCACCTTCTGCTGTATATTCGTCTTTCCAGATAATCTTTTTTCGACACCTTAAAATGACACATTTAGGAGTTAATTATCGACTTACCCGTTGCCTTATCTTTGAGTTTTAATGAAGTTAGAATTCATTCAAAAATAAGATCATTACTGTTTATCTGAATTGGACGTTATTCATGCATTTATCTTTTCTGAGACTGAGTGCTGCAACTGTCTGTTCGCATTGCTCAGAGGAAAACCCTGTTTAACATCTTTATCTGAGCAGCCAGATTTCTGAGCGCTACAAAGAAGACTGATCACATTTCCCTCCTCGACAATGTCCCACAGCAACGCTTAATTGTCCCAATTCTGAAAACGACATGTGTTTGCGTTTCCCTGTCAATTGCTCTCCTCTCGTCATCTAAATGACTGCTGGTGATGACATAGTGTGAGATTTGTATCCTCATTCAAAACCTTTAAGTGAAGACACACATACTTGAGAACCTGGTTCAGGTCTGATCTCTTACAGTATTTTTAGTTGTCTAAGCTTAACCCATGGAGTTGGTAGATCATAAAACTGTCATATCGGTTGATTTGAAAAGAGTCATACGGGCAATTTTGGAAGGCACCGGTTTAATAACTTGTTGCTCCAGATTTTGTACAGTCTTGCACCAAATTCCAGATTTTACAAGTAATTTTAAAGACTTACTTGACTTACATCCATAATTTGGCTCCGGCAAACTATGCACTGTACCCACAGTGTACCCACACTCTTCTATCCTGCAGCAGTTCACCTCCTTACAATAGACCTTACAATCTAAATCTAAATTTAAAGCTAAAATGTATTTTTACAAACTTGCATTTCTGCAGTAGGTGTTCAACCCATTTGATGTGATGTTTCTCTTCTTTTTAAACAATGGGAGCCATCTCCGCAGCCCTTTATTCCTCCATGCCTACTGCCACCATCTCCCTCTTAACTTCCCTATCCCTCCATTGTGCTCGGATCACATTATGTGAACTCTCATTACAGGGGTGGTAATAGACTCTTCAGCACTAAGATCCTCTTCATTATCCGTCAACTGAGGACTACATCTCTAAGCTGATTAGCCCAACCCGTCTTTTCAGCATTTCAATTAGGAGCGTTTTGAATAGTCAAGCAGATTGCATGACTCATATTCGTCACTGACATTTTTAGAGTGCTACTCAGTGTTAGAATACATGTAATCCAAGAACTGCATTGCAGCAGTGAGGATATATAGAGCTACAGAAGAATAACATCGTGGAGGATTTTAATTTTGGACGTGCAGGGGAATGGCTATCAACAGAAATTCAAGGCAATTTACAACAGCAGGGAGGTATGTTTTGGCATAAATGGCCCAGCTGGCAATCATACTACTGTCATACACACATTGAGTTTGTGCCGTTCTTAAGAAAAACGACAAGACAAATAAAATATTTCAAGGAGCATCATCATTACCATTTATAACACAAGATTATGTCTATATTAGCTTGAGCCTGTCTGCTCTCAGAGGACTGTAAAATGGACATTCTGAGCGGCGTAAAGAGAAGCTGGGTCTTTAGCTGCCACTTTAAAAAGCTGCAGCCTAAATGCCCATGGGCTGTGAACACCTACACGCTTAATCTCACTGTTCAACTCACTCTGTTCATGTCGTTTCAGATGAGCTCGCAGAGGAAATGTCCCACGTAGGGGCCCTTATGTTTGGGAAAGAATGACAGAGGAGGAACCGGAGAGGAGGAAATTGAGGGAGAAGAGCGGGTGGACGAGGTTGTGACTCCTAGTGCCTAATAGATTTGGGTCAGATGACGAGGATATGATCTGCTCAGGGCCGTGTGTGTGTGTGTACACGTGGGGTGCATCGTTGTGTGATGTCATTACAAGTTGCGCCAAAACACGATGATCTCGGGGTATTATCGGTATCTGTTTAAGGTATCCGGCTTTATCAAATACCCACTTGACACAGGAGTCACCACTGTGTTTTATCATTCTGTCTCTGTCTGACTCCCGCACACACACACACACTCACTCACTAATCCATTCAGTCATTGTTAATCCAGCTGTGCGCTGGTACAGAGATATGCCGTACACTGCTGACAACCATGTCACTGAGGTGCGGATGTCATACCTGTCTGTACTTTGGTTGCTAATGTTGTCCTTGTTGTTACTGCTGCGGCACCGCTCTCAGGGGGAACACACATCTGAATCCATAACAAATGTTGTACTCTACCTTGCCCATTATAGCACAATGTCTCTCTGTGGATATCATCAATGTCGTCAATGCATGTACCTTTGCTCTAAGTGTTGTCGTCATGTTCTCAGTTGTATTCATTTGACAAAGAGCTCAGCCTCACTCAGAGCATCAGTCTGAGAGAGGAGGGCAGAGGAAATAAGTGATACAGTCGCACACACTTTCTGCAGTCGTCATGTACCATTTGCCAGAGAACGACTCCAGCGGAGCAGCTGAGAGTCGAGTGCCTTTTCCCAGGGCACCTTCCTGGTACTTGTACAGGAAGATCAGAGCCATTCATATTTCAAATGTGAGCAGATAGATCTTTTTACAGTTGTGATTTCAGTCCCAAGTCCCTTTGCATAACATCTAAACCACTGTTATACTGTCAAGCTCTTGTATTTTCACAAAAGATCACAAAATAACTTGCTTGGATGCTTGGATCAAGAAGTGTATGACGGAATAAAATAATATAATCAATGTTTCATCCTTGTGAATTTATCTGTTAGCTTTCAGGGTCTCTGAACAACTAGTTTAATTGTTATCCTCAGTTATAAACTGCTTAATCTTTTCAAAAGGTATTGTTAAGCAGTATGAATGAGCTGGCAGCCTGTAACAGCGTAAGATGTATCGCGTTTTGTCAGCAGCATGACCAGCAAAAATGAGTTGGTTGTCGTTTCTGGCTCCACCTCTTAGTGACTTCCAAGTGAATCAAGTTACAAAATAAGAGTGTAGATTTACACATTTACACAAAAATGTATCCTCATACAGCAGTTCATATTATATGTTAAAAGTTATTTTTCATTTTGTGTGCATTTCCCACTGATGTCACTTGTTACATACATAAAGTATTTTCAAAATAAACTTTCGTCCTCACAGGAAACAACTTCATTAGCTTTAGGCAACACAACTTCTTGCTTAAGTTGAGGAAAAGACTGTAGTTTGTGTTAAAACAACTAGGGAAGTGGCGTTACGCGAGTGTGGAAGTTGCATGACTAATAAATCGACGTTGTGACTTCTGGTTTCACTCAGGACACGAACAGTGGTCTGCTTGACGATAGTCCGGTGTCCTCCTTATGCAGCTTTTGTTGCTTTGCATACTTTCATGTTTGCAATTACATCAAATAAATAAGAATTGATTTGATGAATATTTTTCAGGTAGTATTGATATATCATTTGGCTTTCTAAAACTGGTATTTCAGTATTTTAAAGCTCATGATGCTGCATTGACTTCCTGTTTACATAGTTGATTGCTTTTGATTGGACAGTGCTACAGATGTTTTTAAGCAACGGATTTACACTTTGCCAAGACATTCCTTAAGTTTGAATTGGGCGACCCAATTTAGTTAATCACCAGTTTGAAACCAGCTAGTGGTTACGAAGAATTTAGGAAGGATTTAACACACAAATTTAGTGATGGATTTACAAACAGCTGGTGCAACCCACTCGTGATGAGCATTTATGCTGAAAGAATGTACACATAAAATATAGCTCCATAGAGTCGTAATGGAGTTGATCTAAAGGACTTTCAAATTGGAAACCGGGGGGTATAGTCTGTGCTCATGAAGCCCAGATTAGGATTTGACAGCTTGTGGAAAGTGGTTGGCGTGGGCGTATATGTGTGGTCAGAGAGAAAAGTTGTGAACTAGAGTGTGTAGAGACATCCAGAGATTTAAAAGAAGGCCAGACGAAAAGCAAATATTAGGAGGAGGAGATAGAGGAAGACATCATTGAAAAATGAATTAAGACCCATGAGAAAGAAGGAGCAGTCTGATTGGGATTAAGTGGAGGAAGGAGAAGGAAGGTGATGGAGAGTTAAAGCTTGAATATGAGAGGAGGAGTGGCATCAAGATAAAAAAAGATGCAGCTGCGAGGGATCATAAAATATAGAGAAAAACAAGAAGAGGAAATGCTACAGAAAATAAACTAGAGCGACAGATAGAGGAGAGATACTGAGCACTAAAACGTAGTAGAGGAGACAGCAGATGGTGGGGATTATTCTGGACTAAAATACTCTGGGATCTACACAGGGAAGGCCGCAGACATAAACCGTTGCAGACTCCATCTGCCAGAAATAGACCAAAAAAAGCTGTAAGCCCACCATCGGCATAATGATCAAATGCTGCCTAGATGGCAAAACCCCCAAAAACGTCATCCTAGACAACACCATAAATACGTTTTTAAATCTCAGGATAGAAAGAGTGCTGATGTTCTATTAAGTCAAATCAGTTGGGAGAGACATCCTGTCGAGTCATTAGCCAAAGACACAGTACATGCAAAAATACGCACAGCAGGGGACCTTTTAAGACATTTGTATCAACCAAAAACTTAAAGCTAAGCCAGCATTACCATCTCTCGGATGGCATTTGTGTCGAGACATAACGTAAAACATGAACAGGTACTAGTTGCATTCTTTTCTTTGCAGCAGGTGCGTGTGTGCTGGAGTATTTCACTATGTGTTTGTGTGTGATTATGGCTGATACCATAAGACACCCCTAATCCACATTTGATGTTCGCCATGATTAGGATAACAGGCTGCGCTAACAGTGTGCGCATGTGTGAATGTGCAGAGAAAATGACAAACTGGCCCACAAATCCCCCCAGTAATGCCTCTATATCCATCCACACACAACCTGACCACACATAGTTGCAGATACAGTCTAATGCCTGCCAATCAAATCATCCCATCTCCCTCCGCATGCAGAGAGAGAAAGAAAAAGAGGAAAGAGATCTAGAAGTAAATTGAAGACTTTTGTCTTACCTTTCCCTGTGTGTAGATCGAACCTCGAACCTGCAAAAAAAGGATAAAACATAATTACTGTTGTGTTCTGAGCGCACATACGTGGGGCTGAGCAGATCATACAGGGAGCTGCCGCACTGATGAAGCAATTTAAACATAAAATCAACAACAATAGCTTTGTGTGCAGGCAGAACCCACACACCAGGCTCGGTTTCTGTCAGCAGCTTTTCTCAACACTCCTCTATAATTGCCTATTGAGCCGTGTCACTCAAGACTTGTACTTTATGTTCCTACAACAGCAAGTAATTGTTCGTACATTGTAGTCTCAGTATTAGTATTAGCTTGGCAAACATATTGACTTATTCCATGTGTGTTTGAAGGAGAGAGACACGTGTGCATGTGTGTTTTATCGACTAATTATCTACGCTGACTGGGGACAGTTAATTCAATCCTTTCGTGGCACTGAGCATGAAGTAATTATTGTGTAGGGGTGCATATCCACCAAAAGAAGTCAACATCCACATGTGCTAAGTACATAACGTGTGCGCACACATACTGAATGCACTTCTGTAACAGAGACAGACACACCACAAGCATTTCTCTTACACGCCTGCACACACTACGATACACCCGTACCTTGGATTGCAAACAGACACCAAATTGTTGCATCATCACCTTGTCTTGTGAGCATTCGTACAAAAGCATTGGACATCTTTCCATCACCATCAGCTGCTTGACAAGAGCATGTATGCCCAAACTAAATTTCTCCCTCAATAAAATCAGATGGCAGACGGATGTGTCTCCATTGACTTGCATCTGACAATCATCTTACTGCCATCTTCATTACAATTGGCCTCAGTCAACCTTTTGTGACTTCTGCTTGGGTGCACCAGCATGGTAGCAGCAAACAATGCTTCTTACATTTCATAGGTATCAAAGAATAAAGTCAGTTACAGAGATTACTGCCAGTGCGAGGGCACATTTCATACATTGTTACAGTGCAAAATATGATTAATTATTTCAGCTCTGCACTAAGAGGTTTGGTAATGCTTATTGGCCACAGAGGACATCACAGAAAATACTTTGTAGATATGTTTGCATCTTCATTTTGATACATAATAAATTATGGATTCACTGGGAATTATAATGAATGTTTTATACGCCTCCCAGTGCCAAACTGTGCCCACCAAAAAATCCCCAAAAAGAAAAATCCCCAAAAAGAAAAAACTCTCCCCAATTTCTTGAAGTACTCAAGTTTGCCTGGATGAAACCATTTCATATGGATTCTCCTGGGAAAGACAAACATTTAGCTGCATCTCTTTGCTTTCCTAAATCACAATACTGTCTCAAAACCAGACTTACTTAAGCCATACCAGCTGATTTTGTAACACCAGGAAATAAACTATTTAAACTCTAGTTTATGTTCTCTAATGTCATGCAAAACACATGCTTCATTGTCGTGCACTGTTACAGACTTGTGAAAAGAAGGGACTCTTTGTTACGATAAGTTCTGTGCCGAAAACCTTTAACTCACTCAGGCTGAACAGAGTTCTGCAGGAGGCCTGGAAGCAACGGGAGCTGCCGCGGCATACAAATAAGCTTTACAATCAGCTTCTGACACACACAAAGGCACTTACATGCCAATGCTGTTCATGTGCAAGTTCATTTCTGAGGTTTTTTTTAATCCAAAAAAATGTGCACAAAAGATGTTAAATCACAGGATTAAATCTCCTTTAGCCCTACCATAAACACCCCTGTGTATATGTCCTTATGGTATTTGACACAAGTAATGTCTCAGTATTGCTGTTTCGCGTAACCTATGCAAATAACATTTCGTAGAGAGCCGAGTGCATATGATCTTGGAAACATATGCGCTTGCTCAATGGAGAATCCTATTACACCCTCTTTACGTGTGACAAGATCAAATCCAACAGCAGCAGGCCAAACTCCCTAGAAAAAATGCTTTGTGCTTGTTAAGGCGAAACCTACGTTTACAAATTTGATTCCAAGTCAACGAAAGGTTCTCAATGATGTATTCAGTGGTGGGAAAAAAGAAAAGAAAAACGCACAGAGAAATAATTGCCCATATTTTCAGCATGAGCTGGCTGTGAGGGCAGAAGTGGGAGGCTGACACTTCGCCTGGCTGATCCTTTTCAGTTGCAGATGTTCACGGGCCCATCAGCAGCAGGGCTTAACACTCCATACGGCTAAAGAGTTGTTGACGGTGAGGAGTGATCATTTCATCATTTGTTGAGCAGTGGTGCCTGACCACTTACATTCAGATAGGGCTTTCAGGTGGATCAAAGGCTCAAAGGAAACAGGGAAGGTGTGTCAAAATAACGGGAAAACAAGGGCTGCATATGCTGTTATTCTAACAACTGATAAATTGGATATACAGACAATGTCCCTGCTTCAAATGACCTCGTTGGAAGAACAGTTGGATAGGCCTCTCAGGAATATGAGCAATCAGCGACTATCGACACAAGAAATTATTCTAAAAGAATGACAAGTAATATCTGTGTGACTGACTGGCAGCCAAGAACAAAAAGAGCTCAAATAAACATTCAACCTGTGAGTAACAGACTATATAGCTCCCTGTCTGAATGCCATCACACTCCGTCTTTCCTTTGCTCTAAAACGGTGTGATTAGTCACTGCCTGAGTCTACCTCGAGCAGGTTGAATTTAATCTCAACCTCTGAGGCACTTTATGAAGAATTTCAAACCATTACCCAAGCTCAACAATTGGTGGTGGCTGCCAAGCACCTTCAAGGGAATGTCAGTTTCCATGGAGACCAAGCCACCCCCTTACCACAAGTAAAAGTCAGTAAAAGCCCATTGACGAGCACATATCACAAACCTCTTTTACTGTCTCTTGTGTACTGCCTCGCCCTTTCTTTCTCTGCCTGACATCAATGTTTGTGTTAATCTATACGTCTTTGAGGCAGATGTTTGAACTGAGGAAAGTGTTTGTCCATGTTAGTAATTGCTCATTTGCAGTTTCCCCGGCAGTTTCCCTGGGACTCTGGAGGTGTTCGTGGGAAGAAATAGAGAGACGTATAACATTTAAAGAAAGTTAAAGAATAATAAACTAAGTCAGGAGGATTAACGCTCAGAGTTAAGAGGAGATGGAACCTAATAAATAAGAAGTGTTTTTGACAGTGGTTGTAGTTGGCCGTTTAAAACTACTGTAATCACTATTTAACCATTAAGAATGGATGGAATGACTGTGTTTGTGAAAGGCGTCACTCCTGGAGGTGGATGTATAAATGAGCAACGGTTTGCCATCAACTTTCATTGTGACATATGTGAAATCGGGAATACAGTATGTCCGTGTTGACAGCTTGTTTCTGTTGTCCAGGGGATGAAATTGGGCAAAATCACACCAGAGCTCAGCTCCACTCTGATGGAACTCAACTGAATCTTCTTCAGTATAACAGTATTGCCAACTCTTTCAGACACTGACCAAACAGATGTGGAATGAAGGCTCCTTGTCTTTGACTTTATTAAATAGCTGAGGCCATCACACAGCAGCAGGATCGGTACTTGTGTCTTCAAATTGAGAAAGGGGCTGTTCGCAAGTGAAAGTTGTCACTGGCAGTGTATTTGGGAATAGGTCTATATATTTGGAGTGTTATTATTGTCTTCTGGGACTTCAAGTGGAATTCATATCAAGGGTAGCCTCATCCAAATTACCCAAAAATAAATATAATATAAAAATGAAAATGTTTAAATATATAATATAAAAATGAAAATTTTTAAATATAAAAATGAAACTGTTCTTGCTTCACCCCAATGGTATCTGGCTATTTAGATTCAGTGTTAGATGCAGGTGAGCGGGTGAGCGGGTGAGCGGCGACGGCCAGGGAACTGCCGAACTAATGAGGGAAGTGGGAACAGGTGTATCGAGGTGTGGGGCAGTCCAGTGATGGGGAAAGTCCGAGGGCATCTGGTGGATGGCTGGAAAAGGGCAATGAAGGGGCCTGGGGAATAGGGAATGTGGCTGTAGAGGGGGGGGAGGCCGGGGGGGTTGTGACAAGTGCAATAATTGGAAGGAAACAAATCCCTCTTTAGTTTTGCCTGCATTCCTGAGGTTACTATTTGAGCTGTGAAAACATGAGTTTGACAGTTGTATTGTTAATATATGAGTACTATAATAAGTGAAATACCTTTAAATAGTCACGGTGAATCAAAGTGTATGTCCTGCATTGGTGTCAAGGTAAAGATTCACTCCTTGTAATCTAAGGGATTAAATCTGAATCCTTTAAGTAGAGTCAGAAATGTGTCTTTTGTTCGTCTGCCTCACTGACAGTTTTTATTCCATCTTAGCGAGAGGGAACAAGTAAAGGAAGAGAAATGCTCAATGAATGCAGCTTCAAGGAAAACAAAAATGTGTCTCCCAGAGGCAAACCTACACTCTTCTCTCCTGCCAGCGTGTTCAGCCAGAAGATGCTCACCAGGTAGCGAGCGGCAATGATGGAGATAACATGCCCAAACAGACTCCCTCAGGAGGCGCAGCATTTCCTTAAAACCACACAAACTGCATCTATAAAAACACATCCTTGGCATGCATTCACACATGATTTCATGACCCACGGTGTTCACACCTGATTCTCTCCCCTCCTGAGTCTTAATCAAGTTGTTTGTTTCAGAAAGGCGTTGTTAGTTTCATCTTTCCTTTGATTGTGTAGGTGTGAATGCCTCTGAGTGAGCGTGTGTGCCCGCTCATGTGTGTGCACACTGTCCCTGAGAGTATTGTGAACACATTTAAACGCAAGTAACAAAAACCCCCTCATGACTTCATCGCATTGATCATTTCCCATCATCAGCTCTCTTTGTTATTGGGGATACAGGTCATGACAATGCAGCGGAGAGGGTGTTAAAAGAGGTTTTCTTTTATGGAGAATGATTTGTTTGTTTTGCGTTCCAGCTAGCTAGTCTCCTGGGCCCTAACCTACATTACAGCACAAAGACTATTAATCATTGATGATCAGACCTTTTAATATTGCTCATATAAAATGTATCTGCACGTGATTAAACACATGACGAGCTGTGTTCCAAAGCACTGCGACACAATTTTGAGGTAAAATTATCAAGTCTGTTTTGTCAATTGTAATTTGTTTAAATGTGGTGTGATTTGACCACTTTGAATGCTGGTAGGAAACAAATGATCTAAGTACCCAACATCTTGAAATGTAAGTAAAGCCTAGAAATATTTCTAGTAACATTATGGAAATATTTCTGACACAGGCATCAAAGAAACATTTCAAATACGAGAAGTGATGTGTTCAAAATGTCTCATTTAAAAAGTAATGAGCCACCTCAGAACTCAGAAGCTCCTTACAAATCTCATATCTAAAGCAAAGGCAGAATAATCGCATCCAGACCTTCTTTAATACTGAGGAGAGAAACGTCTCCAGAGGTCAATTAACCCGGTATGTGAACTGAGAACTCTTGGCGCGGATGTCTAATAAGCCAATATAATAACGACACACTCACACAGTCACACGTGCACATATACGAGCGCATGGTGTAATCTCACACACACGCCAACAGGCCAAGATAATAGAGCCAATGTCACAGAGACACTTGCCAACATGGCCTCACTCGCACAAAGGCCTGTTTATCTCCCTCTCTATTAAACTCACATACACTCACACATACTGTACATATACACCAAGCAGACTGCCGGCCTTTAATCACAAGTCATGTTTTAATTGGAAAAGGTGTGAAGGAAAAAAAGACCGAAGTGGCTCAGTCTGGCACAGATACATTAGAGCGCGAGACTGCTGGAGCCAACTTAGTGGATCCACATATGCTTTTATCAAAAGGTCATTTTACAGTCAATTTGTCGGTGGAGGTATAGATTATTTTTACATTCTCTCCCAATCAGGCCTCCATCACTTCTCAGAAGCCAAAACAACATGGTAAGCTTCTTTCTGCAAAGTAGTTTTCTGTAATATGACTCATGGACTGAAATGAATTAAGCAAAATTTACTGCAGTAAACTGCTAGATTCACCTTTTTTCATCCCTAAATTAGCCTGGAAATGTTTTGATGACATGCAAACAGTTGAAGTCAGGGATCAAATCGCCAACCTGGTGGTTAGAGTACAACCCGCTCTACTGGGCCACAGGCTCCCATTACCCTGACCAGTCTAACAGCACTTCTAAAGCTCATAAAAGAACGTGTTATATGTCAAAAACCAAAGCATAAGAACGATATGTTGTGGTTTTACATGCAGTTACAGTATGTACCTGACTATTTCATGGCCTGTCACAGGTGCTTTCAGCTGTCCATTCATTACTGTGAGGTTGCCAGGCAATCACCAGACACTCCAGTCTTTGTGCTAAACTAATCCCTGTTTGGTCAGATTTACATTAAGCTTTATCAGAAGTGTTTTCAAAGTGTATTTTTTTCAGTTTTACAAAAGAAAAGGCCTTAGTGGTTGGTTTGGCAAATGTATATCTGATTAATTTCCCAACCTCCAATAAAAAGAAGCGCACAACCGCTTCCCTAAGCTTTTCTGTGGGGACCATCCGCAAGAAACGCAATAAGCGTATTTCTAAAATTGTCAAACAATTCCTTTGAATTAAAATGACATGATTTGGAAGCAGAGAGATTATCCGTTATTCATTTTGAAATGTATTTCCTGTTGGACTTGTCTGCTTCTCCTTCATTGGCCAGGTCTCCTCTTTCAGAAAGGTTTCTGGTTCTCGATTTAATTTTGGATAAGTTAAATAACTTTCAATAAAATTGATAAAAAAAAGATCTGACTCAAAGCTAGTTCCGTGTTTTATTCCTTTTTATTTTGTACTAGCTAATCCTAGAGGGCCTTCAGAAGCCCACTCCATGACACTCAGTTCCTGAGGCTTTAGCCCACAGTGGAGCCATTTTCTGGGTAACTGCATCTGTCTTAAACACGCTCAATCACACAGGCTTCATGGGTGTTATCCGTCTGCCCATTTATACATATTAAGTGCGTGTAAGCTGCATGCAATCTCTCACAGATGCAAGTCGAAGCATTTCAATGTTGCTTGCAGAAGCAGTTTAAAACACAGTACACACATGCATGAACACATCCATAAAAGAGCCCCCACACCCCCTCCCCCCAAACACCCACGCACACACACAAACACAAATATACCTGCCCTGACACACACTGATTCCCTGCAAACACAGCTTTACAACACCTCAGGTTTGCACTAGCAGAAGGAGTCATGCTGTCGGGCCCCCTCGGATATTCATGGCCTTAAATTGGTCCCAGTGAGATGTGAGAACTCAGACCACAGGGTTGACCTCTAACTCTACGCTCGCGTTTCAAAGAACTAGTCTGTGTCAGCTGGATCAATACCCCCAACAGCAGCTAGAGACCCAGCTCCGATGTAGGGAGATTATTACTAGAGTATTACTGGGCCGATAATGATAATGGCAAAGGCGATCTGCTTGGTGGTTCTCCTCAGAGCACAGGTCTGATTCTAGGGAAGGTTTTCCCCCTGTTGGTTGTTAAAATTGTCTTGGGAATTGATTAAGGAAAGCAGATTCAGGTCATCTGTTTTTTTAATTAGTAGCATGGTCAACACTTGATACAAGATGGATTTCCCCTTTTTGGAGACAATTAATCAAAATATCAGTCAAATATACCTTTATTCAAGATTAATTAGGAAATAGTCAATCAACTTTCTGGTGCTATCATCAGATCTGGGACGCTCGGGTGAAGTAAAAAGCGAAGTTGTCAACTGATCACCACCTGGTGGTGACCCTGGTGGAAAGAGCACTTTGAGGAACTCTCCAACCCAACAAACAAGCACTCTGTGGCTCCGGACAGTGTCGGGCTGTGGTGGTTCCCTTTTTTTAAAAAGGTGTGCTTCAATTATTGGGTTATCACACTGCTCAGCTTCGCTGGGAAGGCTTATGCCAAGGTGCTGGAAAGGAGGGTCCGACCGTTTGTCGAACCTTAGATCCAGGAGAAACAGTGCAGGGTTACTAGAGGGGTCACGGGAGTGTGCTCATCCAGTCTACATACGTGTTAGGTGTACTTGGAGAAGGCTTACGACACGTGTGGGTTACTGTGGTCGAGAGTGCAGCAATCGAGATGAGAGTCAGCACCTCCAAGTATGAGCCAACGGTTCTGTGCTTGAAAAACGCTATGTATAACTCCCTTTTTGGTTAGGAGTGAGTTGCTGCCCTGAGTGAGCGAGTTCAAGTATCTCAGGGTCTTGTTCAGGGGTGAGGAGTGAGGGTTAAATAGAGCTTGAGATCAACAGTATTTTACTTGTTTAAAGCCCAAACCATGATGTTTTTCCTTAACTCAACTGGTGTTTTTTGTTTGAATCCTCACACTAACCACGTATTTACTGCGACCGAAGTGGATCATAATAATTTGACGCGCTGGGCTACCTAGTGTGTTAGAAAATGACGGCAAGAGGTTTTGACCCAGCGTCAGAGAGTGACGAGCTGAGAATGAGAGGAATGGGGGTTGAGATTAACGTCAGAAAAATTGATGGCTGGACAAAATTGGTGATAAATGTTGAGCTTTTGACCGTACTGTAAGACATTTCTGTAATCGTACTTAAAATTAGATTGCTATTGTAGAATTCAAGATTATTTCATAAGTATCTAAATCCAATACATTTCTGAATGGTGTCTTTCCATCTCATTTCTTGCCGGCTGCCGAGACACCAGTACAGATGGACTGAATCGGGCCGAGGCCAGCAGCAGTGTCTGTGGAGCTAAACTCCTGGTAAATTGTGCCAGCGCAGAACCGCACCACGTTGGGGCCTGGCCGCTGTGTCGCTTGAGTCCTGGCAGAGAGAACAGGGCCCCACTTGTTTGGCAGAGGCATGTTGACAGGAAACATAATGCATTCACATGATAATGAGCCAGTGAGTACATGTCCCCTCGTACGGCCCTGCTTTCTCTCCCTCCCTTAAATACAGTACACGTCGTTTCACAGATAGGGAGCAAAACACACACACTTTTCTACTGTACGCTGACACAAAACACACACACGTAGTCACACAAACATGCTCGCTCAATCACAAACCGCTCAGTGTCTGGTGCGGAACGGCCTGATCGCTGGTCTCATCACCAAGGAGACCGGCACTAAGCGGGCGCCTGGCAGAGACAGACTGGCATTTAGCATTTAGGACCCCACAAAGCTTTCAGACAGAGTATACAGGCCTTTTTCAATGAAGAGAGGGAGGCAGAGAGAGATTAGTCATGTGGTCATGCAGAGAAATGGAGAAAAGAGGGGGAATGAAATACTGTTTGACAGTCACATTAAAGAGCAGGATGATGAAGAGAAAGATTGGGGAGCAGAGACCAGGATAGCAGCAGATAGAAGACGCAAAGAATACAAGACTGTGGCTACGAGGTGGAAAAGCAGGCAGGTGGAGAGAAATTTTTTTCTCTTCTGTTATATTCTGACAAGTGCTGTACAGCGCTGACTAAATAACTGCTGAGAGTGAAGTTTCTAATTAACATAAAACACCTCTGAGCGTTAAGAGGCGCATGTGTGCTTTCAGCTGACGTCACCAACGAAGGAAGCTATTAATACTTGTGCCCACCTGAGTCTCCAGCAGGCGAGGGTGAGAAAATGCAGCGCAAATGAACGGTAAAAATAAACTTTCTTTCTCTTTTTTTCATATTCATTCACAACTCCCCAAGCTGGGAATAAAGAAAGGAAATGAAAAGAGGGGAAATCAAGCCTTTGGGTTGTCAAGAGCCCTCTGCCCTCTGAACCAAAAGCAGAAGATCAAGGGATGGCACGGAGAGAACAAGTGTTAAATGGTTTAAGAGAGAGGGATTTAGACTATGGTGAGTTCCAGATGTTTTGGAGTTGGAGAGGAGAGGCCAGATGACTTAATACTTTAGAACTGGATAAAAGCTGCCACAATAAAACAGAAACAGAGGGCAAATTAATTGTTTGGCAAATTGAACAGATAACTGAAAGTGTACGGTGTCAAAACAGCCTTTCTACAGAACTTATTGTTTTGTATAATTTTCACTGACAACATATCTTTATTTGTTTTCCCGCAGTGTGCTCTTGCAATACAAGTACTTAGGTTAGGGAAAGATCTAGAACCTGCATGTCCACTCACCCTGCACTGTCGGAGGGACCTCTTCACCCATCCTGAGTCCTGCATCTCCTCACTCACTCTCAAATTCTCAGGTCTGTCATCCTCCGACCAGGTGTGAAATCTGTGTGGCTGATTTGTTCTCTCAGCTTCATGCTCACCTGTCTATCAGTGAACTGGTCTCCAGTTATTCTCACACGCACGTTCCTTAATAGTGTAGCTCTCATTCTCAGTGTCTGCGATGCTTTGATAACCGGCTAGGGAACACTGTATCATTTCTGCCTCATCTCATCTGCACGGCCATATTAATTTGTCATTGTAATTCAAACAATGATTAATTAAAATTAGAATTAAAAAAAAAATGTTCTCGCTGCTGTGCGTGGCGTTGGTGGAATCCATTAGAGTGGCTGCTTCCTCTCTTCAGTTCAACCTGTATTCATGATCTTTTATCTAAGCAGGGTTTTATTATAACAATGGTGAATAGCGTCTCATGCAGCATCTGATGGCAGTCTCCATGAGCACTCCTATTCCTCGTTTTAACAAAGAGTATTTTTTCCCATTGTGCTCTAATATACATCTCCACGTCTCCCTCATCACCCAGTGGTACAGTAATAATGATGCGCTCTCTGCCCGTCTCACACCCACTGTTAAAGCATAATATAACCCTATTCTGCTTAATTACAATGTACAATAGAGGGACAGCCACACATTCAAACCTGGCCATTGGAGACCCACATTCCAATGGAGAAATCATCCCCAACATTGTCCAATGTTGATAACGCACCCTCAAGCCGAGTACAATAGAGTCACTGATCAGCTCATGTCATCGTTAAAACCCTGTGTTTCATCTCACAGCTTTAATTACGGGAAAATGTCAACCGTTTACAGGCCAGAGAAGATGGATCACTTGATATTCTGCCATTGATCATGAGAAATGATTATGAAGCCTTAGAATGCAACTCTGCGTGAGAATACTCTGTCCTGCTCTCTCTGACTGAGCTCACCCTTTCCCCACCCTGCGGTTTCTATGTTTGTCAATATTATAAAATACAGTTTGATCATCTCAGCGCCCCTCCGCCATCTTTACTGACATCACATCACTTTGGAGCAATTACAGTGAACTGTAATTGCACATCATTGTTGCTTTGCCATAATTACAGTTGTGATAGTGCACAGGGAGAAAACGACTTAATAGTCTTTAATTACCCCAATTGACTAGATGGTAGCAAATTGGATTGTTTGACATTGTATGGATGTGTGTACATCCTGCATGGGTGCACATGTGTGTGTGTGTGTGTGTGTGTGTGTGTGTGTGTGTGTGTGTGTACGTTGTATATGGGAACAGATGACAATAAGAAAATAACCGCAGGAGACTATTTGTAGGAACAGCAGGCCAAAAGCATACCATCACCGTTTTCAACCACCTTGATCTCTGGCACAGCACACACACTTAATGTTACTTTAGGAATCTATTTAGAATCACTCCTAATGACTTTCAATTTGTTCTTCATGCATTCATAATTAATGAGCTATATAATCTCTTTCATCCAGAATTCTTGGACAGACTTTCAATTAACTGATTATTTCAAGAGTAAACTATGCTAACCATCTCCACCACCACTAAAATCTGTCTTAAGCGCAATCTTACAAAGGCAGTGAAGGATTTAAAGCTTTGTTAAGATTCCAAATCTGATTTAAAAAAGATAAACGCGGGTGTGCCGCAAGGTTCATTCCTAGGCCCATTGCTATTTTCTATTTACATGTTATGTGGTGGGGAAGTTACTAAATTATGTCCATAATCATGACTTCATTTTTCACAGCTTTGCCAATTATACCCAAATCTGCATTCTAGAGAGCTGGAAGAACAGCCTCTGCTACAAGTTTTGCAAGGAAACAAAATTGCATTCTCTGCATGTTTCATCAACAGTCACATATTCCAATGCCATGTTTTCCAGACTACCAAGCAACAGTACCAAAAACATTTAACTCGTACAAAAAGCAGCTTCAAGAATATTAAATCAAATCAGAATTTGGTCACACTGCACACATTCTGACCTCCCTTCCCTGGCTCCCAGTTTGCACTAGATGTGATTTCAAATACTGCAGCTTCTGCTAGCCTATAAATAGCAAACAAGCTCACACAATCATATTTATCTGATCTCACCATCCCATATGTACCCTGTCACGCCTCCCGATCACAGGGTGCTGGCTGGCACACTGTCACCGACAATCAAGAAGAAATTAGCACGCAGTGGAGCGTTTCCTACCAGGCTACATATCTTTAGAACCGCCATCCACTCGGGAAGATAAACTTGTGTAAATCTTCAAATCCAAACTGCTGTTTATCTTTGGAAAGAAACACTATCTTATTTTACTTTAATATAGAGTAGTACACAGAGTCATGCTTCAAGTGTATTTGTCTCTCTGCTAGTCCAGACACCATCATGGACGGTGGTTTTACAGTAGTACCTCACAGTGGATGCAAAGTCCTTTAAGAGATTCTTAAGGTGTTGAACACTGCACAGACATGCAAGTACTTCAACACAGCAGTCATCTCCTTCACACATCTCCAAGTGGATTTTGATGTAGGAAATGTCCTGACAAAAACGGTGAATAACTGAAATGTGTAAAATGTAAAAATAAAAACAACTACATTGATATATACAGTAGTTTGAATGGTGTTGAATACAGTGTATAAGTGTGGCTTATGTGTATACTATACATGTGTTTGCACGCGGGGTATTGCTCTTGTGTCACTGAACTGATCAAATAAAGCCAAAGCTATCTATAAGCCAGGGTCACAGACCAAATGACAGTCATAATCTGCAGCAAAGCCCGTCTTAGCAGATGATTTGGGCCTTGGCTCAATAGTTTACACATTGTTCCATATTCACAAATCACCTCTTAGTGGACAAGCTGGCTACGGATCAGCAGCCGCGGATCATCAGAGGAGGCAAGTGAGCAAGTCACAGCCTCCCGGGTCATATAGAAGCAACAAGGTTTTAATTTGGTGATAATACAATTACAGCAGAGGAAAATATATATATTAAATACATATATTATGAACCTCACATCACCTCACTTTCTCTTTCAAGTGAAGTCACAAGGACACCCATGTAGCCTATTTCTCTTGACTTGCTGAGAGATATTTCAGCTATTGCTGGAATCATTTAAATGATCATGTTCCATCATACAAGAACTGTATATTTTGTATTATTCCAGCTGAGAAAGTAACTGTATATGGTTTGTACACTATATATTACACTCTACACTTTAGTATTAGAAACCAAATCATTCACTAAAATATACAGTCCATGTTGATTTTGCCATGCAACTGTAATGTTAGAGAATCAAATAAGAAGCAAGTTAAGGGTTTTTAAGGCTTCTTAAATCTGGGTTTATGTTGAGGTGAGTACCTTTAATTACAGGAAACTTTATCATATTCAAGAGTGTCATGACAAAAGTCAGTGTATTTCTCCAAAGTTGGTTTCCTGAATAGAGTGCTTCTGTGTCTCCACCCTAAGCCCTCCCCTCACTCCATGTCATCTGGGACAAAAGTGCATGGACGGACATTCCATTATTGTGTTACGCTTATTTAAAGCTCCTCCAATAGCTGGGATCTACTTAAAAGGCTTTTTGTAGGATAGTGGACAAATAGGACACAAACACAACACTACTATCTGGCATTATCAGTTAAGTCCGTGCAATATCCTCGTGATATGAATGCCTGTGGGAGGGTGGGGTGAAGGTTCTTTGTGTGTGTGTGTGTGTGTGTGTGTGTGTGTGTGTGTGTGTGTGTGTGTGTGTGTGTGTGTGTGTGTGTCATTATGTGTGGGTGGGTAGGTATATCCTTAACATGTGTGTTTGTGTGTGGAAATTTGGCCTTTTCACATTCTGGCAGAACTATCTAGGGCCGAGTGGATTTGCAAATTGAGCACATTACAAATACAAAGCAGTGTGCAGCGTACTGGACAGTGTTTCCCTGCCCCCACCACCAGTCTCCAGGCTGTCAGGGAGGGCAACCAGATAAGGCAGTAGAGGCAAGGATTAAGAGTTGAAGGGGCCCAGCAGCATATGGTTCCCCCTGATATCAATGCCCCTGCTCTCCTTGCTAGACTAACACCGCCTACATGGTTGCCATGAGAAGCAGGTCTCACGGGATGGAAGAAAACAGTGGTCATCTTATCATTTTTATCCAACCATTAACTTTAAGAGTGCTCTCAACAAGGCTTAATGGCCAAAGTTAAACCGACATGTGAAACATAAGTATATAAATAATAGTTTCAAAAGACAACTTATTATGCAAACTGTGAGTAAGTCTGAAAATTAAAGGTGTTTTTGCCTCAGGTGTCTCCGTTTGTGCATGAGCATGTCCCACACTTGTGCACACAAATGGGCAAATGAGATGCGTCTGTGTTGGTGTAGGCATGTGCATGTATTGCAAACGTACTGTATGTCTATGAGATTAGTTTGCAAGGGCATCTGAATGTCTGTGTGTGTGTGCACGCAACTGGGCAACTGTGCGTTCCCCAGTTTGTCAAAGCCCCACCTGTGCCCCCTCCTGTTCTATTGTAGATAAAAAGCAGCAATGTTAAGGTGAAGTCTGCTGTAACAATGCACAGATGGGATCTCTCATGCTAGCCTCTCTCTCTCTCTCTCTCTCTCTCTCTCTCTCTCTCTCTCTCTCTCCGCCTTAACGCGCCATTCTTCCTGGCTGTTCACATGCATCAGATTTGACATGCTCATTCGTTGTTTGCGAGGACAGAACAAGCGGGGACCACTTTTCAGTCTCACCCTCATCCCTGGAAAGTCATTTGTGTGTGGGCAGAGTGTGTTGGAGGACGGAGAAAAAGAGGCAGAGAGAGAGAGAGAGAGA
>NW_022280054.1:9455779-9566390 GCF_004355925.1 Anarrhichthys ocellatus | reverse complement strand
GAGAGAGAGAGAGAGAGAGAGAGAGAGAGAGAGAGAGAGAGAGAGAGTGTGAGAACGAGGCAAAGGGAAGCAAAACACAAATAGAGGGATGAGTGAGGTTGGAGGGAAATGTGGAAGGACACAAGAGAGAAAGGGAACTTGGACCTGTATTCTGAAGGATTGAGACCTGAGAGAGAGAGAGCAGAAGACACAAGTGAGAGAGTATGGCTGTGGGGCGCTGTGCCAAAGAGGGACTTATAATGAAACTGCTGAGAACTGATGCACAACCTTTCCTAAAGGGAGCGACTCAGGCAGTTAACACATATTTACTGAGAGCCAAAGTGTGTCACACCAAGAGCTCGCCTTCCACTCCTGCAGGGAGATCTCATTTCTGAGTCCCAACTAACCAGATAGTAACACTGTAGTGTGGTGCTGACCCAACATTAAGAGCAA
Organism: Anarrhichthys ocellatus; assembly: GCF_004355925.1. Taxonomy (NCBI): domain Eukaryota; kingdom Metazoa; phylum Chordata; class Actinopteri; order Perciformes; family Anarhichadidae; genus Anarrhichthys; species Anarrhichthys ocellatus. The sequence goes on along the minus strand of NW_022280054.1, from coordinate 9,565,958 downwards.
TAGGCTATGTGGGATTAGCTGTACACTCACTATAGTTGGTTTTATTGGAATTTATGTGAAAAAGTGTATATTTTGCCTTTTTTGTCTTCCAAATAACAAACCTGTGAGTTTGTTTTCTTTTGTTTTTGACTTACTTAATCAGCTTCAGCTCTGTTTGTATTTCTTGTTCATAGATTTTGAGAGTAGAGACATTGAGCTAGATTAAAAGAGCAAAAGCACTGCCTTATCCCCCAACAGCCAGTTTATGAATTACCTATGGCTGTGAAAAGCCCTGGGCATATTTAATGCAGGAGAATCTGTCCCCTTTTTCCCTTTGTTCCCCTCTGTTCTCTTCAGTATTCTGCATTTTCCCTCCATTAGCAGACGTGAGCGTCAGGACGACAGGCAAAGGGTTTCAAATTAAATTCATCTGCTCACCCTGATCACATGGACACACCAAGCTTAACATGTTGCTGCCAGAGGGATACAAACATGATTTAGAAAATGTACACAAACACAAAGGAAAAAATGTATATACAGAAGCAAACGCTGACTAGTTCTCCATCTTTTTTGATACAACGCCATGTCGGAGACCTCTGACCCTCGGAAGCTTTTAAAAACTGAACAGAGAGAAGTCATTTCTGTAGGTGCTCTCAACCAGCTAACAGCTAAAGGTAGCCATTACAGAAGAGCGCAGACAACCCATTCTGTGCGACAGTGAGCAATTTACAAAATTACATTCCTAGTATGAAATTACCTACAGTGTATTTTTGGAGCCTGCACAATTATCTGGTCAAGACAACTCAATGGACCGCCATGCAGACAAAGCAGGTCACAGGATCTGCATTATCTCTCAGTGCGACACAAGCGAGTTCAGCTGCCGGGTTCATCAAGTACTGTAAGGTCATTTAGTCGCGGTGTGGATCAATTAACAATCAATTTCAAATTAGTGATGCAAGGCCACAGTACTCCAGGGACTACAGTTGAAAATACCTATATATAGTCCTTGCTTCAGGACTCGCTCGTGTCAGAAAACTGAAACCACCCGTCCTTCCTCTCAGCATGCTGTAAATCCAGCTCCCACTACGATATTTCCTGTAGCTGTCTGTCTGCTTGCCTCCTCTGGAAGCAGTGAGATATTTGTTTTTGTATATATAACACTTTAGTGCAGTGGGATCTGTAACCCTGACCCTGTCAGTGCTCCTCCCGCTGTCTTGTGTTTTTACTTGTGCAGGTTGCCTGCAGGTAGAGATGGGCAGTGCCATCTAAGGTGTGATGGGCCTTGGTTATTTCGGCTGGCTTCTCATTCTGTTTGTCTCTCTCACCATGATGATCTAACCTTTTGGATTACAAGCACACCTGACCTACAGACTACAGATTCCTTTCTCATGTTTTTGTCTTAGTCTAAAATAAAATGTTGTTTAAATCTCTTTAAATCTTGTGTGGTCTTCCACTTTCTGATTTCGGGATGAAAACGCAATGTTGATATTGTTAACATTACTTATACGTACATGCTTTCTCGTGATATTGTTTAGATTGTTTCACTCTGAAAAAAATAGATAAATAAAAATAAAAAAGTAAGAGCACATGTCTGTAGGTAACATGAGAACATGATTTCATAATTTTCAGGGAATCAATTTGCAATTATAGGAAACAAATTAAGTGATTTGAGGGTATGAATTACAAATTTGGGATAATAATGAATCAAAAAACATGTAGCCGATACCTTCTTGGCTTTAAACAATTTTTTAAGTTTTTGAAAGATTTCCCATTTATTTCCAAAAGGTTTGACTGACCAAGTCAAAATGCTATTCCCTCTATATGCATAAAAAAGAACAGGAAGCCTGAAGTTTCCTTTCATCTTAACATTAAGCTCACTGGAGAGCTTGAATCTTCCTCATAAGACAAACTGAGTGTCTAGAACCTGATGATTCCTGATTGGTTGATCAAACTGATGAGGTCATTACAGTCCAGGGGAAACCTTGATCCTTTGGGATCCACAGTAATCTATTTGTCTGGGGAATATGAGATCCCAGACGCACACGATCAACTTAACGACGCTCTGGCAGACACTGATTGAGAGCAGCAGTATATCACACACACTATGAGGGTAATGTTGGGGGTTTTGTAAAACAATGAACGTAACCCTTTCATTGTTGCCGACGTGAGAGTGAGCAGGTGCCAGCATTATTTCTCTCATGTTTGTGAAGGATAAATAAAGTATGAACAGGACCTTTAGTCAAGTGCAAAGTGTAGCTTTTAGATGCTGGCACATACATATTTTGGGTGGAATGTTATTAATGTTAGAAAACTGTTTGGAAACAGGTTTAAATTGATAACTTTTCTGATATGGATGTAATATTGCGAAGGATCTTGAGCGTCTCAACAATAATTATTCTGTCGGAGTGGAAAACCCCAATGTGAGACTGTAGTTGATGGTGCTCGATAGAGTAAACTTTAATGTCCAAAATTTGTCTTGGGTGCCAATTTCCCTTCAGGAAGTCTGACTCACACTCATGACTTTCCTCGGATTCATGGGATGAAAGAGACTTTCTTTTCACTCCCTTTGTTCATTCTGAGCCTTTGAGACAACCCTTAATAGTAAGTAACTGTTATACATGAATTTGTTATGCACATAAGCAGAAAACTAAAACTCATTGATAGTTACAGAGAGTTGAACATTTGTTTTTTTACCATATGACACTCATCAAAACTCTATTATGCTCTATTGTACTCTATTATCTTAATGTTACATCTGCATGTACCAAATGTCTGCCGAGCTACTCGTGTAATGAAGGAGTCCTGTCAGCAAAGGTCCTGTCAAACCTCAAGAGCCAGCCAAGCAAAACTGCTCATTTCAGGGAGAGTATCTTCAGGGTGCCACGACAGGAGGAAGACATCCGCTTTAAATATGTATAAGCCCAGGGCGCTTCTCTCTCACACACACACACACACATACACACACACACTCACTCGAAAGGTAAATCAATTTAAAGATGGTTTCAACCGAATGGTGCAATCTGTCACAGTATGTAACAGACCAAAATACTGTTTTATATGCATTAAGCGTGTAGATTGAGTTATGCTTGGTGGTCTTGTCAACAGACTGTGTAAAATAAATGGACGAAGCCACCGTGACATCACCCGTTAAACCTTAAAGCATAACCTGCTTTACGGTCTGTTTTACTCTAAAGGGGCGATAATGTACTAAAAGACTTCTATACAGAGAGATTTATTTTTGCAACCAGAGGAGTTGCCCCCTGATGGCCATTAGAAGGAATGCAAGTTTTAAGTACTTCAGCATTGGTTTCACTTTTCAGGACAGGTGGCCACATCCACTTCTTTTATACGGTCCATCGTCTTGCACTGGACTTCCCTCCTGCACCACACATACAAAGCATTGTTGCGGGACTGCAGTGATTCATTTTGCATGCTTGAGTTATAAAGTGGAGGTGTTGCCTTTTCCAGGTCCTGATGTTTAACTAACATCAGGTTTCATAATAGCACTATTATCACACTACCTCCATGGAGAACTTATCTTACCGCTCAGGGCAATTATCTCTTTGTGGCTCCAACATACTGAGATGAATCTGCGTATTGCAGTACTGCAACACACATTTTTACTGTAACTGTCTTGATTCACTGATGAAAATGTAAAATAAAAGTTGAAAAGTGCTGCACACTTTGTTCATCTAAAATGAATGAATTGTCACTGAAAAGCAAAGTGTTTGCCACTCTAAGTGTTACAGATGACTAACCTGGATCTAAAACAGGTTTGACACGCATACTACCTGTCCATGGATCAGCTTCTGTTTTGATAAGCAGCCCCCTGCTTCCTTTTTAAATCATTTAACCCAAATGCAGTTAAAAACATAGCTGATAACATTTCAGCTTCAACAAGCATCACGCTGCTCCCCACACACTCATGATCCACTCATGCTTCCCTCGTTTGCTCCTCTGATTAAAAAGGTACAACCAACCCCAAAACCTCAAAGCCCCAAACCTCTGTGAACTGACCATCAGATGTTTGCTTCAGATGCTTGGCCAACTGCCATGCAGCAGCCTGTGGACTCTTTGGGGCCTAGTTTAATGTGTGCTTAAGAGACCGTGGGACCGGGCGAATGCTGCGCTCTCCTCCTCCAAATATCTGCCCATCATTTATTCATTCACACTCCCAGGATGGCCGCATGCCGCCATCATCTGAGGAGCCCGTCGTCTGAAGTCGTCTGTCGCTCAAACATACACACGCACATGCACTTTGCAAGCGGTCCCAGGGGTCTTTTAATTTTTTGAGAAGCTATTTTTAGTTAGAGAAATAATCGAGGTGGAAAGTTCCATCTGTCCAACACTCTTGTTCCAGCTGCTCCTTTTTAGCAGCAGGCGGAAAGAGGAGGGGGAAAAAAACACGCTACTTATCAGATAAAACTGACACAGACGGGATTTTCCGTCATATGCGTTCTGCATTAGCAGGATTTTTAGACTGAGAGGCATGCTCTAAGTTGGATGCTAGGTGCATCACGTCAAAACAACAACAACAACAAAAACTGCAAGATCGCCAGAGGTTACAAGCTGAGCTGTGTAGCTCTCTCCACCTCCTTAACACTTGTTCTTCTCTTTTCAAAGCTCTTGTCGGTTTCTCTCATCTGTCATCCGGCAATTGTTTAAAAGAAAAATAGAAACATAATTTTGGTAATTTGCAGATTTATGATGGGTTTGTTGTATTTAGTTATTGAATGTAGGTTTTGAAATAACTTTTTTCAAATTTCCAAAAATTTTGCCCAGCTTTTACCTCAACTGCTGCAACTCCCCAAAACCATCCTCACTGACACTATGAACCCATCATATTTGAACAAATTGATTGAGATGTAATCAGCAAACTGAGCAAAGGAGACCATGTAAACAACAATCAGACCAGGCATGCTATATCATTTCATACCTGGACTTTTAGCCGATCCACAAAGGTTAAGAAGCTCACACAGAAAGTGGAGAAGGGAGCTGGTCTAAGTTCAGCTTTGATGCAGACATGAATGCCCTGAATGTCAATGAGCTAAAAAATAAAAACATTCCATGTTGTCTTTTATTTATGCTTGAGTGCTCCTCGTCCTCCCTGGACTCTTCATTTCAAACATACAGAACAGTGGGATTGAAGTCTGGAGGCTAATCCAAACATTTCACTCTATGCAAATCTGAAATGTTCTATATATATATATATATATATATATTATGCAGACAAGCAAAACAAACAGTCATTGTTGAAGAGTTCAGAGCCACCACCTCTGCTTGAATTTAATTTACTAAAATTGATTGAACCTCCGGATCAGTCCCTGCAACACCCTTGAGGGTTGTTCGGGGTGAATCGTTAAATCGGGGCATCATGGACAGAGCCGCTCTGTGTTGGTATCGCCATGGGGGTTCGTTGTGACAACAGCTGAACCAATCAGTTTATTAGCATAGAGCCTCCACTGTTTATTCTTTCAACTTCTACAAACTTCCTCCAAATGTTTTCAGCACTGCACATCTGAACGGCCCAATATTCCTTCACTGTGTGGCTGTAAGATTTCTAAATGATAGAATATTTATGTGTGACTGGGGAGGGTTGATGGCAGCAGAATGTCATGGCATGTCCTCCAACTGATGATAAGTACACGTACAAACTTGGTGGTTGACGCATGTCCAAGTCATTTATTTATTTGACTTCTTCCTGTCATAGTTGCTCACAATTTTCTACTCTTCAAAACTTTCCTCTTTTCACCTCCTTTTAAATGTTGAGTGGTACGTCAGCTACAAATGCATAGGGCTGTGGCTCAGTGGATAGAGTGGGTCGTACTTTAACGACAAGGAGACGTGGTTCGATCCCCAGCTTCTACTGTCCGCATGTCAGAGTGTCCTTGAGCAAGACACAGAACCCCAAAAAGCTCCACAGGAGCAGGAGCCCTCTGCTCCTGGGGTTTAAGTAATGTCTGCATTAAAGCCAAAAAAACACGCTTTTTTGTCAAACAGATAGAGATTTTGTTAAAAATGGAACTTTTCCGGTCTCACTGTGCAATAACCAAAACAATCCGTTGTCCGCTAACACATTGAACAGATCAGATCAATCTAGTGACAATGTCTGACATGCAAAAAGTGGAGGTTAGTACACAAAGCCAAAACAAGCACCCACAATCAATACTGACTTTGCGGCATCAGAATGTATTTATAGAAACACTGGCAGCCGTCCACCAAGACGTAAAAGTACAGAAGAAAAACTGCCCAGCGACTGCAGAATAAGCAGGCTTGTTAATAGAGCTGCTAGGCACCGACATGCTAAGCAGATTCTTCTTTCTATGAAGTCATATATACTTGAACCTTCACTCATTACAATGGCTGAGGAGTTTTTGGAATTGGATGGACATGTGAGTGACTTGGGGAGGAAAATAAAGAGTGGCCGCAATCCACAATTGTTTATTTCAAACCGGGTTTTTTTCAGACAAATCAAATAAGCTTGTGTGCATGCGTGTGTATGTGTGTGTGTGTGTGTGTGTAACCCTGAGTGAAGCTGACAAGACACCATAACACCACTCATTCCAGAGGTATACAGCTAAACAAGTGAGCAGCGGAGTGAAACACCTGGGCAATCAGGACTGAATGCAAACTCACACTGTTGTTCTGTCCAAATTGACATGTCAGGCAGACGCGTGTGTGTGTGTGTGTGTGTGTGTGTGTGTGTGTGTGTGTGTGTGCATGCGTGGCTCAGTGGAAATGCTTTGTGTGTCCTGACATGGGGCTCTAAGGGGACTAGGTTGGCATTGTCTAGCATTTTTCTGCTGTGCTTTGCCTTTTCTCAAAATAATAAAGATTTGAACACAATGTTTACTCAATTTACTCATCAGCCTATAGATCATATTTGCATTAATACATTTAAAAAATGATGCTGCTAATGTATTGTGCCATTAACCTTTTCTTTAATGGTAATTATTTTTCTTCCTAAATGCTTACCCTGAACTACAGGAGATCTCTTAAAGCATTCATAAAGAACTTATTTAACAAATGTCATCGACAAGACAAGTGTCTGACAACAAAGAGCCAACACAAACATATGAAAAACTTGCCTTCACCTCCAATACCTGTATTGTTGGATTACAAAGAACACAACTAGACTAAGAAGGAAGATAAGGTCAACAAACTATAAAGTGCCACATGCAAACACACACAATTCCCCACAGGATAGGAGGATATTGTGATTTTCCTTTGGGGTTTTCCCCTCCTAAGCTGCCTGGTCTCCATACTTCTCGGCTGGGTACCCTCCACCGTCTTTCTTTTTCAAAACACAGACTCTCTCACTGTGCCACGTTTTCATGTTTCATTTTTTTATTTTTTTTTATTTTAAAAGCAGTAATTGTACTCCTTATGTTGTGTAAGACGCGCAAAGCGATATCAGGCACGGCATGGCACATTACGGATAAGACGTGCACAATCAAAAGTGCTTTTGGGAGAGATGATACGACTTACCGGGCAAAAGTCATCCTAAATCGGTGCTTTAGTTTTTGTGGAAATGCCGGGGATTTGTCTCCCTGATCCAAACATACAGTATTAAGGAGGACGGGGGATCAAATGGACGTGGCACGCGCCCTCGGAATGGAGAGGTTGAGCTCATGGCACAATTTAATTCCAAATACATCTGTTTTTGCAGTACTGATGCGGGTGCATTGTAGTAATGATTCGTACACGTGACAGAAAATATGTAAATCCTTTGGAATATTATCCCTATAACTTATTATTGTTTTAGTGATAATATATATTTGTATTGTCATTACTATTATTTGTATGAACGCCTGTGTACGGGACGCATTGTGCTTGCAGTTGAGGATAACTACAAGTTTCCAAGTGTCACACAACTTACCCTCCATGCAGAAAATGACCATCCAGGCTATCCATAGGTCCGAGTTATGAAACTTCACCATGGTTCGTAACTGTTCAGCGACTGCTTCTCAGTTTGAACCCAGTGCCTCCTTCTTGATGAAATCTCAGCTCCGCTCAGAGTTTCCTTGAAGATAAGTAACTGTTCCTCCTGATGGCGTGAGACATGAAAGCGGTCCGGTGTTCTTTTTTTACGCAGCGCACACCAGCGACATTTCCCGAATACAACGTGAAATGTTCAGAATGAGTGGTAAAAATAACACAGAGAGCATTTCTCTCCAACGGGCACTCGTCGGTCCTTCGGGCGCTTTTCACTCCTCCTTTCCTCCCGTTCTTTGGTAGCTGCTGGTCACTCCAAGAATTTTCTTTCACAGACCTCTCCAGTCAATTTGCGCACGCTTGGGGGAAACGCAACATCCACCTGCTGGTGAACAACAATATGCCGACAGTCCCTGAAAGTGACTTACAAACAGATCAGAAACTGGCGCTCATCCCGTCCGCTAGGCGAGTCTCTCCAACGCGTCTTATTGCGCTCCATGGTTTCTCGTCTGTTCTGCTGCGGCTGAGCAGACCTGGGAGCAAATTAATCGGCATTAGAAGCTATGCAACTTCCTGTTAATTTTTATTTCAAAATAAAACACCCGAGGAGGTTTTGTCATGTGGTGGATAAAGGAAGGAGGGTCATTGGCGGCAACGGCGTTACTGTGCTCTGAAACCTTGCGCGCCGCCACGACTGCTTTTTACTGAGCCGAGCAAAGTGTTGGGCACAGTGCGCCTGCGCCGTACGCTGAACCCAGCGTCGAGCGCAGTCCGTCAGTCAGGGTTGAACCACTTCGCTCTTCTACCTGCGTGCTCCCCACACTTTTAAAAAGAAAAAAAATGTTTAATTATTTTGTGAAGTCAGTACAAGTTGTAAAAAAAAAAAAACTCTCCGAACCAACAACTTAGCAAAATGTCTCCTCCAGTCCAAGGTGAAAACAATTCACTTTACTCCACTGAAGACCGGAGGGATCCATTATAGTCAGCCAGGATTCGTCTAAGTAAATAGGGTTACAGTAAATGACTGTGAGAAACACACCTGAATTAAGTGTGCCTTTATTTTGTAGTTAAACTCTACCTGGCTTCCTGTTTTAGGCGGTGTGTCTGTGCGGCGTGACTGCGCTCACCAGCGGATGATTAAGACGAGCTCGAGCCCGGCTGTTGCTGGGAGACCGCTGACGCCAGACGTGTGAGAGAGAGGGAGAGAGAGAGAGAGAGAGAGAGAGAGAGAGAGAGAGAGAGAGAGAGGGAGAGATAGAGAGAGGGAGAGAGGGAGAGGGAGAGACGTTCGTGCCCTCCTGCGGTGCGATTCCAGAACGACAGAATAGAATTCTTTATATAGTGACTCCGTTTACACAGATAGGTGGACAACATTTTACAGTAAACAATAAGTAGGCTAGAATAGAGGATCAATAATAGAATATAATTAGACACACGACTGCATAGTTCTGCTGTTAGGGGAATAAAAAAAGACTATTTTCTGCCATAACGATACTGGAATTAATCAGCCTCTTTGATGATCGTTGCTATATTAGGCCCTACATTCTGTGTCATTTTCAAAATCTGTAATATAAAAATCAGTGCAGTGTCACTGCAACACTGGTGAGTGCTTCACTCAATCCAAGTATGTCACATATCAGAGGCAGCAAGAGAAACAGGCAAGACAAACTGCATAGAAAGTGGCATCTCTTTGTGTGTGAACGTGTGTGTTTTTATCTTAATGAATCAAATCATTGCATGTGATTTCGTAGCAAAGCTGTGACTGGACTATGTCTGGTTGCTGCACAGGTTATTAGCTGAAAAAATTATCCAAAGATCAAAAGTTTTTGGTTTGTTTTCTTCTCCAATTGTTTTTTTAGGCTTTGAGAAAGGGACAATGAAAGGCAAAGACATGATGGGGCAGTGGCCTACATCAATCCCTCCATTCTTTCTTCTGCCCTGAAGCAGTGGGCAGAAATTCACAAACGTTGAGCTGTCATTGTAGACAATTAAGCTACAAGTTAGATGATCTTAAGGATGCCCCGTGGCCTTCACATCCATACGTTCTACATGTTATGTTTGACCAATAGTCCAAAACCCCAAAATAGCCCAATCTCTTTACTATCACACAGGGCTAAGGCAAAGAAAAGTGGCAAATCACACTTGATAAAATGGAACTAAGATATAGTTTTTAAAAAATACAAAAATGATGAATCAAATATCAATACAGTTAAGATTACTTATCAGTCAATCAGCTAATCATGTCAGCTCTAGTTCCGTTTGTGCCCAAATACTGTGGTGTTTTGTGCCGTGGTGTCGTGTCTTGTGTTTTCTCCCTCCCCTGACTCGCCGCTCCAGTGAGTGATTGTATGCAGCTGATTTCAATCAATCACGAGAGAGCTGGAGAGGGCTACTGATGGGGCCACGTGGGCCGGTACACTGATGTCTGTCTCCATTGCAGACTTCAACCAGGCAACAGTAAGGCAGTAAGGTGAAAAACATGCCCTTCTGAAAATACACACACTTTTGGCACAAAAGAAACCTCATACAAGTAAGCAAATGTTGTAAATCATCCACTGATGTCTCCCTTCAATATTCCCTAAAATGAAATAAAGGTTAAAACATGATGGATGAATTGGGTTTCCTCAGCAGCCCCAGAAAGATGCACGCTTGATTTATTATTGATTCCTTTTTGAAACTGCTTCATTTTTCTTTTTTCTTCACCCGCATAAAAGATTCAAAAGACCAGAAGGAGATCCTCTGTGCTAAATGTTGTAGTTCTCTCCTCCTGACACTCCTGGCCGGAGTTCATGACAACTTCAATACTGCTGTCGGGTATGACGGGTTATCCTTTGTTTGGGGCTGCATGGTGTGTTTTTTGAGTCGTATCAGCCATTATTGAGAGGCTTCACTTACTCTACAGTGTGTCCACTGCAGTGATGGAATACAAGTTTTAATGTATTTACTCAAGCACTGTACTTGAGTACAATTATTAAGTACTTGTCCTTTACTTCCATTTTACACTGCTTTATACTTCTTTTCCTATTCCACGTTAGAGGGAAATATTGTGATTTTCCTTCTTTTTATAGAATAAAATTGCATCAACTCCTACAACCTTAAAATCAGTAATAGCAATAAAGTATATTAAGAGCTACATTTTACTTCAGTGTTTTAAATTGAGCAAAAATTTAAATGTTAAACTTTTATATGTAAGAAGAACATTTTTATGCTGTGGCTTCTTTCAATGACAAGAAATGACACGTATCCAAATAAAATGACAACATCAAACGTGATTCATTGATTTATTCTTTATCTGAAGAAAATATATTTATGTTCAAAATTTATTAAAATCAATTACAATAACAAAACAACTTTTCCTATTTATTTTTTTGTGTGTTCTGTAAATATAAATCTTCAAAATAAAACTGCTCTGATCTTCGACTGGGACTTCAAAACTGTTATTAACCTGCAAAAAGAGAGAACACTGCCATCTTGTGGCGAAGAAAACACACTTCACTTGACAGAAGAACTCGTAAAAAAAAGGCATTTTGTTGTCAGAACATTTATGTTTCTGTCACACCAATGAAAAGACACAAAGACAAGGTGGCACTAATCCACACTCCTCATTGTCAACAGAGAAGATCATAAGAGACGAACAGAGCAGTCCGTTCTCCCATGAAGCATCAGTTCTGAAATGACAAAAGGGACAGTGCTGTTACTGCAGAAAGGACACATGATTTATTAAATCACGCCTTTAAGTACTGCAGTTCCTTCAGTATCTTACAATGTAGTGGCACCAGCATGAGTCATAACACCAAAAAAACTTTACATTTTGGAGCAGGAATGTCCAGTCAGCCCATGACAGGTTTAACAGTTCACTTCCATTGAGGCGATGAGTCAACAACAACTCTTTTATGACTCCACTATCTGACCTGTTTCCCTTCTCTACCTCCCTGGGCTTGGTTCTTTACTCTTTTGCTTGGTAAACCTATTATTCATACAACGTGTTCTGTTTCCTCTGAATAAAGCTGCAACAAAGTGAGGGGAAGGTAGCTTAAAGGTGATGAGATAGTAGACGCTTGGCAGCAGGATAACATGCTAAAAATGCAGATCTGGAAGATTTTCACTTGACAACAGTGTGAGCCTTGAGCCACACACACTACCCTGCACTACAAATGCCTGTTGCTCTTCATAGACTTGAGAAATGTTGTAAAACTCAACAGAGACAAGCATTCACACTCAAGATATTCCCCCGAAATACAGTCAACGTAGATTTGAGCCTACCTGAAAAGAAAGACATAGCGACTCCTGTTTTGCGCTTTTCCAAACAATTATCCTCAGTGACACTCACAGGTAACCTGGATCAACCGTATCGTAACCATGTGACATAGCCACGCCCCCCCCCCCCCCACACACACACACACACACCCACACACACACACACTCTCCCTCTGGGTTAACTGTTTGTATTTACTTCAGGAGCTGCTTTAAAGTGCAGGCGGAGACATCAGAGTTAGGAATTATGTGCACATTACAAACCTGCACAGTGGCAACTCTGAGTAGGACAAACTATTGTGTGATGGTTGATGCTGCGTTATATTTATTTCTAGATAGATGACCTCCCTTATTACTTTTAACTTTTACTTAAAGTTGCTGTGAGTAAAGGTTTAAGGATCTAAATACTTCCACCTCTGGTCCGATGACAGTGACAGTGTCAGCCGTTACACATTCGCTGAGGTTTTCAATTTTCAATCCAAAACAACTATTTAACAATTATCAATGAGAAACGACTACATTAAATATTACCTTACAGTCATTTAGCAGATGCTTTTATCCAAAGCGACTTACAATTCAGATTCTATCACATTTCTACACCGTAAGCACAGCTACGGGAGCAATTTTGGGGTTAAGTGACACATCGACATGTGACTAGCAGAGCCGGAGCCGGGGATTGAACCGCCAACCCTCTGATTGAAGGACGGCCCTGCTATCTTAGCCACAGTCACCCCCATATGATACATTTACTTATACTTTGTTTTAATTTCTGTTTTGTCTTTTCAACAAAATTGAATAAAATCTATTACGGTGACAAACGACACTCTTAAAATATAAATCTTGAAAATAAAACTCCTTTAAAATAATTGCACTTTTAACTTTGATTGAGCTTAAAGAAATAATAACACTTCCATCTTGTGGTGAAGAAAATGCACTTTATTTTGACAGTGGAACTCTTGCATTTCGGTGGCAGAACATTTACTTCTAGGAATCAGCAGGCTTGTTTACACAAGACCAGCATGTTTCTTTGACATCAATGAAAGGACAGGAGGGAAAGTTACTTCAGACTCATTTTGTTAATAGGCAGGGTCGTAAGACACTGACAGCAGTCCGGTCTCAGCTTTATTCCTGAAATGACAAAAAGGACAACGCTGTTACTCAGAGAGGAGACATGAATTATTAATAACATCTTAAATGCCACAGCTCCTTCAGTATCTGTAGGGTATGAATCGTTGTGGCAGCAGCGTGAGGCAAAACAAACAAAAAAAAGAAAACAGCATACACACACAGGAGGGCGTGGTGTGTCACACCCATAGCTAAAACTGGTAATGTGGGTCACACCTGATGTTTACCCGGCCCCAACCTTTGAAACTAGGTTTGACAGGCATCTTACCTGCTCAGCTGCATTTTTCGACTACTTTACAGTAACTTGGGAAGACTTTGACAAAAACGCAAACCCAGCAAGGCCTAGAGTAAAGTTCATTTCTATCAAAAATGTAAATGGCAAGAGATCTCTAAAAATGAGCTGTAACATTGTGCCTACCTCATCACTGCTGGAGCCTGAAGATGAGGAGTCTGAGCCTGAGCCGGAACCTTTCCCCTCACACTTTCCATCCTTGTCCTTCTTGTCCTTCTTCTTTCCTTTGCCGCCTTTGTGACTTGACTTCTCCTTTTTGTCATGCTTCCCCTTGCATTCTCCCTAAAAACGGCAAAAAGTTTGACAGTTGAATAAATAACTGATTGTGTTTGTTTTAGTCTTAGGAATTGTTTGAGTCCAGGAATCATAATTAAGCAGATTAAAAAGACTTAATGGAAAAGGAATTTTTTTTTATTGCAGTTTTATTGCAGTCACAGAATGACTAGATTCATATACTACACTTGTGATCTACACATCCAAAGCTCTCACCTTATCCTTCTTTTTATCTGTTCAGGTCAGAATGAAAAAGTGTATCAGGTTAGAATTAAAGTGATAATAAAAAGAAGTATCCTGTGACAAAATAAAACTCTTTATACATCAAGAGAACAGCTACAAATAAAATACAGCTTGCTTAGACTTTGCTTACACATTTACATTTTTTCTAAAGCATATTAGATAATGATTAAAGTTGTCAGGTGCGAAGCATGCCTCTAAAATGCCCGTGGCTCATCAAGTGTTACCGGGAATTTAAAAAAGACAAGCATTCAAAGCCTTAGTCAACATAAATTTGAGCTTACCTGGCATTGTGTCTCCTGCTCGTGTACTTTCACAAACCCCAGTTATTACAAAGACTCAAATATAAGTACCTGGATTACCGCACCTAAACCACGCGTTTTGAACCTAACCACGCCCCCAAACCACCGCTCCGTCTGGGTTCAGTGCAGATGGAGACACACAATTATACGCACATTAGAAACCTGTACAGTGGCAAGTCTAAGCAGGGCTAATTATTGTGTGGTGTGAACAAGTCAAGGTAAATATAATTAAAGTATCCAAAGTAACAAGTAGTCATTATGAAGAATGGCCTTTTTTGAGAGTTTCATTACAGAAATATATATATTCCCCTCTGCATAAAATGGGGAAGCATTTGTAGCAGATTTCATTTCAAATATTCTGAAACACTTCCAAAATATATTATTTGGGAAGTTACGATGTTAACAGTTCCAAATAAGTAGTACTTTTATTAATAATAATATGGTGTTATTGTTGTTGCTGGGAATAAAGGGCTCCGCCTGGAGAGAAGGCTGTGACTGAACATAGCAGTATCTATAATTATGGTTTGATTAAATAATTGGGGAACAGGGTGTACTCTCTCCTTTCAACAATGAAAACTCATGTTAGAGAATGTAGAACAGCTTGTATGTCATGTCTTATAATTACCAGTGTTTATTACAGTAGAACTGAAGGAGCTCTCTCACAAACAGGGAGTGCATTTACAAGAGAATTCACTAAATCAAAAACAGGAGTATTAGATACTAAAACGTAAGACTAAAACCAAAAAGCTTTACCTTTGAGCAAGATTCACCGACTGAAATGGGTCCTTTCTCACATGCAAGGCGTAAACAAAATACAACGGCACAGGTTTACTTTAATTTGCCAACCTTTAAAATCTCCTCCACTACTGCAACAAAACACTAAACAAATGTAACCTTAGTCACCAATTGGCTAACCAGTTTTTGAAATATGATTGTATTTTGTATTACTTTTGGTGGAATGAAAATATTTTTCACTCCACTACATTTATCCAACAGTGACTTTTTTTTTTAAAACCACAATTGATTTCTGTTTATTTTTCTAAAGCGAAAGGTTTTCTGGTTTGTTATCTCAACAAAATGTATTACAATCACTTATAACGACAAACATCGTGTTTGTGTTTTGTACTCTTAAAATATAAATCTGCACTCCTATGTTATGGTGAAATAAACACACTTGACAACAGAACTTGATGGGAAAAAGAAGTGTTCAAACATTTATTTTTGTGAATCGGCAGATTCATTTACACATCACAATATAATAGAAATATACTTTATTCATCCCCAAGGCCAAATTTGTCAAAATGCAAGGACAGGAAGGGGAGTTGGTACAACTGCACATCGTCATTTTGTTAAATAGACAAGATGATAAGAGACTAACAGAGCAGTCCATTCTCCCAGGAAGCATCATTCCTGTAATGACAAAAAAAGGACAATGATGTTACTTCAGAAAGGGCCGGAAACGTAAAGCTAAGACCCTTCCCTATTTACAGTGCAACTCTTTGTACTTAAGGTGTACCAGCACAGTATGTTCTGATACATAGGCCGACACGTAGGTACGAGGGAACAACTTGTGATGTCAGGTAATGAGGGTGTGACAATGTGGGAACTGAATAAAAATGTATACTGTAGGTATTTTTAAAGTATACATTTAGGCACCAGGTACTTCTTCAAATATCACGGCCAGCATGATCATCCTCGAGAGGTCCAGGTCACAAAGGTCCACCATCAACAGCTGCTGTTGTTGCTGTTGTTGTTGAGGGACACTTTGGAAATGATTTGCATATTGTATGTGGTTTTGGCATTAGGTGTGCTCCTCCCTTTTCCCTCACTTCACATCTAGTTCCATCGCAGCCTATCCATCATTATGTACTGTGCGGGTGTACCGTTAGTCCAAATACTCACACTGTAAGCTGTATTCTAAAGTGCTGCTGCAGAAAGAATACATGATTTATTAAAAAGCATCGTAAATGCCACAGCACCTTCTGTACCTTTAATGTATGAATCGTCAGATTCAACATAACAGCAGTTCACTGTCATGGAGACGATGAGTCAACAACAGCTCTTTTATGACTCCACTATCTGACCCTTTTCCCCCACCCTGAGGCTCGGTTCTTTACCCTTTTGCTTCTGTCATTTGCGTGGTAAACCTATTCATACAAATACGACCGACATGCTCTGTTCGGTTTCCTCTGAATAAAGCTGAAACAAAGACAGAAGTTTGGCTGCATGAACAACATGAGCTATAAATAACACAGCACACACAAACCAGTGAGGTGTGTCACACCTGATTAAAACTGGTACCTTGTTCTACGCACACCGACCTTTGGCGTGAGGTGTGATGGGTGTGTTACCTGTTGAGCTGCATTTTATTGCTTTTGAGCGATTGAAAGGTCTTGAGGTCAACAAACAACGGAAGTGTATCGTGGGAACACTTATACAAACTGAACACTGGGAGGTGATTAAAGTCTGTGTTAAATTCTATATTAAAAATTGAATTAGCAAGAAATCTCTTAAAATGAACTGCACAGTTTGGCCTACCTCATCACTGCTGGAGGATCCGCCTGAGGAGGATGATGAGGATGAGGATTCGGATCCTGATTTCTTTCCTTCACAATGTTCACTTCTCTTCTTGTCCTTCTTCTTGTGTTCTCGGCAGTGTCCGTCCTTGTACTTTTTGTCGGACTTGTGCTTTTTGTCGGACTTGTCGCCTTTGTCAGACTTGTCGCCTTTGTCAGACTTGTGCTTTTTGTCGGACTTGTCGCCTTTGTCAGACTTGTGCTTTTTGTCGGACTTGTCGCCTTTGTCAGACTTGCTGCCCTCCTAAAAATGACAAAAGCTGACTTTGAATAAATCATTGATTGCGTTGGGTTAGTCTTAAGGGTTGAAGGGACATGAAGCAGATTTAACAGAAGCAGTTGCTGTAAACAAAAACAAAAACAACAAAAAAAACAGCTGAAATCACAAGTAGTTGCAAAGTATTACTCCTCAGTACCTGGAGAAGCTCTTGTGCGTATCACCTAGCCTGCATACGCATCTTTGTTATGTACACATACAAAACCACATACCTTATCCTTGTTCCAGAGCCAAGTAATCTCATCCTTCTGAGCTTCTCCCTTCTTCACCTCTTCTTCCTCCCCACCTAAAGCTGCACACGCGCAAAAGAGACAATTGGTAAACAAAATCCTAGTGACAAAAGCAAACTCTTTACACAACAGCAGTACAGCTAATAGTCTTTGGTTTCACTCTTTTTGTTTGGTAACGCATACATCAGATAATTTACCTGCCACGTAGGAGACCTGAAGCTGGCCTAAAATACCTGTTGCTCTTCAATTAGCTTAGAATTAGACTAACATTCAAAGTCTTCCTCCTAAAATAGTCAACATAAAGTTGAGCCTACCTGAACACAGATCGAAAGACATCGGGACTCCTTTTCGTGCTGCGCGCTTCACCAAACAAATGAGACTCACTCACAAGACACAGGAGACCTGGGATTGACAGCACCTGAAACACGTGACCCAAAACACGCCCCCCAACCACCGCTCCCGCTGGGTTCAACATTCACCTGCATGTCACATGGCCTTCACATTCACTGGAGAAGTTTTCCAATGCAGGCTGAGAATACAGAGTTGCAAAATGTTTAAGGCTGTGTAGGTTGTTGAATCCCCTCTAGGGGGGGGCAGAGACACACCTGGAGAGAGCTCCAATCCCACCCCTCCAAAAGTAGGAGCATCAATACTCCATTGCAAGTAAAATCCCTGCATATGAAGTTAAACAAAAGTTTAAAAAAACAACGAATGCATTAAATAGCATTATGCAGAGCAACCCTTATCAGTCTTGAATATTTTAAATTAACGTTTGAAGATCATTTTTAAAGAAATGACCTCGCGGTGGATTCAAGGCTTCGTCTGGGGAGAAGGGTGCAATGTAGCACATATAATTCCCAGCTGATGTTATTTCAAAGTGATAGTACACTAACCAAGACAAAGTAATGAAAATATGGGAGAATGACCTCTAATATAATGTGCAGGCTATAAAATAAAGCAACCCTCGGTCACACCGGAATTAGTGTTTTCAGTTAGTATTTCACTGGCATACTACATATTTACACCTTCAATATTTTCACTGTAAATTTACAGACTAATCTAAAGCGTTACCAACTGTTTTTGTAAAACAGCCGTTAGAAGCTTTATTCTCATTTCCTTCTTCATTCAAAAGCCCCAAAATAAATGTCTAAATCCAGAGCGTTCTTGTTCTGTTCCTGAAGAACCTGAGATGCAGGAGTACCTGAAGGCAGCATAAACAGGAGACAAGAAACAAAACAAATAGAATCATATTGATTTATTCTGCAGTGAGGATTTTTCATTGTATTTTTTCATGTGATTGTGAAAAAAAATCCACAAATGTGCTTTTTATTAATAAAAAATACAATCATCATTTCTTTAATGGTATAATTATATTCCTCAACTTGAACATTTCCATCGTGACACAATGCGTCTTTACACAGTAACCTCTGTTTTCCACCAGATGAGTCATCATATTTTTCTTGCATGAAATCAGGGTATCGTTAGGTTATCTCATCATAACGTTCAACATCCTCCAGTGTCATATAAGCTGTGCTTTTAAAAAATATCTGTAACATGTACTTTGATCTATGACATCTCATTATTGCTAAGGCTTGGGGCCTTTCAATAGGTCACTAGAGGTGAGATGGGAGGTGGAACGGGTCCCTCCCTCTCCATACCTCCGTGGGCTCCCCATCAGTGATTCCATGGGGCTGGGAGGTCTGCGATTGGGGGCCCTATCTCCAAAATTCAGTGTGGAGCCAGGGACATAGGAGCTATGGACAGAGGAGACATGGACAGAGGAGCCAGGGACATAGGAGCCATGGACAGAGGAGCCAGGGACATAGGAGCCATGGACAGAGGAGCCAGGGACAGAGGAGCCATGGACAGAGGACCCAGGGACATAGGAGCCATGGACAGAGGAGCCATGGACAGAGGGCTTGGAGACAGAGGAACCAGTGAAAGAGGAACCAGGAACAGAGGGCTTGGAGACAGAGGAACCAGTGAAAGAGGAACCAGGAACATAGGAGCCAGTAACATAGGAGCCAGGGACAGAGGAACCAGGAGCAGAGGAACCAGGGACAGAGGGCTTGGAGAAAGCTGAAGTACTAAGAGGATCCAGCTTCACAACAGGCTTGGAGGGGAGTGGCACGAAGGAGACGACAGTAGCAGTGCCAGGAGCAGCACCAGGCTTAGAGCAGCTGCCACTGGGTGAAAGTCCGCCGCCACCTGATCCTGAAACTTCTGTTTTTGGCTCGCCGCTTTGCTCGCCATCAGGGCTTGCCTGCAATGAAATCAATAACCACCACATGAAGGATAGTGTCAACGGAAAATCGAGTTACGGAAGGTGAATAAGACACTGAGGGGAAGATCACGGCGTCGGTTTTTACTTACGCCGTAAGTAAAAACTTCATGCAGTAAACTTACACTCTTTTTCTTCTTGTCAGTTTCACTTCCTGATGAGCCAGAACTCTGAAGGCCAAACAGGAAAAAATGAAGTCATTTTAACTTCACATAGATATAGACAGACATCATCTGATGATAATCCCATTTCACAAGTATTTCACCTTTTTCTTCTTCTTCTTCTTGTCCTTCTTGTCCTTTTTATTCTCCTTGTCACTGCCACTGCAACCATCAGATGAACCCGATGGACCGGAGCTCGAGTCCTGCTCAAATATAAAGCACGGAACACTCCATCAACTATGTTTTGTAAAACAAAAAAATAGCATACATGTGTTTCTCCGTACTTTACAATAGTTCACCTTCTTTTTGTCCTTCTTCTTTTTCTTCTTCTTGTCATCATCACTGCTAGAAGAATCAGAGTCCTTGATGGATGCGAATATGGTAATTGTGTTACTGTATCATTAAAGACATCCCATCTTGATATACACAGGGAACGTACAAATATATTAAGCAGGAGGCTGCACTGGACACATACAACACATTCACATTGTTTTACCTTCTTCTTGTCTTTCTTTTTCTTCTTATCCTTCTTCTTCTTTTTCTTCTTATCGTCATCACTAGAAGAATCGCTGGACGATTCAGAAGAAGAATCCTGGACAGAAAGAGAAACAAAAACGTTTAGTCATCACACCACCTCATGCACACATGCTCACATGGTCATTCAGCTGTTTCACGTCACTGACCAAAGATCATCAACAGTACTTTTTACAGGAAATGTCACATATAACAAGTTGTTAATGAACAAATGTTGTAACTCATATAATCAACCAAAAACAAAGATGAGATGTTCTCACCTTCTTCTTCTTATCCTTCTTCTTCTTCTTATCTTTCTTTTTCTTCTTCTTCTAAAGTAAGAAAAAGACATGTACTCATGATGAATTGTGTTGCCGTTTATCTCTGTTAACTTCGTAAACTTGGTTACTGATGAATAATTCACGAAGTAGGGACCGTAATATCTGTGTGTTTCATCTTACCTTGTCATCGTCACTATCAGAGGAAGAGGAGGAAGAAGAGGAGCCATCGTCAGAAGAGCTGGCCTTCTAGAAAAAAAGGATATCAGTGAGTCAGTCAGTCAGTCACAGAAGTGCATCCAGGTTCATTAAGACTCATTCATTCACGTTTTCACATGGTTTTACCTTCTTCTTCTTCTTTTTCTTCTTCTTCTTTTTCTTCTTGTCATCTTCATTACCAGAGGAGGAAGAGCTGGAATCCTATAAAGAGAGCAGATGAATACGTATTAACATTAAACAATACACCTAAAAAAAGTAATGTACAGAAGTGTTGTAAACACAAACCTTATCCTTCTTCTTCTTTGTCTTCTTCTTCTTTTTCTTCTTCTTCTTCTCCTCTTCACTATCAGATGATGATGAGGAGGAGTCCTGTTCAGAGATAGAGCCGAGGATGATATAATAACACCATAATAACAGCACAATTACAAAAATGTAATATAGAGAAGTGTTGTAGACACAAACCTTATCCTTCTTCTTCTTTGTCTTCTTCTTCTTTTTCTTCTTCTTCTCCTCTTCACTATCAGATGATGATGAGGAGGAGTCCTGTTCAGAGAGAGAGCCGAGGATGATATAATAACACTATAATAACAGCACAATTACAAAACAATGTAATATAGAGTCATGTTATAAACACAGACCTTATCCTTCTTCTTCTTGGTCTTCTTCTTTTTCTTCTTCTTCTTCTTGTCCTCTTCACTATCAGAGGATGAAGAAGAGGAGGAGTCTGAATCCTATAAAGACAGAGAGAGCCGAGGATGATACAATAACAATAAACGACACACATACATAAATATAATATACAGAAGTGTATATTATACAAACCTTATCCTTCTTCTTCTTCTTCTTTTTCTTCTTGTCATCTTCGCTATCTGAGGAAGAGCTATCAGATGAAGAAGAGGAGGAGTCCTATGGATCAGATCAAATACAAATATTCACATTGATTTCCACAAGCAGACAATTTAACTTTTTTAATTCACCAAGCCTGCACGCAGGTTAACTCATGGATCCGTTTTATACAAATAAACTAAATTTACCGTGTGCCACGATACAAAAAGGAAACATACAATATACATCCCTATTTATTTGTGTGATATAATTAAAAAACAAAAACATCATCACGGCTGTGTATACCTTTTCCTTCTTCTTCTTCTTCTTCTTCTTGTCATCATCACTGTCTGAGGATGAGCCAGAATCCTGTAACAAAACAGAAAAGTTTTTTTTGGTGATGTTGATTATCCTTTATCATAACTATATGTTGCCGTAAATGTTGCATCAGTACACGGTGGTGACAACGCACAATAACAGCTGCAATGCCTCATTCTGTTTGAAAGGTGCAGCATGTACATAGTATAATCACCTTTTCCTTCTTCTTCTTCTTCAACTTCTTCTTCTTATCCTTCTCCTCCCCTCCTTCGCCCTCGTCATCACTCAGATTGCCTTCCTCAATACCATCGGGGAAGGCCTTTGCTCCCCCTGCTGGACAGGAAGCACCATTACCACCAAACCAACAACACTTTAACAAAGCCTCCAACATACAGTATGTGTGGTGTGTTTAAGAGCTTCAGTAGCACACATACCAGCCATTGCAGAGGACAGTTTGCCTTCTTCTGTTGCTTTCTTGGCCTGTCATGACAAAAGAAAGCAATGACTTTTAGTGCATCTGCGCATACATGTTTGGCACGTACGCATTATGTGTGAGTATTTCACCTTGTCAGCACATTCATCTTTCTTCTTCTCGCCATCAGCACATGGTCCTGCAGCCTCACCATCTGCAGAAAAGTCCAGCAATACTGCATCAACCTCAAGAACGCAATGATCGAGATGTCTATTTGTTGCTCTGATCATTCTGTCTTTTTATTTTTCAGTCACTTAAAAGTGAAACACTCACCGGCAGCTGAAAGAGCAGTAACACTGCAGAGCTCATTCTGCTCTTCATCCTGTGGAAGTCACAAACAAAATCACGCTCAGGTTTACTGCTTAAACTGCACCCTGTACTTCCTCTTAACGGTGCACTGCATGCACACACATAAGGGTTTCTCAGAGGGCGTGTGCACTGTTGGAGAATGTGGTTTGTTTATTTATTACAAAGTGAACACACGCTGCTTTACAGTTGTGCATTCGTTCTTAACATAATGAAAACTAAGCCTCATGTGTGCAGAAAAGAAAAAAAAGAAAAATGTATCCTGACTCAGCATTCCTACAATAAGTAGAATGCCCCGCGAGGTTCACGAGAGGAGCAGCCTCACCCCTGACCTGAAAACATACGGAATCATTGAGAAGCTTCAGACTTTTAAAAAAAAGAATACAATAAGGGCTGTTCACCTTTTTCTTGTCCTTCTTCTTCTTCTTCTTCTTTTTCTTGTCCTTCTTCTTCTTCTTCTTCTTCTCATCTTTGTCACTGTCAGAAGATGAGGATGAAGATGAGGAGCTGGAATCCTGTGTCAAGGAAAAAACAACTGTTAATCTCTACAGATAAAGAATCAGTCATCATAGTTGTATATGTATTACTGTATAATTTCTGCACAATCCTTCCAATCTTAATTGACACAGTAAGTAACAGCAGCACTTTATGTATTTAGAAGCAAGAGGCTCGTTTGCATTACCTTTTTCTTGTCTTTCTTTTTCTTCTTCTTCTTGTCCTTTTTCTTCTTTTTCTTCTTGTCATCCTCGCTGTCAGAGGAGGACGATGAAGAGCTATCTGAGGAAGAGGAGCTGGAGTCCTTTGAAAGAAGAACAAAACAATTAAAGAATCCGTTTTGATCATTTGTATTTACACACGTCCAACAGACAGTTGAAACCCAACAATATTGCAACTGCATAGAGTCAAACAAATCATACCTTCTTCTTCTTCTTCTTCTTCTTTTTCTTCTTCTTCTTCTTTTCATCCTCACTGTCAGAGGATGAACTGTCAGATGAGGACGAATCCTGGGACAGAGGAAGTACGGTAGATATTCAATAACATAATAAATGTAATTCATATTTTAATGTTTCATTGTTTTCATTACAAGTAATATTTAATGACGTGAGCTTGTCCAACAAAACAGTTACTTTTGCCCTTCCAAATTTAAAGTATATTATTGGGCAGCACATATACCCAGCATCCTGTACCAGCCCCGTTATGATTATGGCCTGAACGACTGGGACCCTACCTGGGTGCAGATGGAGGAAACTTCGTTCAGACCAGCGGTACGGCGCTGGCCTGCGCCTGTCTAATCGAATTCATATCCCTGTATTTAATCAGTGCTAATATGGACACAGTCTAAATGCCACTACAGAGTTCAAGCAATTCAAATACTTTCTCCTTGCAACAACCCAGTTTTCCCTCCGTCTCTGGATGACAATGTCAGTAGGATGTGGCACAAGAGAGGATTTACAGCATTTTAAAAAAATATAGAAAAAATGCTGGCCCTTGAAATTCAAACTCCCCTGAACTCCCCATTTCAGTTCTGTACAGTCTTCTCATTTCCATGAAAACAATAAAAACTAAGCTTAAGAAATAAACAGTTATTATTGTATAATCTGATGTATTGTTGAAAATGTGTACATACCTTCTTCTTTTTCTTCTTCTTTGTCTTCTTGTCCTTCTTCTTCTTCTTCTTTTTCTCTTTCTTCTTGTCATCCTCGTCATCTGACGAGTTGAAATTCTGAAGCAAGACAAGGACAAACATTCCATGATGACTACTCTACCAGCAAACAGCATGTTGTAAAATAGAAGAAGGTTTAATTAATCTCTCTCACCTTGCTTATCTTCATACCGTCTGCACACTGCTGCTCCATGTGGCCACCAGGACCTGAGAACATTCAATAAGTTGAAAATAACAGTTCCATGCTTTGTCAGCTGAGAGACATTTCTTTAATCAAATGGTCGGCAGAATAAAAAAGGATATTTATAGACAATCAACACAATTGTGAATATTGTTCAATGTAATTACAGCCCTCTAAATTTTCTTTACGAAATAAATTAAAATGTATAAACACAGAGCTTTGTAGACTTTTGTTTTACTACTGTAGAACAGGACCACATGGCCGATAATAAATATCAGACTGTGCATGTCAGAGTTTGACCGACTGGTGGCTTAGTCTCTTCTGTGTCATTGTACACTTAAACTGTCAGTCCAGACCATTATGACCAAATAATGAGCGAATGTGGGTGTCTTGAGAGGCCGTGTTATGACTGAAGGCTCTGAACTCACTTATAAGACAAGCAAGACTCCACCTACAATACATGCCCACCAGGCTGACCTCTAACCTACAATAATCTAAGTAATATAACGAGAGATGAACTGAAATCAACTTCTTGCAAAGAACCTGAGAAATGCTTTTTAAAGATTTTGGAATACAAGCATACATGCAAACGTACATGGGGTGGGGAATATGATAAGCAGTATTTGTATTTATTAAGGAGAATGCACAGAACCAGGAAAGACATTATCCTCTTGAGAGCATAATAAACCAGTTTCACATAATAATAAATGAGAAACGTTGTGTTGCGCTTACTCGATATGATGACAGTGTCGTACCAGACGTTCTCTCCTTCTTCGATCTTCTTCCTCTTCTTTTTCTTCTTCTTGTCATCCTGCGAGGACATGTTGATTCTTTCACAACAGTACGTTTGGATATTTTAAAACTTCTACTGTATGTCTCCTCGTGTATGAAGCTTGTTTGAAAAGTGAGTGTTGCACTTGCAAATACTGTATATATCAGAATCAGGATTGGGTGTCACCTACTAGTTACCCATTAAGAATTCTCTGCCTTCACTACAGGTAGATAACAAACATTCACCTTTGGAAATGCAGCAAAAAACAATACACGAGTGTTGATATGCACAGATTGTACAAGTGGCTATCATTACACACATACTGGATGCATAAGCATACAGTATATGCAATTGTAATGATGTGACATGCTGTGGTAGATATGGAAGTTGTTTAACACATTGTCAATGGGTGTGTTCCTGTCCTGTCAGTTACCACCTGCTATCAGATCCTGGAGCCTCCGCCCACAGCCCAGGGTGAAATGCATTCCAATATGGTACACCTACTTTTCCCATTTTCTACTCTTGTGATTCATTTTTTTGTCTCAACGCTTTTTTTTTTTATTGCTAAGCGGTACGTGTGATCAGAGGTCCACCAATGGGCGGTGGCCCATTTGTGGAATGCAAACTCAGTTGGCGTCTCTTGTGTTAAAAGCTCGTCGCTGGCTTTTCCTGAATCACCTGATTTTCCACCCACGCCCTTTAGAGAACCAGCAAGACATCACACCATCGTGTGACTGCAGTCACTCCAAGCTAAACTAGACAAAAGAGGTGAATACTGAAGCGGATAAGTTTTGGATTAGAGCTAATTCAAAAGCTGAAACTCTTGACAATTCACGCCTGGGGAAGGTTGATTTGCAGATCCCCTAACTTGCCAAAAGACATAATAAAAGCTCCTTTTTTAGGTTTCTAAATACGGTCAATTCAAAAGCCATTGCCGCCTAAATATTCTCATAACAGAGTGTATTGTTAGCTTTGACACTATCCTCACCTGAGGCAGTGACATAGTTGGAAGGGACTATCAATCCCCTGTGAGCTGATGGGAAATTGTTTGTGCTTGTGGCCAAGGACTTAATTTAGCAATGGTACAGGAAAGACTTGTGAAGGATTTACATAAACAAAACTGCATCGTAAAAAAACGTCACTCCGACAAGTCTCTTGAGCTCGTTTTGAAAGGAAACACGTTGGTTTCAACTGAGAGAATCCTGGATGCTGTGCATCAAGCATCACACACTTTGCAAAACAAAACATTTTCCTTGTCACGAGTGAGTCTCAGGCAGGGCTCTGTGGGTTTGAAATGCATGTTATGACAGCAATGTGTGCGTGACGTGTTAGAGCAAGACAGGAGTTGCATGGATGCAATGTCATTCTATACACCTACAGTGGGTACGGAAAGTATTCAGACCCCTTTAAATTTTTCACTATTTGTTTCATTGCAGCCATTTGCTAAAATCAAAAAAGTTCATTTTATTTCTCATTAATGTACACTCAGCACCCCATCTTGACAGAAAAAAACAGAAATGTAGAAATGTTTGCAAATTTATTAAAAAAGAAAAACTGAAATATCACATGGTCATAAGTATTCAGACCCTTTGCTGTGACACTCATATTTAACTCACATGCTGTCCATTTCTTCTGATCCTCCTTGACATGGTTCTACTCCTTCATTGGAGTCCAGCTGTGTTTAATTAAACTGATTGGACTTGATTAGGAAAGGCACACACCTGTCTATATAAGACCTTACAGCTCACAGTGCATGTCAGAGAAAATGAGAATCATGAGGTCGAAGGAACTGCCCAAGGAGCTCAGAGACAGAATTGTGGCAAGGCACAGATCTGGCCAAGGTTACAAAAGAATTTCTGCAGCACTCAAGGTTCCTAAGAGCACAGTGGCCTCCATAATCCTTAAATGGAAGAAGTTTGGGATGACCAGAACTCTTCCTAGAACCCAAAGATCACTGTGGCTGAGCTCCAGAGATGCAGTAGGGAGATGGGAGAAAGTTCCACAAAGTCAACTATCACTGCAGCCCTCCACCAGTCGGGGCTTTATGGCAGAGTGGCCCGAGGGAGGCCTCTCCTCAGTGCAAGACATATGAAAGCCCACATAGAGTTTGCCAAAAAACACATGAAGGACTCCCAGACTATGAGAAATAAGATTCTCTGGTCTGATGAGACTAAGATTGAACTTTTTGGCGTTAATTCTAAGCGGTATGTGTGGAGAAAACCAGGCACTGCTCATCACCTGCCCAATACAATCCCAACAGTGAAACATGGTGGTGGCAGCATCATGCTATGGGGGTGTTTTTCAGCTGCAGGGACAGGACGACTGGTTGCAATTGAAGGAAAGTTGAATGCGGCCAAGTACAGAGATATCCTGGAAGAAAACCTCTTCCAGAGTGCTCTGGACCTCAGACTGGGCCGAAGGTTCACCTTCCAACAAGACAATGACCCTAAGCACACAGCTAAAATAACAAAGGAGTGGCTTCGGAACAACTCTGTGACCATTCTTGACTGGCCCAGCCAGAGCCCTGACCTAAACCCAATTGAGCATCTCTGGAGAGACCTGAAAATGGCTGTCCACCAACGTTCACCATCAAACCTGACGGAACTGGAGAGGATCTGCAAGGAAGAATGGCAGAGGATCCCCAAATCCAGGTGTGAAAAACTTGTTGCATCATTCCCAAGAAGACTCATGGCTGTACTAGCTCAAAAGGGTGCTTCTACTCAATACTGAGCAAAGGGTCTGAATACGTATGACCATGTGATATTTCAGTTTTTCTTTTTTAATAAATTTCTACATTTCTGTTTTTTTCTGTCAAGATGGGGTGCTGAGTGTACATTAATGAGAAATAAAATGAACTTTTTTGATTTTAGCAAATGGCTGCAATGAAACAAAGAGTGGAAAATTTAAAGGGGTCTGAATACTTTCCGTACCCACTGTATGTGATCCTTGAGCAGCACCTATGCCATAACCGCAACTCACCTCGCTGTCACTCTCTGAAGAGCTACTGGAGGAGGAAGATGATGAGCTGGAATCCTGTTAAGAAAGAAGCAGGGAAGTTGTTGATCAACTCAATTGAACAGGTTTCTATACACGTTCCTTTGTGGGTGAAAGTGATAAATGAAAAACTAAACCAATGAGTCACTACGAACACACTGCGGCGAGGCTTAGTCGTAACCGCTGAGAGCAGGCGGTGTAGATGGCAGCAGAAGGGAGAGGCTCTTCACACACTTATAAAACTGCACAAGCAACCATTTTATCACACAGACGCACAAGAGCACACACACCCATTCCAGCAGCGCCACGAGCCAATCAAAGCAAAAGTGACAGTTGATCTGCGTTATAAACTAATTAATTCCTTTCATAGTCCTCTCCTGTTTGTCCGGCTGTTGCTAGGTGCAGGCCACATTGTACTTCCCTCGTCAGTCAGAAGACATGACTTCTGCCTCACATGTGTGGCCTACAATCAAGGCAACACCCTCAAGAAGCCGTGGGATCGACATGATTTAATCGTATTAGATATAAGGAGACTGTTGGTTGTTCAGCAGCACCGTCCCAACATAGTCTGTTTAACTTTCATTGGCGGAACATGACGAAGAGTTTTCAAGAAAACACTCAATAACATACTTTCTTCTTCTTCTTCGTCTTCTTCTTCAGCTTCTTCTTTTTCTTCTTCTTCTCGTCTTTCTTGCAGATACCCTCATCCTCGCTGTCCGAGGAGGACAGAGAGCTGTCACATGTGTGCAGCTCCTGGTGACAGAGAAAAGAATGATCTACTATGTCCCTCACACAATCTTTAGAATTCAGACTAGTGGGCATAATTACACATTAACATTACCGTTACAATTGCTAAACTTTACCTTCATGCAATTAATCATTTTGCAGTTGCCAGTGTAATTCACATGTATCTTTTTATTGTGTCATGAAATCATAACTATAACTACTGTTTTTAATGTTTCAATCAATGTTTTTAATTGTTTTTAAATCTCCTTTTCTTTTGCCTTATGTTTTGATGTTTTTGATGGTTTTATGTGAAGCACTTTGAATTGCCTTGTTGTTGAAATGTGCTATACAGATAAACTTGCCTTGCCTTACAAGTAATGAATAGTTAAGTGTCTTGAATATCTGGTGGAAAAAGTAACATCGGTCCATGCACCTTTTATTCAAATGGTTGTTCTGTGCTTTTAAAATGCCGCTGCTGCTCACCTTTCCATCTTTTTCTCCTGCAGACTGTCCAGGTTGGCTCTTGTTTCCCTCCACCTTGTCCAGGTCTTCAGGCTCCACTACCTCAGCAAGGGGCTGCAAACCACCAGGAGAGACGGCCGCTGGCTGCTGCACACATGCAGCGCCTGCTCCAACTGGAGCTACACAGTACAGGGTGACCGTTTTTACATTTAGAATCCTATTAGCTCAGCTGATGAGCCACCAGTATCATTATGGAGGATCAGCTGTTGTAGCAACCTGCACTTCCTTATTGTCCAACTTACTTAAACGGACTGTCAGATTTAAAAAATCAATCATAAAGGTGATGAATTAAAGAAATAGTTCCTTTTTCCGTAAATCCAGCCAATTGCCTAACTATTAAAACAATCCAGAAAGCGCCACACCCTAACAGTAAAAGGAAAGACGACAAGGTGTTCTGTTTTGTGTAAATAGACTATATCTGTCATAGAAACACCTTTATCATAAAAAAGCAACACATGGATCATTAGCTTTCTTGCTGAAATGAAAGAGACTAGCCACAATCAAATTAAATACACACTTTGCAAACGAAGTAGATTGCTAAGAAACAACTAATAATAAAAAGACAGCACACCTTTGAGCAGGGGGGACTCCATTATGGTCCAGACCTCTCCTCTGTCAAGGGACCCACGTCTGGTCTGTCGAACCTACCTGTGCACTTTTATGGCAAGTGTGTACATGACGCTTGAGAGTTCTATGGGTGGGGACGTGTCAAGACGTCCAAAATCAAAGAGACTTCCCTTCACAAGTTTCAAAATAAAACCCACATTGAAATACAAGGTTTAACATTACCATGTATGTACCCCTTATAGGCTATATCGAATGGGCCAGCTCAAATGTCATTATCCAGTTCTCTGAGACGTAACTGCTGACAGATTGTACGCTTTTATTTTTATAGGCTATTTTTATGCAGCGGCTTTTATTTTGAAAGCAACAACGTTTTACACCCAGGCCCTGCTTGGTGTTGTAAACATCCTTCCTTGCTCTTACACTTCTGACAGGTACTACTTCTGTAGTTGCACTCCAATGGGCTGGGCCTGTCAGTGTACTAAGGCACTGAGTGATTCATCAAAGGGCTCCTCAGGCACTGCTGTTAGGTCACCATTAGACAACAAATACTCTCTCTGACTTGTTGGCCCTGTGGTTGGTTTACCTCAAGCTGTATAAAGAGAGTTGCGTCAACGAAAGTTCAAAATGCTTGATCGCCACGCCATTCACGTAGACTTCAGATAGTTCCAGGAAGTACATGGCGCGCAATTTGAATGCGTAGATATTGGTAGAAATCAGTACAGAGAGACAGAACTGCGATTTTCGCTAATTAGGAGTCAATAAATTAACTGATTTACAATATCCATATAGAGCAACAACACATGTATTAAGTTACATGAATTATGTGATTTTTAAAAGTTAAATTTGCTAAGAATTTGTGGAATAGTAAGTGTGACATCTAGAGCTCCCTGCCTTGTTGACAAGGAACAGTGTGTACGATTTTGGAAGACTCCATGGAAGAGGACCCGCTCCCTATTTAGATATAATATCATATTTAGCGATGGCAACGGCGGCGTATGTACATGCTGCAGCCGGTAGCTCCCAGGAATTTCTTCATGAATTGTTTTTGTTGGTGCAAATTCAGAAAACGCGCTACATCAATGTTCTACTGTTTATGGATGGTTTGTCATGTTTGTTGTGATATAAATGGGCTACAACAGAATTTCGTTGTGCATCCCTGTGTTGCATAATGACAATTAATGATCCTTGAATAAATGGCTTTATCGACTTTAGTTTCAGGTCATTATACAATAATAAAAACATGGTTATAAATATCATATTTCATTTCAGCCAATTAATCCCCCTAAATGTTACACACTGTTCCTTTAATGGAATAGTAAGAATCTGTGTAGTATATAAATATTACAATTGTAAATATTGATGTGCAAATGAGTTGAAATTGACTATTATTTATTATGTTTAACAGTTAATTGTTTTATTAATTTATTGGCGGTATGTCACGTGTTTTGATGTAAATATATTGGAGTGGCTGTAATGGCGCTATTGTAACTGTCTTATATACTTTACATGGGGTTAATGTAAAGACTATTTGTCATTAATACACTTTATATTCTAATACGGATCACAGGAAGAGTATCGGTGTCACAGTCGTTATACATTTCAGACTGCACCTCACAAGCGAACATTGTGACCACAGCATGATTTAAAAAACAATGACATCAATACTTACAGTACATCCACAGGTAAATGTTACCTCATCAGGACAGGGGGCTGGACACACGTTGCAAGTGAATTTGGCACAGATGAACCGGTTACATCATGGCATTTCCTGCACTTCCGGGTTCAGGGCGGGGGGGGGGGGTCTCGCAAGACTTCAGGGGCTCAAGCATCTTGGAAGAAGATCTAGAAAGAAGGGGGTTGACCTCTAATGATGTAGGGGTGTTGTTACCTGGGTAAACTTAGAACAGAATCAGA
The DNA here is from genome assembly GCF_004355925.1 of Anarrhichthys ocellatus. Lineage (NCBI taxonomy): Eukaryota > Metazoa > Chordata > Actinopteri > Perciformes > Anarhichadidae > Anarrhichthys > Anarrhichthys ocellatus. The sequence continues at coordinate 9,533,763 of NW_022280054.1, read as the reverse complement.
ACCAAGACTTTTTTCAGTACAATCTCATTACTCTAGCAAATGTCCTAGTGGCGCGACAATCAGGAGGAAAGCTCTGCTGCCGTCCCTCGAGAACATGACACAGCACTCAGGGAGGAATGTGAAAGCTCTTACAGTGACATCTGCTGTTTCCTAGCAAAATAAACTTTGTTGCAAAGATGCATAACATTTTGAGCAACAGTACCGATCTTGGAGAAAAGCTGGGAATATAAAGTACGGAACGGACAGGTTCCTTTGTGAACAGTGTGTGGAGAACCAATCGGGCTACCGGGATCTGGATGCCAGTTGGCTGTTCGCTGAATTGGGCTGATCCTCATCAGTCCGAAGTTGCCGGACCGAGTCGCTCAATTCTTGAAGTTCACTGTTCATGATTGAAGTGACAAAGAGAGTGAGTACAAGTCTATGCAGCACTCCAGCTTAGCAGGGAGGAACTAAGGCAAGTCCGCTTCAATATCCTGCAGATGTGCACACTGCAGTTTTGTTTCAGCCAATAAGGAAAAAAATGAATAAAACAATAGAAATACTATAAATGAAAAAATAAAAATTATACGATTGGAAGTCGGAAAACAGAAGGAGAGAGAAGTATCTCCCAAGAGTGCAAGATTTACAAAAAAATACAAGTAAAAACAAGCACACCATTTTAATTAGACAATTACTAAGCTATTAAACAGTTTCAATATATCAGTTCATAAAATACTATTTTAATGGTACAATGGTAGTAAAAATGAAAGATGGTGATAGAGGGATTACTCACCGTGCACGTGCCCTGCAAACTGAAGAAGAAAATGTAAAATTATAAAATAGTGCAAAAAACACCTAACACACACAATTATGGGACAGAGTGAGGTGCACGTGAGAGCCTGCTCACCACTGAACCCTCAATGGCCACTCGCGGCCCCTGTAGTCTGTGATCCTCATACAAGAAAATATGATCAGTTCACAAGATCCACAGAATCACGAAGTACCATCAGAATAAGCAGTACACTCTCCCAGGAGTGTCGTCTTCTTCTTATTCTTCTTCTCCATCGATGCATCGCAACGTGTGTTCTATTGCTCTTTGATAATATAACCAATACATTGACGGGGAGGTGGGAGGTGCTACCGCGTCTGCATGGGGCTACGGTGGCTGGGAGGGGTTTTGACTAAATCAGGGCTGGATTAACCCACCAGGGGGACTCGTGGCTAAACTGAGCTATAGGCCCCTTGACCAGGCAGACTTCTGTTGTGCTTATAGACTGTACATTATGACTTTGTACAGGTTTTTATACTTGCAATATTACATTGTCTCCCATGTTGAACGTTCTAACTGGCCCCTCGGTAAGATGGGGTCTCTAATGCAGAGGATTTGTTGCCTTAATGCTTTATTAATGCAGAGAGTATTCACAAACTTGCAATGAATTTAATGATCACAACCAGGTAAGCCTGGAGCCTTTGGGCCCCCACAGGGTTTGGGGCCCCAGGGCAAGTGTCAGCTATTGTTTGAAGTGGGTAGCAGATAGGAAAGTTGTTGCTTTGACCTGTAGTGATCATGTACCTACAAGAGTTAGAGAGAACACTGATTTAATTTAAATCTTATGGTACTGATGTGTGGCCCCCACTGGATGTAACAGTTATATAGAGAACGGTCACCCCTCAGAGGATATGCAGAGTTGAAACCGCAGGGTACTATCATAGACATGTGTAACAGACGAGTAGTACACCACTTCGATTTTCCATTTATTTTAAGCTTCCGTAGTATAACATATGAGTTCAGTTACCCAGAAACAATAGAGTCAGCGCAATTCCGGAAATGGGATTTTGTTTTCAAAATAAAATCAAGGATATTGCAATTCAATTAAAACATATTTAAGAACAAACACTGGCTCGCACGTGGCTATTATAAATCATATGAAACACTTACTCACTACATGTAGAATCAGATGAATATAAAATACAAACATGGGCTTGTGAAGTCGATACAAGACGACAAAGCGATTAGCGTTAGTTATATTTTGAAACGTATAAGGAAACGCTATCGTTTAACGATGTGAACAACTTGACATCTGTGTAGACTACGGCTGGCGAGTGGCAAAGTAGTTATGGAAGTACACAGCAGTTTTTATTACCCTTTTCGCGTTAACTAACCGAGCTTTATCTTATTGTTTTAACTTTCTAATGCAACGTAGAATAACGAGCTAACTTTAGCTTGACTTAAAGAAGACAACGGACACGCGACACTGCGGGACGGTTACCGTTTTAACCAACGTTCGGCTCCTCTGTTATGGGACTTTGTCAAAAGAACATTTGTTATGGAAATATGAACGGTCAGTTCCTTGTCACTCTGTTACTAGCCGACCAAAGAGGAGCTGTGACAGCTATCTAAACATGCGTCTGGTCACACCTGAATGAACCATGTCGACGGTGACGGTGCTGGCCGCGTTGTGGGTCAGTTTGGTTCGGTGCAGTGTCTCCTCCGGGTCTCCGGGACCCGGATGTGACAATGGAAAGGTAACTTACAATTTAATACCTGTTGAGTTTATTAGTGTTTGAGCCATGGTCACCCACTGGTTTGAAAATATCAGTCATTGTAGGCGTTAAACATGTAATCAATTGTGTGTGTGTGTGTGTGTGTGTGTGTGTGTGTGTGTGTGTGTGTGTCATAGCTGTATTTGGAGAGGGACATGCCTCCGAATGCTCTTTATTGGGACTGTCCAGGGACTATATGGCCAGAATCTATTCGGGTAATTATGGATATAACCGACCACCTCCTCCTCATCATCATCATCATCATCATCATCATCATCATCATCATCATCATCTGTGCTAGTAGCATTATCTCCCAAAGGATCAATGTCTCACACGGGTGTGGCTTCCTTCAGTGTACTGTGTACCAGGAAGTTTTAACAATCATGAGAGAAGTAATTGTTGTGGTAGATCCTGTAATCTGACACTCAGTCGGTAGTGTAAACCTGCTTTGCTTGTTCATGTTTGCTCCGTCAGTGTTTTAACCGTGTCTTCTCTTATCTACAGAGACTTCCCAGTATTGACACAGTGTATGATCCTGTGGTGAGTAAACACTTGTCCAAACACTTTGTTTCACCCTTGGCCTTAAAACACTACGTAACATTTCCTAAAAACATCAATGCACAATGGGACAACACTTTGTGACACATCCAAATTCCAAAAGCTGTTTTCAACTTAACAGTGATGTATTGAAATGTGTTCACTGAGATAACTTAAACTTGTTATTGTTGTCAACAGCAAACTTGCACAAACTGAACGGCCGCTAACTCAGTGTTGGTCTCAGGTGACTGCGAGTGTTCATAGTGAACCTGAGAGTCTAATTTGGCTAATTTCTTTTCACCGCAGCCAGCCAGGCAGCTCTGCATGGATACATCTATTTCCTACAACCAAAGCATTCCCAGCAGGTAAGGCTGTTTAGACAGACACATGATGCAAATTAAGAGACACTGACACATGCACACACACGTATTAATATATGGACACCTTTACTCACAGAAAAACTCATGACAGTGTTTTTAATGTCCTTTTCTGCTCTTAGTTGCTGTGCTTTGTATTCGTTGTCGTGCCTCTGAGGGCTATTGAGGACGATGTGTGTCTGTATTTGTGTGTTATAGTGGAGCGTACAGACCGGTGAGGGCAGAGAGTGGAGAATACTTGTACTGTCCTCCTCAACGGTGGCTCAATAACTTGCACGTAAGTCTCAACATCAAACACGTCTTGGTTGTTCTGTCTCCACTCTCTCAATAGCTGAGTCACTTTGTCTGCTTAGTAAATTATTAGGGTTTTGGGTTTTGCGCAACGCTGAAGAGACCGCTTTTTGTAGTAACTCCAATTTGCCCACAGTCCCTTCTGTATTATTTCCCGATCTAGAAATCAGTTTTAGCCAGAAATGCATCAAGACACAATCGATGTATTGTTTCTTTGCAAATTCAATTAAGAGTAATACGGGGAAGTCTGCCAACACTCACATTCTACATGTTCAGACCCTCGGTAGCAGGGCTGCCACTGAAAGTAGATTGTTTTGAATTTCAAGGATTTAACACACAGTAATGTCATGCCAGGGATTTCTATTAATGAGCCATTGTAGACCACAATGCCAGAGCATACTGGTGATCACAGCAGGTTGAACACATTTAACCCAGACGGATATTTGTCAGCTGAAAAACCATAATTAACAGACAAGGAGGGAATACAATATTGACATTATTGTGAGCAGAAGTTACTGTGTTGTAATTGTGACATAAATGTTGGTGAAAACCAAATCGGGGGAAACCCCGTGGTGACCGTGAAGGCTGGTGACAAAAGACCATCACATGTGTGCGTTTGTGTCTGTGTGTGTTTACCAGCATGGAGCGACTGTGCTGCTCTACCATCCCTGTGTTCCTCTCCACGAGCGCCTGCTTCTGTCTGTCCTGGCCCGCTCCTGTCTGTCAGACTACATCGTTAGCGCACTTCCACAGCTCAAAGAACACATGGTGAGAAGATAGAACTCACTACCGGTGCGTGAGAGATACTTAAACACCGCTGTTTGAGGAGCAGCAGCAACAGAAGCGACTTTTTCGTCCCAGTTAACATTTGTTAGGACATTGAGTTAAAGAGAGTGAGTGGATCCTCACTGTTTGCTTTGTGTTCAGCCCATAGCCCTCGTGTCGTGGGGTCACACCTTGGAGCTGTCCACCACGTGGTCTTCAGACATCTATGATTGGCTGGAGACCACAGCATCCACGAGGAAGTTGTTTGTTGGTGTGAACCCGAGCAGGAAGTTCAACCTGCTGCTAACCCGGTCAGCTGAGCAGCACCGGCAGCAACGTGCAAATCCAGAGGAACAGGTTAGCAGAGTCTGCGTGTTTATTTACACGGTGTGAATAATCATTCATGTTGAATGTGCTCCAATAACAGCAGTCTTGTAGATGTCTCTTAAGTAGCTGTTGTGGTAAATCCCCAGGAGTCTTTGAGGCGATGCTTTGAACGGACCATCTCCTCTCAGCTGAATGGAGCGATGGAGAAAGTGCTGCAGTCCAACATAAAGAGTCGAAGCTGGAAACTAATTAAAGAGGGCGGCAAACGCAGGCGGTTAAGAGCCGCCATTACAGAAATACAGGAGAATGGTAAGGAAGAGAAGGAGAGAGAAGACACGATAACACACCAGAGCAACAGAACCACCATCAGCAGGACAGGGGCCATCCAGAACAACAACTTCACGGTTGGGCCATCGACAGATTCTCCTCCAGGGAGCAGGACTCTCCCAGATCCTCCAGGTTCCAAGGAAGCTCCCTCTCAGTCTAAGATCCAAAACACAAATCAGGGCCTTCCATCCAGGCCCACAACTCCTTTGGGGTCACTACAAACAGCAGCACAGCAGCCGAAACACACTGACCTCAGAGACCCTCTCGCAGGTGTCGTGAACAGGGAACAAAACCAGACTGCCAGGGCTGATGCCCCGGCCCTCAGCTCCAAAGATGAAGGTACAGACTCAGTCAAACAGAGAGACAAAGACTTTGGTAAACACAGCCTGAAAGGTAATGTCTCTAAAGCGAACATCTACGATAAACACAACACAGCAGACGGCACCAGGAAGGGTAATGAAGTAGTAGACGTGAAAGAGAGAGAGTTGGAACGTAACCAAACACACAGTGACACACACTCTGATCACAAAGGTGAAAAAATGGGCTTTGATTCCGTTTCCAAACCCCAATCAGAGCCTCAGCCCCAGAAGCCACAGCTGGCCAGTCACCCGCCCAACAGCCTCGACTGTGCCGGCTGCAAAGCGGGCGAACACTGTGAATGCAACAAAGACTCGGGGGCCTCGGACGCTGTAGATACCGGGTCGCTGAGGACCCCGAGGACAGACGAGGCGGTGTGGGCCGCAGCAGCGCTGAGCTTCCTGCTGATCCTCCTGACCCTGTCAGTGCTTCACACACGCCTGTACCGCCACTGGAGGAACACGCCCAGTCTGTACTGGCGGGACCCGCAGCTGGACTACGACAGTGTGGCAGGTAGGTGGACCAATAACCAGAGAGCTGTTTTAATCCTCTGACCAATCCCAGTTTGATCATGTTAGGTTACCCAATCAGTTATTAATTAAGTTTTTGTGTTCTGTGTGTGTGTGTGTGTGTGTGTGTGTGTCCTCTAGATGTGATCCGCAGGAGGTTACGAATTGCAAACAAGAGGCACAAAAGGAGCAGAAGACGGGAGTGTGTTCTTCTGCCCAGCTCCTCCAGCTCAGATGAACATCCATAGAACAATGAAGGATCACAGCATGAAGAGAGGACGATATCTGCAACAGCCTCTCTGTCAATGACAAACACTGAAACTCATTAGTAGGGCAGCTGACATTGGAAAAAAAGGTAATTCATAAAGCTAGCTATTTTTATATCTAAATGTGCTAAAACTGACGTTACCTGACGTTACAATACCTGAATATGTTAAGTTTGGATTCATAATGATGGGTGAGGGATAGCAGAATATCATGTATTTTGGTCATTACAGCTGACGTTGGCATTACACATATTTAGAGCCCAGTTTTCTTTTCGTCTCCTTTTTCTTTGGGAAGGTGGTCTTAGGAATTTCTTTAACAATCAGAAGTGGGCCTGGAGTTAGAAAAGGTTGAGAACCCCTCACATGCAATGTGCTGGATGTGTGCCTGTATGCTGTTTGTCTGACAGCTGGATGAACCACCTCTATCTAACAAGCTGCAGGATAACCTGAAAGCTGAAGCAGAATTTCCACATAGCTGCTCAAGGGTCAGTTAGGTCCTGAATTAAATGGTATAGAGCGATCTGAAACAGAACCCTTCACATGTGGTTTTAGACTGGGACCATCTCTATATCTACCCCTCCTCTCTTATTAACGAATTGAGTTTGCATGTCATGGATGTAGTTGTCCAAAACTGCATTCCCCAAATCACAAGCGTCAAAGAATATTTAAGAAAAGAGGCTAGTGTATATCGATGTCAGCTTACACAACCGTCATCAGTCATGTGGTTGTGGATCAGTCCTTTGACCCCTCAGGACGATAAATATTACATCAAAGAAGCCTTTAGGTTTTATTTAGTCATTTGAAATGTGTATTTGTACATCATATAGTACATACTCCTTATTTTGCTCACTCCGTGTATTACTACAATATTTAGTCTCCAGCTCTGGTGACAGTTTTTCTATCAGAGGATCATTTATTTTGTGCTACATTTTGCTAGAATTTAGTTTTATATTCATAGTTAAATAATAATATGTTGCTTTTACCTGTGAAGGTTTATTAAGTGAATATGTAAGTTGCTGTTGTAAGCAACGCTGTGCGCAGTGTGTGTGTTGTCGTTAAATGGTACGAACATATGAACAGCTGTGTTTTGAAGACGGTTTTTGGACAGACTTTAGAGAGACGATAAATTCCTCGGCTGAAATGCTGTGTGTGCACTTCTGTTTGAAACAGCTGTTGGATGTCAGGAGGCCTTCTGATACCCGTTTGTGTCGTCTTAAATGTGTCATTTTAAGGAGTTGTGACGAAGATATGCACTGATCAGGACCGTATATACAATAACAACATCATTTGTTTGAAGACCAACATGTAATACGGTTTCTAGATGCTGTGGTGGGTTGTCGTGGTCATATTGTAACTACATACTTCCCCCCCCCCCCCGAGAGGTTTCCAGCTGCTTTCTCTGGAGCTCGTTAATGGAAATAAAATCTGTGGAACCAACAGTGGCTGGATTGTCTTCATTAGGAAACAGAGCGCTCAGTGTAGAACCAGCTCAACTAAATAAAAGAATAAATTAACTGTAATGGTAGAAATGTGAACAATAATCGAGGGGCCTAAATGAATAAAAAGTAACAAATAATAATACAAATGTGGCTTAATGTCATCAACATGGAATGAAAAACATTTGAAGTATGAACATAAAATGTGAGTAAAAACAATGTAGGTTAATGGCACGGAATAAAGAAAACCTTTAATAATAAAGGCATCAGGAAGTAAAACGATGCAAACAAAGCTTCCAGTTTATAAAAGCATTGCTTGTTTTGATCTTTTACTGATTTGATTAATACTTCATTCTCTCCCGTTAATACTGAAAGGTTTGGGGTCTCATCTTCACTCAAACTGTCCTTCACACATTACGGATGTAAATACACACTTGTCCTTATGAGACGGAGCATCCATACAGTAAGAAGAAAATGTGTAAACAGATCCAGGACAATTGACTTGTTTTACTATTTTATTACAAATGTACAGCTTATGAGTTTCCATTACGTTTGACCTCTTTAAGTCATTGTTTCATCTACTTTATACAGTTTTTAACGTCTTCTGTTAAAAGATAACTCTTCCGTCGCCCATCTCCCAAAGTGTAGAGCTGTGAAGAAACACAGGGACAGCAACAGTACAGGCCACAGTGCACTGCCAATGGCTGCGTGTCACAAGTGTGTGTGTGTGTGTGTGTGTGTGTGTGTGTGTGATTCACTGGCTGCAGACTTAATGTTTGTACTTTGTAGAAGGCTTGGTCCAACTGAGAAGTTGAGAGTGTGTGTTTGTGACGTTGTAGAGTATGCGCTGAGTCCTGGACATGATGACGGTGTAGAACGTGTGTTGGACATGAACTGGCGGAGGCCTTAGACATTCATACTAGAGGCACCCTATGTAGTGTCAACTAACTCGGGGAAAGGACTGGGCCATGTGCATTGTTGACCCTCCTCCCGACATTTTTGAGATGACCGTATAGTGCTAAGCCGAAGTGCGCTTCAGACCTTTCCTATTGCCCCATCCCGAATCAAACCCTGCGTCCTGCACCCAATGTACTTGAACAAAGACCTTGGGGGGGGGGGGGAAGTGCGGTACATAATGTAGATCCTACTTCACCCCGCTGGTGTTTGACAATAGAACTGTTGTTCCCGCTCTTCGGTAGGATCGCTACTATGTACACTATAACTACATAAGGGGCTAATACCACAGCATGACCGTATTCACGAGACTCAAAATACCTACGAGTACATTGGTGTCAAGACTGAAGCGCTGAAGGAAGAATTTGGACAGCTCCCGTAGCCTGAAGCCCACTTGGGCCAACAAATAAGACATAAATATCTCGCAGACATACCTAACATATAGCTTAATATAAAATATAGCATGAAAATATATGTTCATATATATGGCTCTAGTCTAAAACTTGGGCAATCATGATTGAAGGGGCGAGCACTGCTGCTGGCCCCCCTTGTGTGTGTGTGTGTGTAAGTATCTCTGTTGTTTCAGCAGTCAGTACAACATCACTCTAACTCAGCCAGGAGCTGATGATGATGTCCAAAAGGCAACCGATATCAAACGATGATACATGTCACGAGTCTTCTGGACACGATTTGTTTCGACAGGGTACAGAAGAAAAACAATCCATCCTTCCCTACAGAGACGCGTGCGACTGTGTGAGAGGCTGACGAACACGGACACTCACAGACCCCGAGTGATGATAAGAGGGCGGAGTGGATAAACTAGACACGAATAGAGCGAACAGGGAGGTGCTGCCGGTGGTCTAGCGTCCGTCTCTCAAAGTGTTCGGGGCTAATTAAGGTCTAATTGCTTCTTGCTGAAAGGCAGCAGTACGAGAGGAAAAGACTGAGATGTAACAGCTGTTTGGAGGATGAGGTCAATGTTATGTGCAGAGGCCTTCTGAGCACCAAGCCGGATTATAGAATACACCAACGCGAGAACAACCAACTATTAAAGCCACAAAGACTTTGACAAACAGTCAGTGGTGACGGTAAACTAGAAGAGGACGGTCCTCCTGCCAGCAAGGAGAGAATCTTTAGATCCCGTCTGCGTATTTTGTTACAGATGTGACCTTATTTGTTCAGGACACAGTACAACAAGCGAAGGGGAAGAGCGCTCTCTTTTTGAAAACACACAACAAAAAAAAAAAAAGAACTTTAAAAACATCTTTGTTCCCAATGCCGTCTCCCATTGGCAGAGTTCAGAGATGGTGAGCTAGAAGGGACAACTTCTGTGGCCCAGATCAGCAGGCCGTGACGGAGAACAGAGCGGTGTGATTCTGCTTGCCAGACAGTCTGAGAACTGAACATAATACACGCCAAACTACATCAAGCACTCATGAGCTGGTTAAAACCATTTCAAATGAGTTTTTTTTTCTCAGATGAAACGATGTAATGAGTATCTATCATCACTTTTCAGGGTGCTGGATCTGGTGCTTTCCACAGGACTACTTAAACTGCAAACATACCAGGATGTGCTTCAATGTGACGTTTGGGGGTGGGGGGGTGGGGGGGGGACCAAATATCATCCTGCTTGGCACAGCAAAAATGAATATGGGATTGATTCTGAGATGATTCCACTGGCTCTGTTAAATGAGGCAATTGATACGATACGTCAGGACCTAACGACAGTTGAGGACACATGAGGAGAGCATTTTGATCCGGGGGCCTGTCATAACGCACCAAGGGGCTTTCGGTCTGACAGAAAATCAAAAACAAAAACAAATCTCCCTCCAACACCCTCTCCCCTTTTGGCAACCGTTCAACCCCTTGGCCACAGGACACCTCGCGTCATGAAGAAACACCCTCAACTGTGTGTGTGTGTGTGTGTGTTTTCTTGAATCCCAGTCGAGCACATACTCCCACCACTAAATGAGAATCATATTTGAAACAATAAAATAAACATACATACACAGTTAAATCAAGATGACAGTAAAAATATCAATACAAAAAAAAATAAAAACAATAGGCATGATAAACGACAACAATAATTCAAAATTATTCCAGTGTAAGTGTTTTGTTTGTGTCAGTAATCATCGTCCTCAGAGGTGCAGACCAAACCAATCTGCGTATTAAAAAACATCAAAGAAAAAAGAAGAGAGGAAAGGAATTAAAACATGCCAGATCATGCTGTGTACCACCGACAGTAGGGGGCACTGGGTCGGAGAAATGCTGGAGCCCCCCCCCCCCCTCCAGCAAAAAGCTAACCCAGGAGGAAGCATCTTGAGAGCCTGAGTGGGGTGATGAGTAGGGTGGAGCCGGATGGGTCCCAGGGGGTCTTTTCTCTGCACCGCAAGCGCATCCTGTCTGGGACGGGGTAGGAGACGGAGGAGCCTCGTGTCGGGTTGGAGTGAGAGCGAGAGAGAGGGGGGGGGGGGGAGGAAGGAGAGAATGTCCCAACTCCACCTGATGGAGGGATGGAGATGATGTGGCGTAGCTTGCGGTAGGTCGATACCTACTTCCCTCTCTCGCAGCATACACTCCCTCACTCTCTAGCTCAGGTAAACGGGGGGGGGGGGGGTGTAAGAATAAATAAAGCGGTAACATCTCCGGATCCAGTTCACTGCACATCGCCGTCGTTGTGTTTTTCACGTATGCTTGTCACAGTTTTTAGCGGTTAATTATACACATCTGATTCCAACAGTTTCTTTAGCTTGCAGCAGGCTGTGGGACCCTTCTACTTGTCCTTCCCTACTTTCTCTTCCACACTTGTGGATTTTCTCCTCCGGTCCTCTGTAGTGTTTCTACTAAACATCAATTCTCTTTGCTTTCATCCGATTCCTTTCCCATGCATATTACAAACTTCTTCTTTCTTCATTGCGCCCATCGTTCTCCCGGTTACTCCCCCTCCCTCTTTCTAACATCTACAGTGTGATCAGGTTTTCCCTCCGTCTCCCCGCTTCCTGCTGTAGAAGCCCCTCCCATCCCTCTTGGCCCACCCATGCATTAATCAGTTCCCTCTCCCCTCTCCATCCATGCATTTGTTGGGTCACTGTTTCTTCTCTCGAGTGGTGATGGTGACCAGTTGCTTGGCAGCCTTGGCGATGTCATAGGCGCACTGGATGACCTGCTGAGTGAGGAGTTGGTAGTCCACCGCGGGGCCCCCGGGCTCCGAGGGCGCCGCCTTGCGGCACTCCACCTGCAACCGCGAGGCACTGGACGCCAACAAGCGGAGGGAGCAGTGCACTGCATCCAACGCCGGGCGCTACGGAGGAATGAAGGGAATCAAAACTCAACTCACATAGTGTAAACAGATCAAGACAGATGAGGAGAGACACACCGAGACAACGAGAGGATAGAGACACACGAAGAACAGAAATACGGGGAACTTACTTTGGGGAAGAGTGAGGCCATCTCAGTGACAGCTGAGTGGATCTTCTCAGAGCACGGAACAAAGCTAAAGAGGAGAGAATTGACTTTATTTAGCTTAGTAGCTGATGAGCTGAAAGAGGCAACAAGGTTGTCTGGTACTAAATGATGCTTTGAACTATTACAGACATTTTTATATACGTCCAAAGTACAACCACAACATGAGTGCACAACTCCCTCAACAGTGGCTATCGCAACACTAACAACTGCATTCACCTGGTGCAGCTGTTAGTGAGTGTGTACAAGAGAATTTCTGAAAAGATGATTCTGGCTCTAGATGTTCCTGTGACTTCCCAATGTGTTATCCAATCAATATGTTTTTAGTGTCACGTTTTTCCCCCTCTCTGGGTAGTCTTACCTGTCGTGTTTGAACTCCTGAGCAGCCCTGAGCAGCTCCTGGATGTTCTTGGTCACCTGCTCAGTCTTCAGTATGACGTCCTCTGTGCAGGGCAAGGTGGGGTCCGGCTCCCAGGCGTCCCCTCCTCCCTCCTCAGTGTCCCCACGACCTTCCTCCTCACTGCTGCGGCCCATACTGACGAGAGAGACACATAAATACACCTTAATCAACACCTTGTAATAAAGCCGTCACAGAGGACATTAACCACCCTGAAACACTGGAAGAGTCCAACATCTTAAGAGACAAACTGTTGTTTTCTCATTAACGACTGATAGTAAAGATCATTAACCCTCTCTGTGTGTGGGCCGAATTTACAGGACTGCATAGTAACAACACACAAACATGGAGCAAATAAAGTGAAATGTACATTTTCAGAATGATTGTAAAGGTGAATTAATGACAAAATGTTTAGATTAACATAGATAATGCCATTCCCGTTAGCAGATACGTAACAATAGTGTCTGCAGAGAACCTGCCCTCTGCCTGCATTTTCTTATTTTGCAGAGTTTGGGACATTTCTGGACGTCAGTCTTTGGACACAGTAGCCGTGAAAAAAACAGCATAAATAGCAAAACGCCAAGTGGACAAAGCGTTTTCAAAACCAGAGTAAATCTGGGGTTGACTTTCACTATCGCTGTCACATGTGATGCTGCAGGTGGTGCAATGAGCTGTCAGGGGGCATGCTTCTCTGGGGGGGGAGGAGGGGCCCCAACTTTGACTGTTATTAGCAATTTATTACACATTTATTACATTTCCCAAAAAGAATCACAGAATAAAACACACTCATCAATGACTTGCAGTGTGTGTCTGACCTTAGCGAGAGGTCGTATGTCTGTGTGTTGTCGTAGTCGCTGTCAGTGCCACTGCCGTGCTTCTCTGATTTCGTCACCTGAGGAAAGAAACAGAGCAACAACACGCTCCATCAGGGCAATTATCAGCCACCTCACCAAACCTCCTGAACCGTTCACTCCTGCAGAGCTCAACGAATAACTCCTCCCACAAAGTTCAAGCATTCGTTTCCAGTGAATGTGATGATTTCAACAAGAAGTCCACTAAGTTGTGTACATTTTAAAAAGTTGTGTCAAATCATCGGTTTGAATATTCTTTTATGAAATGCAAATAATTTGGGGATGTTTACATTTGAAGCCCAATTTGGATGATGAAGTTTGCTGTAATAAAAAATCCAATATTCCAAGCTTTGCAGTGTCTGTAGGAGACGGATTTTGACACAAAATTGTAAATCATATGTCTAGAAACCAAGCCGGTAGAACTCACCATGTATCGGCCCATCTCTGTAGATCCAGACAGATGATGGCCTCCATACGGCGCTGTACCACCCTTCCGTGCCTGTGAAAAGGAGGGGAACACACGGACGGGGAGAGGAAGAGAGAGGTGGAGGGATAAAGATAAGAGGAGAAAGAGAGATGTGTGGATGAAGAGACGGGAGAAGGGAATGAAAGATCAGCAGACAGAGATGGATGAAGAAACGGGGGGGGGGGGGAATAAAGAGTGAGGGGACAGAGAGAAGAGATGCTTTTATAAACAGCAGAAAAAACAAGATGAATGAGCCAGTAAGAGCTGCAGCAGATCAACTTGGCAGCTCACCCATCATCCCCTCAAGACCGCATGCCTCTATAGTTATCTAACACTGAAATGCAAAGAACACTGTCAACTAAACTAGCTGGTGAGGAAGGACTGCACACATCACGTCTAAAATGGACTACACACATACTAACGTTGATCTCCATTATGATAATGCATAATGAGCAGCAGTGGGGCACAGTTGCATGTGAGAGAATCCTATTATACTATTCGATGAAATGGCAAACAATGCAATGACAGAGAGAATGCTTACATCCAGAGGATGCACGGCTGCACTGCAGTGAGCAAAGGGACAGACAGGTGAAGAGACAGACAGACAGACAGAAAGGAAACAGACAAACAGGTAAATCTTGGTGTACGGAGATGGAGACTCGGACACGACTCCATGGAGGTCTCCCTAGAATGGCTGACAGATGTGGTTGAGTGTCTGCATCCTGTAGCTTTCTGTTAGTTAAATGCTGCCGAATGCTATAACTGGTCAAATGTCCTTCCCTTTGTGTGTGTGTGTGTGTGTGTGTGTGTGTGTGTGCACTCACATGTGTGTGAACAAAGCAAAGCCTGAATAAATTAAGCAGCTGTCCAGAAGCAGGAGCACTAACTGGGAGGTGAAAAAGGGTTGAGAAGGTGAAGATCAGAGGGTAACGAGGAGGCCGGAGAGCGGAGGAATCAGAGGCATCCCCAGGCAACCAATCAGAGAGCATAACCCCTATTTCCCATCTTTCTCCTTCACGCCACAGTTATGCACTTCACCCTTCATGGTGCTACAAATCAGAGGCCGAGGTCTTATTGTTATTAGATAAACTTCACATTTAAATGGGGTTCAAGCGCAACTGGGCCTGTTAAAGAGAAGGATCGGGAACTGAGATGCAGGGAGGGGTAAAGTCGAACGGAAATAGAGAGATCAGGAATGGACTGTGACCCGTCAATCAGGCCGGAGAGAGCCAATCACGGCCACCGAAAGGAAGGTGGGAAGTAGAAGGGGGCCGGGGGAGTTCTAACTTACGTTGGCTGTGTTGAGGGGCTGCAGGCGGGCTGCCAGGGAGTCCAGGACTGGAGGACCATGGGCCGTGGGGCCGGGGGCCGCCCCCGGCTCGTACATTGAGAAGGCCTGGCGGTCCCTTCGGTGGGGATGGGAGTTGGGGGCGACCGAGGAGGGAGCCGACAGCCCCGGGGGGTCCACTCCTGTCCCGAACCCACTCAGGCCCCCTCCGCCTATTCCTCCTCTCATCCCGCCCCCATGCCAGTGGCCTCCTCCGCCCCCCCCTCCTCCTCCGCCAGGTCCCCCTACCCCATGGCCAGCTGGCCCCCCAGCCTGCTGGCCCCCCCGCAGCGCACTGTTCTCTGTCTGCATCCGCGTGATCTACAGGAGAGGAGGAAGGGAGCAGGGAGGGAATGAGAGGATGGAGGGAGGGATGGAGGGAGGGACATGGGGAGGTTGAAGGGAAGGGAGGAGGCGTCAACTGAATGGTCAAAGACAAGCATCCAAAATCACAGGTACAGTAAAAGGCTCACACAAGCTCATACATGTTAACTCACATCAGCACCGGGGAGGGAGGGAATATGTAGTAAAGACACTTAAATAGGTTACATGTCGAAGTAGGGATTCGTTTTTGGGAATGGGATGGAAGAAAAGCATAGATATGTGTATGTGTGTGTGTGCGTGTATATATAAATATAAATATATTGTTTTCAATGGTAAATGAGGGCTCACCTGCACTGAGGTACTTTAACCACAGTATTTGTTATCTGCAGTGTTTGAGCACACAAGAGAGTGCTTACAAGTTCAATGCGTCACTAAATCCTCAAGTCACATTAGGAAAATAAACACATGAATGAATCATGAGTCACATAAGCTGACACTAGCAGCCACTAATGAATACGACGAACTAATGATGATGACGACTCGCATAAAAACCAAATGAAGCGACCACGAAGGAACGTTATTAAGTGAAAGCGGTCTGAGCTGAAAATGAGTATCTGTCGCAGCCCTCGCTCCGCATTAGAATGACGTCTGCTTTAGTTACTGAATCACACTGAAAAGCTGTAACCACACACATCTTCCAGGGACAACATTGTAGGAAAATGACAAGACTGTCAGGAATAATACATCAGCTTACAAAGACATTGAAATATTCACTTGTCTCTCCATCATCCTGCCCTCCTTCTGTCTGAATCAATTGTTCCTTCTCATTTTGCCACCCTGTCTAATCTTCAATACTCTCCCTCTTTGTCTAGGCTGCATCCTCTATCTGATTTAATAATATGTAACTTCTATATTTAGGTTCTTGTGTCGACCTTTTTAAGAAACAATTGATGCTGACCTTTCTCGCTTCATCCCATCTCTCTTTCCTGCCCCCCTTTGTTCTCTACTCTGATCAAATAACGTAAGAAGTGAGCTAAACTCCCACTTTCTGCTTTCTCCTTTGCTCTGTACTTCTCAACATTCTGCTGTGGTTAAGGTTCTGCACAAGCTGACCCCCTGACCTCTTGTCTCTGCCTGTCCTTTCCTTCGCCCTCGCCCTCCGTACTCCCTACCTCCTTCTGGAGCCGCCGGAGCTCCTCGCTCAGGTTGTTGTTGACCTTCATCAGCTGCTGCACCTTGGCTTCTGAGGAGGCCAGAGCCTTCTTCACCTCCAGGTACTCCTGCAGGGTGATGGGGCCGTCTGACAGGTCTGATGAGTCCATACTCTGGATTGATAGGACATACAGGCAGGCAGACAGATGGACAGAAAGAAAGACAGACACACAGACGGGTGGACAGAAAGGCACAGACAAAGTGAGGAAACTGACATAGGGAGACTTGGGAGGCTATTCCAGGGTAAAAACCCAAAGTGGAACACCTCATATCTCTATGAATCTGCTGTTAACTCACCATTCTATCTTATATACAGTATGTAATGTATGCAGTCTTTCTGCGGAGGTACTATGAGGAAGGATTCGGGGTTAGGAAGTATGAATTAGTGCCTTTTAAACTGGATACAACACAGTTTATAACTGTGTGAGTGTGAGAGGAAGTGGGCTGGCCTGGAGGGTCAGCACTACAGCTGATCACACACACACATATAGACAGTGGTGCCTCAGTTCTTGCTCCCAAGGCAACATCTCGGCCCACTTCCTGTGACCCCCCGGAGCATGCTCAAACACATGTCTTTACCACTCCCTAAAAGGCCGCATAAAACATCTTTCATTGACTATTCCTAAGAGCTCTTTGTTTACAATTCATCCACCTCCGACCCAATCCATTTCTATTTTACTGTGATGCCTCCACTTAGTACAGATAACACAATGCATAACATGCCGCCACTTAGTCCTATAGATAACACAATGCATAACATGCCGCCACTTAGTCCTATAGATAACACAATGCATAACATGCCGCCACTTAGTCCTATAGATAACACAATGCATAACTGAATACACTGACATTTGATACGAGCGCAACAAATGAATGCACATATTTTTAGAGTGCAGATGGGAGTGGAACCTCACACTTGCGGTTTGTCAGAGTTCTGCCCAATGAGCTAAACAAGTCCACAGGAAAAGGAGATAGTTACTGGTTTAGCCGTTTACTTTGTCATTTCTACCACTCCCACTCCGCACCATTTCTCCCCTCTTTTCCTCTCTCGCTCAATCTCTTCTTCTCTTCCCTCTCAGTACACACTCTCTCTCTCTCTCTCTGTGTGTATGAAACAATGCCTCTCTGACAAGCACTCAGAATAGCTGATGATGTCACTCAGGAGCTATGTGGCGGCCCTGACTGTGGCCACTCCCCGCAAAGCATGCTGGGACAAGCAGTCATGAAGAGGAAACCATGGAATATCTTTGCTAGCTAATGCGACTGCTTTTCCAATATCCTATTCGAGAGGAACGTGACTGAATTGCCGAGTAACATTTTCAAACTCCTTGTGCGTCGGCCTGTGCAGAGTTGTGTATTATCAAAACTAAATGATGAGTGTGCATGTGTGTTTTAGTACTATACCTTTGCACGGTTGCTGCGTTGCGTGTTGTTGTTGTTCTGGGTGGTCAGCTCGCTGTCTGTGTCTTCATCCGACGCTACGCTGTCGTAGTCATGCTGGTCATCGTCAATGCCCAGATCTAATGGGTCTGACAAAGCAAAAAATGTACATCTATTACACTACTCAATATAAAGTGCAGCAGCCCTCCTCTTTCTTTTCATCTCTGCCTTTAGGAATGCTCAGACTGATAAGACTGCTCACTGATGTCGGGCCAGCTTCTTTTTTTACAACTTATTTCACCGGGGTTTTCCATGTTGGTTTCACATCAGAACCAGTTGTTAGATTTATATTCAGAGAAAGATATACATGTAAATGTAACTCTTTAACAACGAATCCCAAAGAAATCACCCTTCTTCCCTAAGTTGCTGGACTGGAGCCCGTTCAACATGTTGCTGCTTGGAACAATAATCACGTTTGCTTCAAAGCTCCACATTGTTGTACAGAGCGGTGTTGCAAAAAGTCATGTGAACTGACATATCCATCTATATTTGTATCTAGGTTAAGTTATATGCCCTTGTTTTTTTTTTTTTTTTTTTGCTATTCTTTAAAAAGCTTAATAATTGCCTTCAGCCCTGCGTCCTAATTTGTCTGTCCCTTCCTCCCAGTGTCTCACCAGTAGGGCTGCTGAGTCCTTTCCCCTGCTGTCTCCTTTTGGCGTCACTCAGGATGTCGATGATGAGCGTGGCAAACTCCCGCGCGTTGAAACGAGCCAGCTTCTGACGGCCCTGAGAGCGGAACGAGTCAGGAGTTAGAACTTGGGGTTACTGGCATGAAAAAGGTCATGAAGTTGTCTCATCAGTTGTGTGGAATACAGATACAATCCAGCCCACAGTCAGTGGTTCACTGCCTGTGGGACTGCTGTGGTCAACGACCATGTGCTGTGGAAAAATACAGTCATACTTTAACACTCATCACACACACCATCAGAAGTATGCTCTCACACACACACACACACACACACACACACACACACACACACACACACAAACACACACGAGGAAAGAAACCGTGCAATTACGCGAGCATGCTGGCATCCATAGAAGAGAATAAAAAGTCCCTTTCAAATGAAGTGCTAATCTGGAAGTACTGCACAGAGCGATGTGTTATTCATAACATGTTTCTTTGGAAGACAAAAAGCAGGTAAAAAGTTCAACTCTAAATGCGTGTGAGTGTGTTTAACACCATAAATAGACAACACTTACTGACTACAGTGAAGTGCCCAATCAGGGGAAGAGCAAACGTGAGCGACGCAGGTGTGTTTTTTACGGTGTGTGTTAGAAGTCAAAGTTTACACTAATGAGCCACACAGATGAGGAGAAACAATGTGAGAGGACATATGGGAATTCTCTCTCACACACACTCACAGAGAGAGTGAGGGAAAGAGGGGGGGGGGGGGAGAAACACAGATGGATTACATCTTTTCCTCCTCTTTCACAGGCGAAGAATATCCCTCGTCAATTTCACACTCATTCTCGGCCTCCCCCCAAAACACATACACGGTCCAACTGTCTGAGATATCCCTATGCTTTTTTTTTGCTCGCAAGTTCTTTCACCGTAGTTTCTTCTTTTTCTCAGTTTCATGATTGTGCACAGGTAAGAAATATCTACAACATCAATGTATACGAGTGCATGCATGCCACCTGTGATTGTCTGCACTATAGGCTTGTGCATGTATGAGTGTGTTTACCTGGTTGCGTGTGGCAGAGTATTCAGGATTGACTGGAAGGAAGGGCACCGCGCTGCGCTCTGTTACCAGAGTGCTGTGGTTCTGGGTCGTAAGCCACACTGGAGACACAGATATGAAGCAAAAAATAAGTCTGTGTGTGTTTAACAAGGAACACCCAGTCCATCCACCCACACATGCATACAAACCAAAAAAAAACATACAGTAGGTCCTAAAACTGAATTCCGGCCCCTATAATCCACCGTTGTGATTTGAGCCCTCCCCCTCTGTGTGTGTGTGTGTGTGTCTTTGTATCCTTGCCACTTACCTGCGGTGCTTCTGTCAGAAAGCACAATTTGACTGCTACTGCTACTGAAGGAAAAGAGAGAGAAGAAATGGAGAAAAAGAGAAGGAGAAAGAGCCAAGGAGGAGGAGAGACTCAAGAATTTCGGAGGCCCTTCCTCGCTCCGTCTCTCCTCCTCCCTCTCTCTCCTTCAACAGTCCCTTTCCTTTTCTCCTCACTCTGTCCTTCGAATTCACTCAACATCTATTTTCTCTTCCTCTTTCCTTCATGTCACTGATGTCATGTTGGGGGTGTTTTGTATGACTTTAAACATCTAGTTTCCATATAAGGACAGAGTCAGCACACATGACAGATACTGTATGTCTGCTTCATAGAAGGATGTGACGAGGGAGGAGATTAGGCTCACCCGCATCGTTTTCTCTGCGATCGACCTCGTCATAGACGTCCATCGCCAGCTCCTCAAACAGCCGGTTGTTGAGCTGTCTCACACACACAAGCAAATTGAGCCCAGATATATATTAACAGGTGTATTGGTACATGCATACACATCAGCCCTGCAGACGCCAGTGTGAGAACCAGGAGACAGCAGAAGAAAACAACCTGATGTGCAGTCACTTAGCTGAAAATGTTAAGACTACATTTTATATTTACTGCCTCATTTTGACAATATCACTCTCAAAATCATATTTATCTTTGTTGTTGTAATTTTACTATTTCTATTTTAGTCCACTTTTTACTGTATTTATTTACCTTACTCTTATTGCTATTATATTCTATTTTATACTTATTTTACACTTAATAATTGTTATTCTATTGTTCATACATGTTCATTCTTCTGTCTTAATCTTTGATCAGACTCGCTCAAGAATTTCCTTCAGGATGAATAAAGTTCTGTCTCATCTTATTTATGCTGAAACTTCTGCGTGATGATCTGCGAGTACTTTAAGTACTTTAAATGTTGATAACCGACCATCAGCTCTCAGTTTTTTTGGATTACCGAAATGTGGAGCTGAACAGATGGCCCTGGAACGGACAAACAGAACTTTGGAAAGGAACAGAAAATCTGGCTGATACACCAACCAACCTTTTGAACCAATGTTTCTTAATTACTCTCGGTTTACATTCATTTCAAGGACACAAGAAAACTTGCTCAATTTATTGACTAAAAACTTACTTGACAATTCTTACCATTTTCTGTAATGTAAATGCACAACAAGTCATCATTCAAACCTCACAAGTCAATCCAACTCACCGCTTGGAGCTTCTTCTTGGCAGCCTTGGCCAATTCTGAGAGGTCCAGACTAAAAAAAACACAGAGAGCAACAGTCAGACAGTCACCACAAAGATGCAGTGGAATGAAGAGGCGGAGGGAGAGGTTCGGGAGGAAGACATGGATATGGAGAGCGTAGCAAGAGGTGAGGGGATGGGAAGGGAGTTTGGTTCGAAGAAGGGAACGGGGAGGATACATTTAGGGTGGGATGCCTTGGGTGTAATGGTGACTGACATTTAGAGCGGTCTAAACCTGACAGCAACTGTACAGACACAGGGACAAAGTGCATCTGTGATTTTGCAAGCTACAGCGCTAGAGCGCTAAAAACTGTAAAATAGCTGCACATATTTATGTCAGTCAACTTTCCTACAATATGTTGCTCTAGACTCAAATACTTTAGAATGTAATTAAGTTTAATTCACAGATATAAGAGCTAGAAATCAATCATCTTTAATCTTATTTCTGGACAAACTATTGTTTATGTGGCCACATGCTAGTGTGCAAGGTGAAGATATGGATATGACTGGTGTGATTCTCCGGAGCACAGCAACACCTTACTTACTGCAGGAGGCCCTCCGTCTCCATTTCCTTTCAGCTTTTAGTCATCGAGACTTTTTCCCCCTCATAACTAGCTGTGCAGCTGTATTTTCTAGTGATAACAGATTAAGGCCTAACAATCTCCCCACTGTGAAACCGCTGAAGAAGAGATTGTGGTGTACAAGAAACATCTATAAAAGATGGGGTAGCAGACAGAGGGGACTGAAATGAAGGAAGAGATTGTGGGGGGGGAAAAAGGAACAAGGAAAGTAAAGATACCTCTGTGTCGGGCACTTAGGACGAGCTCTGGCTCCACCAAGCGCAGCGAAATGGAGAGAACAGAAGACGAGTGAGAAAAAGGAAGAAAGAGACAGAAAGAGGGGTAGAGAGGCCACATCAAAAACGCTTCAATTGTTATTATCAAGAGGAACCATTTACCAGAACAGAACAGATGCAAGTGGAGTTAGACGGCAGCTCAGAAGTCAAATACTTACTTACATATGCGAGTGTATTTTTAGGCTGCTTCTCTGACTCCGCTGAGAAAACCCCAGCACCCACCAAACATTTTGAAAGAAGCTGTGCCAAGTAGCACTGAAGTTGATTTATTATAACCTGACTGTGCACTTCTGCACCTCTCAAATCAAAACCTGCAGTTTAGGAGTTATAAACCAAGCACACCTCAAGTATCTAAATCACTGCGGGTACCTGTAATAGCTTCGATCGGCCTTCACGATAAACAGCCGCCTTTCATAGAGACCTCCTTTAATTACCTCCTTTTTTTTGGGTGGGGTTACATATACTGTGGTGCCACCCTCTGGTCACAACACTAAACTGCATCAGTATCAATTTACCCACACCAGGGAGACGCAGTGAAAAGAGTAATGGAAGTATAGACAAAGTCCAAGTATACCAACAAAGACACTTCATGCAATCAAACCACACCATGCATGCAAACGCAAGGAAAGCATAACCAATGTATCACTAAAACAATAGCGTCATGGTGCATACCTGTCTGCCATTTGAGGAATGATATAATGGCCATTCTTGTGATCTGAGGAGAGGGAGAGGGGGGGGAGGAAAGAGGAGAGGAGACTGAACAACTGGATAAAAGCTACCGCATATGTCACTGAGGTTAACTGCAATGTACACGGGCATGCGAGGCGCACACGAACGGGTGCAGTGGGTTACCTGGACGCCGTCCACAAAGGTAGAAAGCTAGTCTGTCCGTCAGTTCGTACTGACACTCTACCAGCCGATCTGCTAGCTCTATATGGCCCGCCTGCCTGGAACACAAGACACAAACAATTCCACCTTCTTGTTGTGTTTTTGCTTTTCCTCTCACCATTCTCCAATCGCAGATTCCATTTGAGATTTGATTTAAATGCAAACAGTGTTATTAGTGAAGTGCGTTTCCAGCGTTTTGTACCTCGCGTAGTCCATAGGCGTGCGTCCGTTGATGTCCGGTGCTCCGGGGTCAGCACCGTACACCACGAGCAGCTCGGCCTGCAGGATCTGCCCTGCCTTGGCCGCCACATGGAGCGGGGTAGTGCCTTTCTCCTGCAGTTGGACATGCAAACAGAGTCAGGACAAGAGACCTGGCATAAAGAGAGTAACTGAACAGCACGGCTATTTTCTAGATGAAGTGAGTCAGCGAGTAGATTTTGTCCTGACCGGGTGGAAGAAGTTGGCCTGAGCGCCGAGGGACAGCAGCCGAAGACACGTCTCCAAACTCCCTGTCCGTACACTCGAGTGTAGTTGCTAATTAAGAAAGCAGAGAGGAGAGGAGAGAGAGGAATACAGAGTGTCGGGTGTGGAAATATTAAACGTCGTGAAGAGACAGAAACAGACAGAATCCCCTTATTAGCCCGATGGAGCACAACAGCATTAGAGATCATCATTACATCCTGCTGTGTCATTCAGACCACTTCCTGCCAGGCAGTTAGTGTGCATGAGTGTGTGTGTGTGTGTGTGTGTGTGTGTGTGTGTGTGTGTGTGTGATCCCACTGATATCTTCCCACTGATATCTTTAAATAAAACATAATTTGTGCTTACACATGCAGTTCAGCAATATGGAATATCTGAATGGGCTAATTATGTCGAAACCCTGCTGTGGAGTACTGAGCCCTCACCTTACTGAGGTCCTTGGTAGTGACGCCGTCATCATCACGGCAGGGCAGCTTGTGCACAAAGGCCAGCATCTGGTATTTGGCTCTGATGAACTCGGACTTAGTGGGACTGGACCAGAGTAGAAGATAAGATGGTTATCAATAAATACTTAATTAATCCCTCTTTGGGGAAATTTAATTTTTCCACTCCGTTGTTATTTTTTTGTTACACACAGAGGCCCAAAATAAACACACATGCATACACAGGATGTATAGATAGGCATTATTTTCTCTACAGAGATGTCAAAGTGATGCCACACTCAGGCACTCTGAGCAGTTAGGGGTTGCTAAAGGGCACCTCGGCAGTACCCAGGAGGGGAACCGGCACCTCTCCAGCTACCGCTCTAAACTTGAACCGGCCACTACTAGCTACTGCCGCCCCACGACATTCAAACCTCAGAAAAAGTGCATTAATATGTGTTTAAGTTTCAAGTTTTTTACTGAATGCCACAAACAGCTGATTTGTATTTTGGAGTGAGAAGCAGTTCAAGCTTTGAGTTCCCTTTATCTCCTCCTCCTTTGATTCTTAAGAACTCGGCTACACACCTAAACAAGACTGCGGTTTCTCAGCAAAGCCTGAGTTCCTTCACATCTTACTGAATGAGCCACAACTGATATGTTACTACTGGTTTCCTGCTTGTTTTACAAAGACAGTTACACAATATACAATACTGTAAATGTTAAGGGATTAGGCAGAATGTGCTTCCACACAGTAGTGACATGACACATTAAGTTCAAGGAACAAAAGATGTTGTGCAGGTCCAACTCCTGATCTCATGACACTCCCATATTCACATTTCAACCCAAATGAAGCACTGCAAACCTACAACGACAAACCCTATCCTGTGTTTAGATACACAAAAACCCTGAGAACAGAACAATATTCATTAGGACGGCGTTACAAGACTACGAGACGACTGTTTAGAGGGCATTAAGGAACAATCGGGTGCAATAGCTCTTCGCCACTGCAAACAGCAGTTAAAGGTTATATAGCATTCCTGTGCAGCCGGGACAATCATTTCCCACAGTAAAAGTGTGATAGTTTTGTTCTGTGTATTTTGAGCCTGTAGGGAGTGTACTTACTGGACTTTGTCCTGGGGGTTGGGTTTCCTACGACCGCTCTGTACCTGAGCAGGGTCCAGGAGACTGTGTTCCCATATGGAGTTGGCCCCGTTACTGGCCAAGGTCTGGACCATCTGAAACCCACATGCAGCAGGGACTCAGTGACGGTTCACCGCAATGCAAGCCAATTATAAGAATAACTTGGTGTCCCCTTAAAGCTCAAATGCTATATTGTTTGTTTTCATGACCAAAAAGCTAAAAAAAAAAAAAAAAAAGGATGTACAAACAGATGAATATGCATATATTTGAACATAAATAAAGAATATACAACAACAAAAAAAAAACAGATGGAAACACTGTGGGAATGGATTTGCTTCCCCAGTGCTGAGTCAGATTTCTAGTCGTCACCTTCTGGACCACAGGTGGTGCATTTGCTTCAGCTTAATTTACTCTTTCCTCCACCCTTCCTTTCTCAGCCTTACCTGCAGCAGTGCGGGAGGCCATCCGCTGTGCCTCAGGTGCTTGACTATGGAGATATGGCGGCCCAAGCTGCGGTGGACTGAACAGCATTCATCACAGATCAGGACCCCGCGGTTGATGCTGGTCCAGCCCGGGTCTGACAGGGAAACAGAAAGAGATGAATGCTATTACCATATTATATATTACGGGTTATACGTATGTGAAAAGGGGAAATGTTGAAGGCAATATCACTAATAGAGGACATACAGACCAGGTAAATTAGAACCTTTCAGTCATAAGCAGCTTGGTACGAGACCAGTGCCTTACTGGCTGCACCAAACGTCAGATCTACTAGTTTATGACAAAAACAGAGGTTTCCATAACAGCATTTGGTATTTGTTTTAGTCTGGTCAGTGTGATATTACAGTGGCGAGCATAATGCTGGGGGGATCGTCACTTCTTTCAACCCGACATTGGAATAGATGAGTGTGAATGAGCTCAGAATGGGCCATAGAGTCATAGAGTCTGGGTCCCATTTATGCACCCAGGAGCCTGATGTGATGAAAAGCTCACAACTCCTATGGTCTGCAATATCAAAAGAATTATATGCAGACGTAGATGCACATGATGCATTCACAAACACACACACACACACACACACACACACACACACACATCTACTGTCTGCATTAGTCACTCTCAGGCAGGGATAAAACTGTCTGGGCTTAGGAGCTAAAATAGTCCATCATCAGATGAACTGACATGCTTGCAATTGTTTTCGCCCCGCAGAAAAAGTAGCAGCGATGCTAAATGGCTTTGATAAGAGCTATAGCCTAGTTTAGAACAGTAGCCCGTGGGCTTCGAAGGCTGGACTGCAGCAATTTAATTCCTT
This sequence comes from Anarrhichthys ocellatus, assembly GCF_004355925.1. NCBI lineage: Eukaryota > Metazoa > Chordata > Actinopteri > Perciformes > Anarhichadidae > Anarrhichthys > Anarrhichthys ocellatus. The sequence continues at coordinate 9,507,262 of NW_022280054.1, read as the reverse complement.
AATCTTCGTAAAAACTCCCACAGGCTACGCTATCCGCTTGGCTCGCTGGATCAATATGAGGATACACCATTAAGCTATTAGACCTGAAATTATTGGCAGCAGGTATTGGCCAAATCTGCAGCATGACATAATTTAACCTAAAGTTGGTCCAATTTATTAATAAAACATGGACATTTGTTTTTAAGCCTGCATAAAAACATGTGTTACAATAAGTATTAATGGTGCTGAAATAAACACTAACTTTTGCTTGCACATAATTACATCATTTGTTTCTACACTAAAGCTTAGCTTTAATTCAATATCCAGAAGCAACATGTAGGTCCGCTTGCTTCATCTTCTCTAAGTTTTGCTTTTTAAACCCGACCAAACACCGGTCACAGCGTCAATAGAATCATTTGACAACACAGCACGATGAAGGAATTCGACGCCACTGTCAAACTGCTCTAAATGCTTGCATGAGAGCTTATTATACAATTGCATCTGTGATCAATAAAGAGTTTACTATCATGACAACGTGATTCATTGTTGCTGTAAACTGTGCAGATTGCCACGGCATGACATTAAAGCCTCCTGAGGCTTGGCTTGGACTGGGAGTATCAGTGGTCCTTTGTAGCCATGCCATTGAGTTGTCCCCACGACACAAAGCCGGGGTAGTGGGGAGGTGGCTTGTCACCAGTGGCTAGGTCAGTACTTTGCAGAGCGCACTGCGTGCGTGTGCATGTCGTCGTAAGGAGGGGATACGTGAAAGGAGCTGATGGTAGTAGAAGAAATATACAGCTCGTAACAGGTACACCAACGCAAAGAAGCCCACCACCATTATGAAAAACTGTGTATTAATCTGAGAAAACCCAAGTGAAGAAACAATTACTTTGCAACATTCACACACACACACACACACACACACACACACACACACACACACACACTGACCATACTGTAAATTGCTATGGCGTTCAAGGAAACTGGGGTTGTTTAGTGCTGGTCAGTTTATGCAAGAGGACAGACAGCAGGAGGGTTAGTAAATATAATAGTAGCAGGAATGGGGTTCAGGTCGGAAAGCAGAAGCAAGGTGCAGCCGGCATGCTTTTGAACACTGAGCAGTAGAGCGTTATGACAGTTTTGCACACACAGAGAGACACTGCTATCAGGGGGAGCAGCCGTGAAGAGGGCAGCTGTAGAAATGCAGGTACAGACGAATCAATGTAAGCAACACACACCAATGAACAAGTGCTTTAAAGTAGACATGAGGGCATGTGAGGCTACAAGGTAGAGGCATGAGAAGGGATACCAAGGTTGACTTGGCACTACCTCACTTTCTGACAAACACAGATGGGGTAAACGAGGTAAACAAATCTACAAACACGATGCTCATCGTAGTGGTCATACAATATGGGCAACATGTTGCTTTTCTCTGGTGAAGTCAGAACATATTTATTCGTTTCGACTTCATTGTGTATCAGGTTAAATGTTCCACTTTTAGGGTGGCTTTCAAATTAATTCCCTCAGCGTTTGTAAAAATGTAATTTCTAAATTACGGAGAAGACTAAAAATACAGTGAAATAAATGACTATTTTATAGAAACCTTAACTCAATGAGGTAAGCTCTTTCGTGGTTTTCCAACAACCTACGGAACCGGCCAATAACTAATGTCAGATTCATTTAAAACGACTAACTCACGGCGCGTTAGCGGAACCCGCTTAGCAATAACTTGCCGTTTAGCAAAAGTTAGCTGGAGTAGCTAACATTGAAGCTAAGCTAGCCAGGTACACAGCCTCAAAACGCCGCTGGAAAGAGCTAACATTAACACAGCATATAAGAAATATAAGTATGACGCTGGTATACTGTGTAAGCTAAATGTTTAACAATAGCTAGCAACGCAGTGAGTCACAATCGCCTGCTCGTTAGCGAGGCTAAGCTAACGCGATGAGAAGCCTGTCCCGGTTACGAAAAATCAAAACAAACGTCTCTTCAACAAGGAAGGCGACGTAAATCTGACACTCAGATCCACAATGCAGAATATTACGTGGTTATCCTCGCATATGGTCAAATGAATGTGCACATCAAGCCGCTTAATTAACGTTGAGCAGCTATTAGCCACAGATTTTTCCCGTTGTGGTAACACGCCTATTTTTCACTGTTTATTTTGGGCCTAAGCGACGCTTGGGAGCCCTGGCCGTTTTCCTGCTCTGCGAACCCGCTGACAGTGACAGCAGCTTCGGCCCTTATTGTCCCACCGTATCCCCCCCCCCCCCCCCGACGTATTGTTCCAAGTAAAGTGGTCTATTTAGAATTTATATTTCCTCCTCCCTACCTGGCGCACTGCAGTCGGCGCAGACCTCTGTCCTTTGTAGCTTTCTTGACATCTCGAAAGTCGGTGGATGGCCGTGATGATGTGGTGGTTCGCCCTTACTCCCCCGGAGCTACCGACCGACGTCTGCTGTCTCCCGATGCGGCCCTTGAATCCCCGGAAGCCGGGTGGTGTGATCGGTTTTCCCGGGGCCAGCTGACAGTTGGATTTCCCGTTTGATCCTGCGGTCTCTTCGCCCACGTCCACTGCCGAAGTCAAGCCTGGAGCCAGTGCTATGCGAACATGGTTAATCCGGCTGTTTGTATGAACCTCATAACGGAATATTTACTAAATATCTTCGCTGCATTGCCTGCAACTCACCGGGAGACGGCAGCTCTCTACCTGTCAGTTTCCGCGCACACACACACACACACACACACACCCAACATCCCTGCAGCCTACCTACGGAGGGGCAGGGAGGGGTGAGAGGGCAACAACAATCATGCTGTCATTATTTAGGGGAGGTGGGTTTCATAGACGGATCAAACTCGACTAAAACATAGAAGAGTCCACTCACCAACATATTTTGTTTACATGTTGCTGGATATTTACGAACATAATTTAAATGTAAGATATTGACCTAGACTTACTTTATCTCCTTAAAACATCAATATGAGGAGTGGTTCATTAGTAGCCTATTTACTGCAGGTATTGAACTTTTTAACTTGTCATTATTGGCAAAATAAGGGGCATACCTTTGACAAAACGCATGTTTTTATTTAAAAAAAAAAAAAAAGTTTTAGGCTCATTCATAGATTTGGTAGCAATCAGATAAATAAAATGCATTAAACAAATATGTGGAATATCTTTCTGTTGCTATTCATATTATTATCATTTCATAACATTTTAGCATTATTAATCCTGCTGTTATTACTGTTTTTTAATAATAATTTTGATTCCATTCTGTCATACAGTTAACAAAGCAAGGTGTTGTGCATAAAACTGAAGCATGACACAACAAAAACACTGACGAAGTAGAGGATTCGAATTGATTCAGACTTTCAATTAATGCATTAACGCATTTAATTCTGAATCGGTTTACTTGGTATATCTTGCATTCAACGTGTATGCTTTGCTCCCCCCCCCCCCCTACAGTATAGCACTACTTCAAGAGTCCTGTAGGGGGGTTATGCTAGATAGTTTCCTTTTAAACATTTGTGTACAATTTCTGCGGTTCTCTTTTTCACGATACGTCTTTATCACAACATTGTTGACAGCGGATTGTCTGAGTGTGCGCACATTTCATTGCAGCCTGTCAATGCATCTTTCTCAGTCACCGCCGGATGGGAGGAGAGGAGGAGTATAGATGAGAGAGAGAGAGACAGAGAGGGAGAGAGAGGGAGGTAAGAGGTGGAGGAACGGGTAGTTAAGAAATAAAGGTGTAGCCGACACGAAGGCAGTCAAACGAGGGGTTTATATCTCTAAATGCTTTTCACAGGGCTTTGCAGGTTATTCTAAGCAGAGCATGCAGGGAGTCATTCACTGTTTCTGACGCGTAAGGCTGCCCTTGTACGCCGTTGGGCATCACCGCCGATAAAGGATGATCCGTTTGATTATCTAGCGTGAATTGATGACAAAGTCTCCTTACAATCCACAGTGAAGAAAGAGGAGGAGGCAAACTATGATCCGAGGATGATTTCTGCTAAGAAAACTCCGGAGAAGAGTCGCTATCCTATCCACTATTTGGTGTGGCACAACAAACACCGACAGCTGGAGAAGGAGCTGGCAGCGAACGAGCAGGTGAGACGGTGATGAGCGATCAAACGCCTCTCTCCTTCCAGACATAGGGGCCTGTGTCTTCATTATAAGCGTTTGTATGGGCGTGTGGGTCCATAGATTAGGTGGTAGATGCCATCCACATCATTCAAGAACCTGCTCAATAACTGGGAATAGCGCAGTAAATTGTTATCAGTGGGGTGGAGGGGGGACACGTGTAGATATCCCCACACTTGAATTCACACATATTATTTATTTTAGTCATTCATATTTAACTCAGAGTGACACAACAGACTTTATATGTCAAGGATCTGTGTTGTTTCCTGCATCAGGGCTTAAAATATTCACCATCCCAGTCATTTTAATAGGCATGGGAAGTTGTAACTGGAAAAAAATCCAACTGCAAATGTCTGTAATTGCTGACCCTGATGGTGTTGCAGTGCGTGTGTGTGTGTGTGTTGTCGGAGTCAAGAGGGGCTTTATGCCTGTGTATAAGCAGCAATATTTCACGATCTACTCAAAATTGTAGACTCTCTACCTTCCAACCCCGGCACCTAAACCATATTTGAGTGGGTAAGACAATGCAGATACTGAGCATGTGGGCGAACAGTTGCCAGCCACCGCCACAGTATAAACAATAATTGAATCATTAAGGTATTGGGTTTGGTTTCCAGAGAAGATGTTTGTCGTAATCAAAAGAATGGCAAATTATTTTCACCCACTGGTAAGAGTACTTCAGTTTAGGGTAAGGGACTCGATAATATGATAAGAATCACATTATTGAGTGTGTGTGTGTGTGTGTGTGTGTGTGAGAGAGTGTGACTGTGCAGGAGCATGCATACAAATTCAGTTATTTTTTTTGTAAATGCACTGAAGCGCTTTGCCATTATATAAGAGATGCTCTGCAGGTTAGCAACCAAACAGAAGTCTGAGTGCATGCATCATGCATCGAGACATCACGCTTACACACACACTTCCCTGCTCATGCATACTCTTACCTTCTTGTGGTTACAAAATCATAACCCTGTAAGCTTTTCCTTTACACCAAAATGGCCAGCTAGTGCCCCAAAGGCAGCTATCAATTGGTTTACCACAATCCCTACATTCACAGTAAGGGAGCATGCAAGTGACTGTTACCATGTAATCCTTGACCATAATTATAACTACTGGGAGATAAATGGCCAAACTGAATACACCTCACAGTGAAGAGGGGCCTCTATTCTTCAAGTCAATGTCTGAGGTAACGCCTGCACGTATTTCCTTGAAAGAGGAGCTGGAAAAGAACCGAAACCCTTTCAAACGTATGTAGCTTTGCAGTTGTTGAATGCACATTTTCATCCCCTGCTGGCTCAAACTATTGGAATGAACAGATGAGGTTTCATTGGTGCTTTGGTTTAAAAGTCCTTATTAAATGTTTAGGTTAAATGCACAAGGATCTATCTTTAGCCAGTAGCTACGCTAGTGACCCGAAGGATGATCACGTCAGGTCAGTCGGTCAGTCAGTGCAACGCTTAAAATGTCTCGACAAGTCAAAATGATTGGCTGGATTGCCAGGAAATTTGAAACAGAGCAATTTGAAACTAGAGCAGAATTAATTACAATGACTTTGGCGATCCCCTGACTTTTCATCTACTACCACCAACTGGTCAGAATCCAAAAGTGGTCCAACACTGATGCAGGATGACTCTAAAGCTAGTGTCCGGAACATTGTCATTCATGTTTCAGGAACCCTTGTATCTATAAATACTATATGATGCAAATGCTATTGCTCCTCTGCTGTGTATTTGAACCCAGGACCTCATATTTTGATCTTAGCCAACAGCCTGCCTTGTAGTTATGTTTCTCGTGTGAGAACAAACGTTGAACATCTCACGTACCAAAGTGTTCAGAATCAAATAAGCTTTGATGTTAATCCTTAGGAAAGCTTCATTAGTCACCCTCCTCTTTGTGCTTGTTTAGGATAACGACTCACGATTGTTGTAATTATCCGTGTAGATCCATCTATCATGGCAAACAAATGCCGATATATTATGTCATGTTGTTCACCACAATAGAAACTTGATTTAACTTGAACACTGTAAGACCTTAGATCTATGCGAAATGTAAAGCTATATGTCTACACACACACACACACCATATGTTTCAATGAATCCACTGGCTTCTTGACTATATTAGATTTCATAGGTTCTATCGTTTTTATGGCTTTAAAGCTTTTCAATGCTTTCAAAAGAATCACAAAGAATATATAAAAGAGGGAGATAGGCAGTGAATATGACTCTCTCTTTTACATTTTTCACAACAACCATAATGCATTGCTCTTTTCATGCCAGCTCCAGAGGCACTCTCCAAGACCCGAAACCTCAGTTATCAGCTATCTGTGTTTGGAGGTAGATCAGAGCAAGTTGTGAGGAGGCAGGTAGTAAACAACTGAACAGCAGAGCTTTATTTCTTATTTCTCCTGTTCCCCTCTCATTGTTAATGAAGTTCTACTCAGTCTAAAACTGTAACTATTCAAACGACCTCTCTATCTCTTGCTCTCCTGCTATTGCGAGTGTTCTCTAGTTGTGTGTGTGGGTTCATGCACATGTAAGTATGCATCATGGTTTTGCACGCGTCGTACAACGCAGTGCTTTGTTAAACATGTTTACATCCTCAATTTGTTTAGTCTAATGTCAACTTCACATCCCAAAACTCATTTGACATCCACTTTATGTCATAAAGTGGATGTCAAATTAACTTCATATGGTAACCTGAGCCCCTCATCTATATGCATGGTGCTGCTTATACTAGGGCGGCACACACACACACACACACAGAGACACAGAGACACAGACAGACCTTATGCATAACTATGACATTGTGTCCCATGCATTGACTGGTTTTATTGAACATATTCTCTTTGGATCACTCTTTGCATAGCTGTCAGAGAGATCTTGCATGCACTTGAGATACACATATACACCTGGCACACTGAACTGACTTCATGATCCACTTATAGAGAGAGATTTATATTGTGAGCATCAGCCATGACAGAAAAAGACTGGGGGAGCATATAGACAAAGAAGAATATTAGAAATACTAATGCGTAAAATGCATATTGTATATTAACAATACAGTGCATTGTGATAGATCCTACGATATCACATTATGGCAATGCAGATATTGCATGATAATGGTTGGTCTCTGATGAATTCAGTACCCACTCAGCTGTAGAAGAACTGTGTAATGTTTCTGACCTCTGCTTTATGCCACAGTAAAATAAAGGTAATCTACAGCCGGCTGCATATCAGCTTTTTTAAAGCCTGCCCAACCTTTGGTGAAATGATGAGGGTAATTTCATTTTTTCCCTGTGCAGGCATCAAATATCCGGCACTGTTTCTGATCACACTCGTATTTCCTTCCAGCACAACAATGCAATGAATGGCTGGTTGATGAAGTTTTAAAGAAATGCCTTTTCCCCCAATACTTGCGGTATGAGACTGTACGACTATATGTAGAGACGTCTATGCTTGCCCAATCTTCTATGAGCAGCATGTAGCAGATTGTGAGTGAGGGGAGCGAAATGCTGCCACAGCAGGCTACAGTGGAATAATTGGCACATCGGATATTGATGTTACGACGCAAAGCCAGAGAGGAAACTGACCATAGTAACAGGAGGAGCGGTTGAGTAAATGCCAGCGACACACAGCTGACCACAGAGAGACGTACAAAGGGAAAGACAGAGATGAGGAGTAGTAAAATAGGCAGAAAAACAAGCAGTGGGGGGGGGTAAAGGAAGTGATGAGAGATAAATTTTTCGCTGTGTTCACCAGATTCATAAAACAAAGTTGATGTGAGGGAGAGAAATAACAGCCAGTAAAGAGAAGTGAAATAGTGAAAGCAAGGAGGTAACATTGACTAACTGAACCAAGGAGTTGAGGCGCAACCAAGGTGAAGAAGGGAGTGAGAGTAAGAGAGTAAAGAAGAAGGGAGGAGGTGGAGAGGGAAATAATGACAGACTCTGACCATGAACAGAGTCCATCTGGGTTGCAACAGATGTAGAAGCCCAGTGTGATTGAAAAAGAACAGAGCCACGCAGACGGGGATGGTCTATCTCAAGACGAAGGCAGGAAATAACAAAGAGATCTGCTCATTGCTGTATCTTGTCCTCTCTGTGACTCTGTGTCTGACCCCTGCTCTCTCTTTCACAGTGCGTGGTTTGATCATCGTGCCCCTCAGTGTTAAATCACCATTATAAAATCGTATGCCGGGTTGCTGGCGCGAGGGAACGGAGCCATAAATTAAGTCTCACGGGTTCGTTGGCCCGAATCTATACGCCAACCATCTGCTATCTACTTTCACCTATCCCCTCCAAGCTCCTTCTCTTCTCTTCTCAGCCTGCGTCTCCCTGTTTCCTCTAATCACATCCAAACACTTTTTTTCATAGCGTCTATGCCCTGGTGCCCTCCCTCCCTCCCTCTTTACCTTTATCCATCCAGCTATCAACCCCTGCTTCACCCGTCTTACTTTCATCAGTGTAATGAAACCCAAGTCCTAACTGCAGCGCAGCAAAGCCACAAAGAGAGGTCATGAGGGCTGGGTTAGGGTCAGATTTAGTTAAGCTGCTGAAAGCTTTTAACAGAGAGAGAGAGACAGAGAGAGAGAGAGAGATATCGGCAGTTATAGGCAAAAGGAAAGGAGGATTGGTGATTGAATGAAGGAAAGATCGGGTAGTAAGAAATGAAAGTGGTGAAGAATGGAAACAAATAGGCCTACATAAGAAATCAGAGGAGATTGAACACCTAGAAGTAAAGACCCGTGCAACAGACAGGATGGCACACGTGACAATGTTGACGATGGAGATTCAAGTCCAAGGAAGGATCAGACGTAACGTTAAGGGTCATTGAGTCCTTTCCGCCACAGTCCTTTCAGTGTGGTAGTGGAACACGCTGAATCAATACGCTGACTTTTCTTTTTGTTTTCAGGGAGAAATGCTATGTTGATACACGTACCAAGTACCAATAAATGAATACATGTAAACTAATACATTTTAGACCTTTACTTTTGTTTATTTTCTGGCAGTTAAATGCTAAATGTCCGATAGCAAATGACCCTCTGATTGCATTACCAGCCCCGGCTAAGTGCAACTCTTGCCAATCCACTGGGTTTACCTGAAATTGCTACATAATTCACATGCTCCCATGCAAACACAAACATAAACACAGGAAAGAAAGTGACAGCTGTGGTGTTTCACTCCAATAGGCTACGGCCGCTACATTACGTGATTATGCTCTTTTATAGCGCTTTGTATGCGCTGTCTGCCTCAAGCAAAAAGATTTGCTTTCTCCATCTGTGGGTGTGAGGAGTGAGAACCAGTCCTCACTCTCGCCGTGCAGGTCTTTCCTCGCGCTTTGGTGAGGTCTGTCAGCTCACTGCAACAAATAGGTGTCACCGTTTTTAGATAGACATCAGCCATTCCGGCGTTTTCATTAATGATTTGGTACATTTTTCTTATTCCTACCGCTTGATTTCACAGTGCTTTAGTGCACCTGCACAAGTGGAAATGATGGCTGTGTTAAGATGAGCGTGAGACTTGGCGAGATGTTCTGCTGCTCCTCTGTGGGCTCATCATCATTGTCCCGTCCTTTTGTATCTCAAGCAGTGCCACAAAGAAAATGGATCAGGGTTTCGTGGCAGTGTAGTGTTTGTCAGAGTCTCCGCTGCATGAAGAATCGCAGAGGAGCCAGAAGGGAGGCAGGGGGGAGGAAAAGTTATTTTTATACTCCTCCCTCCCATCGCCACCCCCCTGCCCCTCTGCGCCCCGTGCACAAACATTTTGGGAAAGCTTCTGTACGGTATATGCACAGTTTTGTGTGCGTGTGTGGTGTTTGTATGAAAGATTGATGTCGGCCTAAGTACCTGCCAAGCTGCATCAGGCCAGGCACACATTGAGGGAGGGAGAGAAAGAAGGAGGGAGGGGAAGTGAGAGAAGGAGCAGATGCCACAGATAGAGATGCCTATCAATAATGCAACCTCCACTGAGCTCAGTATTGAGGGAGGGCAAGATGGGAACGCATGAAACTGAGAGAGCAAAGCAGAAGGAGAGGACAATTAGTAAAGAAGTTGATTATGAGACGTAGATATTGGGTTAAGGAGAGAGAAAAGAGAAAGGGGAACGGAAAAATAGAGACAAAATAAAGAGGAAATGGCGCAAAGGGATACATTGTGAGGGGGACTTTGAAAACCAAAATAGAGCAAGAACAGAGATACAGATCTAAGAAAATGTTTTTCAAATGGGGTGGAGGTGTTAAAGAAGATTTAGAGAAATAGAGAAAGAAAGCAGATAAATGGAGGCAAGAAAGAGAAAACATGACGACAGTGTGCTTCCATTAGGTCAAAATTGTATCCAACACACGCAGAGCTGCCACGGTGAAAAAAGACTTCTCACAACTTGTTCTGCAAATACTCCACCTTCTGGCTACGGGGCTCTCGGTTTCAGCACCCCTGAAAATATTGTTCGGAAAATAGCCTTATTGTTCACCAGTATTGCGGATCTGTCCAGTTTTTTTTCCGGATTAAACAGGGCAGAAATCGGTGTTATGTCTGCCTCAAATCAATATTTTCACCACGAAGCTAGCAGCTAGCCGGCTAATCCGGACATCGTTTAGCATTAGCATCAGGCAGAGAACACGTACATACCGTCGGTTATTCTCTCCGTGGACGCACCGCAACGCTGTGACCGTACAACGGTCCAATGCCACTGGTCTTCACCGGAAAAAAAAACATGGTTTTTGGTCAGGTTTTATGAAATATTAGTACAAAAACATCGAAAATGCTCCGGTTGAGAGCTACCGTCATGGCCGCGAAGTGCATCCTCTTTATGCCCACCTCGGGCCAGCGGTCAGACTTTCGCACGGGGAGACGCCGCACTCTTTGCAACTTTATTGGCTGAAACTTATGTCAATCGACACCAAATTCGACTCACGCCTTCCTGAGACGCTGACGCGTCGAAGGAGGGCTTATTCACTGAAATCGACCGATGATAGGCTGAGATACAGCACCATACACACACAGGGACTGAGAAAATCCTATGGCTGAGAGCCAGAGAAGGCTCTGATGATGTCAGGAATCTCAAAATGATTCCTAACATCTGTATTTGTATGTATTGAATAATATAAGTGATAAAAAAGTGAAATATATAGTTGTATAGTATATAAAATGAGAATAGAGCATGAGTGAGTACAGAATTTCAAGCCGAATGCTCATTTCTCTGACCTCCTATTATGCTGGCCTGCTTCACTCAATCTAAGTAAAATGAGCTTAGAGAGACCACAACCCTGTTTGCTATGACACAGGAGTATTTGTAGGCTTCACTCTGCAATAATTCCAAAGAAATGTCAATGAAAGTGCTTTTTTTTCAGGCGAACCTGGAACTTTTTCAACTTCAGCTGTGCCATAAGTGTATCAGTTATTAACCAGTAACATATACACAATATTTACACAATATTTACACATCTCACAAGTGTTACCAGTATTCTAGCATCAAAATTATTAAAATAGACCTTGTAGTTTGGGTAGTTTACTCAAGAGAGTAGGAGTATGCAATTTTCGAGCAGAGGGCTAAAAATAGGGCTAGTAGGTAAATGGTCCAATAAGGCACCGTTTTTCTGGCAAGAAATAGTCTGGCACATTGCCACCTGTAAAACCACAACATGACCTTTTCACATTTCTTAGATGCATTTGGTTATCGCTTGGTATGAGAACACGTTTATTGTGAAAAGGGTGTTTCACCTTTTAACAAAAGCTTTTATTTTTGTCATAATAGGCCTGTTTCTTTTAACTGAAGACATTTGTCTTGTCACAGTAGGAAAAGCTCAGGTGTAAATAGCAAAATGACTGATGGCTGGATTCCATTTGGCTGATTCGGTTTTGGGTTCCGGGTCTTGTGCATGCTGGCTCACTATCACAATGTCGTAGCTTATCGGGGTGCTTGAATAGAACATAGACATCTTAAATGTTTACAACTTTCCTTCTACGGCGAGTTAAAATGTCTGCTGTCAAAAAGAGCCTTTCAAATACATTGCATCATTATAATGTCAGTGATCAAGTGCTCGATTTACTCTCTCTGTGTGTAGTAAACACTTCCTCACTATCTGTTATCAGCAGATAACATAAAAAGTTACCAACAATTTCCTCCAGAGAGCTCCTGTTCTGTTAATGGGGGAAGGGAACTCGATGTTCTTCATCGTGCTTTAGTTTCAAGTGTGTGTGATGTATGTATTGTGTGTGTGTGTGTGTGTGTGTGTGTGTGTGTGTGTGTGTGTGTGTACATGCATGCCTGAGTTTGTGTGTGGGTGTGTGTGTGCCACTTATGTTAGTGTTGCTGTTCAGTGCATTGCAATGCTCAATAGATACAGTAGCTTAGCATGTCGCTGTCGCTAATAATAGCGGCTTCCTGTCTTGAACTTTCATTTTGAACTCACGGTGTAAATCGTAGCTCTGTTAACTCTGATCTCCGTCTGTCAACCACTTTTCTATCTTTCCCTGCTACCTTTGATTCAAATTGGACCAAATGAACCCCAGCTAATCGTTGAGTCCACAGAGACTGTGCTCGAAGGTGTCATCACAACACATGCAATGATAAAGGACAGCTGGTGATGGACAGGTTGCTAGATTAAGACCGTGATCCAGATTGGGGATGCCTGGCCCCTCAGCGAAAGTGTAGAAAATATGAACGTGGCAGCAGATTTATGATGCGCTCAGTCAAGACATTCTTACTTTGAATAAAGTCAAACAATAGGAATGAGGCCTTTTGTGAGGCATCAACAAGCTGACATGTACTCAGCAATATTATAAGCTTTAATTTGACAACCTTGCTTAGCGTGACTTGCAATGAGTATAATGGATGTAACAAATAACAACTGCTACCGAAAATCATCACAGACGCCAAGTAGACAGGTGCTCATGTTCTTGCTTTTTTTCAACCATTCTTTTACCGAGACAGCAGCTGCATCAGGTGCAGTTGAGCAGAGGTGAGAGCAGCTACAGAAGCTACACTTCAGTGGATTACGCTGCTGTTTCCCTGTCACCCCATGTTATATAGTTCACATACGGCCCTCTCCGATCCATCTCCCTCGACATCCTCCCTTGTAATCACCTCACTGCAACCCTTTCTTGACTTTACCTCCCTCCCATGTCTCCACATGTTTCTGTTTAGCCTCGCCCTTATTCGCGTCCCTCTTTCTCTCCTCTCCTCCCTCCTCTCCTCCCTCCTCTCCGGCTCCCCTTGTGTCTCTGTGCAGCATTCCAGCCGTTCCCCCTCAGCTGTTGCACCCGGAGTCATTGAAATCAAGCACAGCTGTAAAATAAGCTTAAACTGATAATCACCAACATTACACGCAGCCACTTAAAGGGGGAGCAACGGATGAAAGGACTGCTGTGAGACAGTACAAGTGGCATAAAGAGACAAAAAGGAGCCACGTTCTTCCTTTTCCTTTTTCCCTCATCTATTTATTTTACCGTCAGCTTTGTTCTTGTCTCTCTGTTTCTCTCTTCTTTCATGTGCTGACAACCATATGTGAGGGGTTTCTTTCTTAAAAAAAAAAAAAAGGTTCCACTTGGGCGGTAAATGTTTTCAAAGACTCAATATTAATATTCAGTATGGGGTCTCTTGTGTTGTTTAAATGATGGACACTTTGCTTTCCTGTGACACTGACAGTTCTTCATATTCGTGCTGCCAATGCACCATTGTCCTCTGAGACGCTGCTTGTGCCACACATGCACACACACACACACACACACACAAACACAGCACCGAATGTGGCTGTATTTGCATGTTACACCATGTTCGTTATCCAGCACACACAAACAAAGTCGACTGCTCTCATTCTTCCCCTGCGTTGCTACGCTTCCACCCTCTATTCCCCAGTCTCCTCGGCTCCTGAGGGACTCCCTCGTGTTGTTGTCTCCTTCGGCTCCCCTCTCTGCCTTCATCCTCCACCCTAACTCTCTTTCTCCATCTGTTCTCTTTCCTCACCACTTGCTATTATCTTTGTTTGCCGGAGTCATCGCTTGCCACGGCAATCTTTTCTTTTTGTCTCCTTTTCTCCACCCTCGTCTGTCTTGCACGTTGCAGTCGTTGCTGACAGGCAGTTTCTTTCAATAGAAATTTCTGTAGCCACATTATTTCTGTCTGCCTCTTTCACTCTTACTCTTTCTCGTCAGGGTTGCTTTTGAGAGAGCTGTGGAGAGCAGAGAACGGTTAACCAAAGAGTGGGTAGTTAGGGATCATACAGAGATAGCACACCCATTAACACACTAAAACAGTCAGGGCAGCTGTTAACATTGTAAGAGCCTGTGAGTGTCCTCCTTTATGCAAACATGTGTATCTACATATTTTATTTTTGTGTCTGTATTTGAATTCATACGCTCCCTGATGTTTGTTACAACGTAACTGCTGGGTCTTTCCTGCTCTGCTCACCCTGTGTGTTTCTCAGAGCGCAGCAGTAAACCTGTGACAGTAGCTGCCAGTCATTTTTATTAGGATATTATACACTAAGAGCAGTAAACAGTCAGGGCAGCTTCCTCATATTGAGTTGTTGAGTTGTTTGGTTTATTCTCAGTTGCTTAAGAATTCCCCCTTAGTATATTTTCTCAGCCTCCACTGCTTTGATTTAAGGATTTATGTGGATCAATAAGGACTCAGGGCTCTTCCCCGAATTCACCTACTCCGCCATATTTCTCCTACTTCAAATATTAAAATGATAAACAACTCGAACCCTTACATTGTTCTCCAAATAGTGTCATTTTTATTCCTCGAAAGAAGTGTCCACAGCTTCCTTAAGGTCTTTATTAGAGTGCCGATTCTGAGTGACTTATCTCCGAGAGAAATCCTTAATTGTAATTCAAGCCTGCCACTGACTGACAGAACTGACCATGGATCAGCCTAAAGGTCCCGAATAATGGTGGCTGTCAGCGTCTGTTTAATTGGATGGCAGACCTGAGATCAGTGCAGCACCCTGCAGAGAGACTCAACATGAAAACAGTGGTGCATAGAGCGGCCTGGCGGACAGACAGAGAGAAGGATGGGCAGTTCTAGCAGAACAATACAGCCTTTAGTCAACTGAGTGTAGAGACACCAAATCTCATCAGGTGTACAAGCACCACGGCTCATGTTGTAATGAACAGATTGTAACTAACATGGGCCCTGTTGCTGTTTGACTCGGGAACACTTGTGAGATTCTCAGTCTTCATGATCAATAATGACATGTTACATGTTACCTTTATGCTAAGCTAAGCTCATCGTCTGAGCTGGCTCTAGCTTCTGAGTTACAGAAGCCTTTTCATCGAACACTCGACAAGAGAAGAGAATTGGCGTTTTTTTAAGGCTCAAAATTAGACGTACACAATTATTTTTTCAAACCAATAATCCCCTTTTCTTATTTTGTTTAATTAAACGATCGACCAAAACCAGAGACATCAATAAGTTAGTATTCTGAGAATCTTAAATCATCCACAGGTGTCTATCAAATATGTTTTAACATGTCTGAGAGGGATTTAAAAGCAATGCTTATTTTGTTAAGTCAGTGTATCAGAGCATTGGTATGATTGATGTTACACAATAACACTAATGTAATATGACTGACAAATGAGGTCTCGTTGACATGCAGAGTGGAGCTGAGAGCACCAAGTGAAGCCTGAAGCATTAATTATGCTTTTTGTTCATCAATGTTGTTGTCAGACGGTTACATATGTTCAGAGGAAGAAAGAACAAGGCATGGCAGATGGAAAACCGTGCTCCTTATTTAGTTCACCTGTTTACATTTCCCTGCCAGGGATTCAAACTGACAACCTTCTCTGAACCTTTTTGAAGGATGACAGAAGGCTGCTCAAAATGCTCCGGGAGTAGGTAGTTATACTAGAATCAATCCATCCAGCCCAGAAAATAAGTGGGATACATGTAGTGTGTTGAGTGAAGAGTATAGAGTGTAACACCCAGTCATGTTGGAGTGGTGACAGATGAATTAGCACCTGACACTGTGTCTCTTTCCTTCTCTCTATCGTCATCGTCACACTTGTGTCCCTATTGTGTTTATTTCTGTTTCTCCCTCCCCCGTCTGGGATAGAAGAGAACTACAATGATACACAATTAACCCTAATTTCCTCTCCTCCTACTTCATTCTTCTCTGTCCGCTCCTCTTACCTTTATGCTAACTCTCCTCCCTTACACTTTCCCCTTTCTCTCTTTCTTTCATTTTTCTTCCTTTTCTTTTATTTCACCTCCTCCTCCTCCTCCTCCTCCTCCTCCTCCTTCCATCCAGACTGATTTAGAGTCTCTGGACCCTCGTGGGCGGACTCCTCTCCACCTGGCTGTCACGCTGGGCCACCTGGAATGTGCCAGGGTCCTGCTGCAGCACGGAGCTGATGTTAGCAAGGAGAACCGCAATGGATGGACCGGTGAGTGTGTGTGTGGAGACGTATGGTTCTGTTAGCATGCGCAATGTGCAGCATACGTAATACATTATTGGGTGGTGTGTTGGGGGTTAGAGCGTGTTATATATCATTGTCAAAGGCAGTATAATATGATCGCAGTGGAGACAGTTGGTGCTTTAAATTTTACACCGGTGGTTAAAACTTATGACCACATTTCCCATGAAAGGAATCAACTGAACTGAAAGGAATTTAAATCCACAGCATATTTATCTTTTCAACTGCTTCCTTTAGAGGATACGAATGTTATGGATTTTAACTCCTTTCAGTATCTGTCATTGCAAATAAACCTGAAAGCTAGCTGTAATTGCACTAGTTAATAGGTGCCATCCTGCACACTGGAAGAGATTTCACACAATTTGGCCCAGAGTCATTTTAGGCATTTATTCATCTCTATATAATTCATTAGTAACCAACAAATAAATCACAAACTAACCACTAATTAATATGGATATGACCTGTTTTATACCTTGATTAATGTATTATGTGCTTTATGAGTGAATAGATCGCTTTATTATTTGTGTGTCTTTGTTTAAGTGAGCTCACTAAGACGAATTCCAATCAGAAAATGTTCCTCTTCCAAAGAAAATCGTAATCACAAATGTTGTGGTTGTAGCCCCCTTGGTCACAATAAGAGGACTACGATAATATATAACATATCATTTATTACACACCAAATGGTACACAACAACATCTCCCACTGACTCTATTTTACATTGGCGCTAATGAGGTTTGCAGATCTTTGTCCTGTTGATTGTTTTAGAAAATACAAACCACTCGTGACGCTTTTCTTCGCCACCTCTTTCGTAGAACAACGGTGGCTTCTGCCAGACACCTCTTATCTGCTGGGCACTGTGCAAATGTAACGTGGAGGTCTGGCAGTTGGAGACTAATGAAGCATGACATCAATTCATTTTGTAACCTTGAAATTCTATTGGCTGATATCCCACCCTTTAGTGTGAGTCCAATCTACCCACCCTCATCCTTAGCTTTTTGTTTTTACTGTCATTCCCGTCTGTGCGACACTGCATGTAATGTTTCATTCATGTTGATGAATTAATCGCTATAAAATCAGATCTTTGTTATTGTCATCAATGTTTCTGGGAGTCTGTGGTGCATCATTAAGTAATCTTTTTTTCCCCTTCTAATCTGATGACTGTGTCGTGTGTCAGCAGGTGAAACAGCAGGTAGTAGATTGTTGCAGCTGTCTGTTTGAGCCTCTACTCACAGATATGCTGTTAGAGTGAGAGAAATAAAATTGTTACCCAATTGTTGAAGTGTAGAACAGCGTGTGAGATCAACAGCAGAGTGACGTTCTGTTGAATGATGGGTGAGCTGCAGCAGTAATTGGTCGTACTTTTACTTTGGCCTACTTCAGTTTCGGCAATCCTTGCTGCGCCCCCCCCCCCCCCCCCCTTAAATTGCTCATGTACATTCATTTTAGATGAGGTCTGAGTGATTGGCTCTGTTTCACTCTCTCTCTCTTTCAGTTCTTCAGGAGGCAGTGAGTACAAGAGATCCGGAGTTGGTGCGTCTCGTGCTTCGCTACCGTGATTACCAGAGGACTGCCAAGAGACTTGCGGGCATCCCCGTCCTCCTGGAGCGACTGCGCCAAGTGGGATTTCACACGCGCACACACACATATACATTGATGCACACATGGGAAAAAAACTCCTCTCCATGACCACACTCACCTGCATAGACACAAACAAGCCTGGAAGCACAAACACACTAAAATGACATACATAAAACAAAACATACAACTACAAAGACACATCAAGGGAGGTTCTGAGCAGAGATGCAGTCTTTTGAAATGTAGATGAATCATTTTAATACTAACTTCTTAATCTTCGTTTTAGGATAAAATATTCTTGGTTTTGTTTGAAGGTATTAATAACTTTGTGTACTACCCAACAAGGGAAATACATTCAAGTGATATGTCTCAATGCTGCAAAACACGCTGTCTCTGGGTAATTTAAGTGATATGGAGTGCAACACTTAAAGGCACAATAGCAGCGACGGACAAGCTGAGAGCGGAGAGCCCGAAGGTTGGCGGTCATGAGAGCATTGAGGTGCAGCTGACCTTGTTGAAGCCGCTGCAGAGAACAGATGCAGAGAACTGCCTTCACACAGTCTGTCTGCCTGTGTATCTGCTCCAGCTGGCTCCCCGATATACACACACACACACACACGCACACACACACATAATCACACACACTCTAGCATACTCACATTGTTGAGACAACCCCCTCATACTTTGACAATGAGTACTCGCACTCAAGCACACATGCAAACATCGCACACTGTTCTTCTTCTGCTGCTGCTCCCATCCACATCATTCTCGTCCACCCCTCCATCCATCACTTCTATTATTAACCCGCACACACATACACACTCACAACCGCTTCTCTGGACAGACAATAAAGCAGCATCACTGCAATTATTTTCCTCTACTTTACTATTGCCCGCTCTCTCTGTCTATCCATATTCATCACTTCATCACTCTCTATCTCCCCGATTCTCTCACTATATTTTCCTCTTTATCAATGCCCGTTGCTATCTTAATTGTCTCCCCCACCCCCCGTTTCTTCCTCCTCTCTCTCCATCTTTCTGTCCAGGCCCAGGACTTCTATGTGGAGATGAAATGGGAGTTTACCAGCTGGGGTGAGTGCAGTCTTTCATTCCAGCCAGTAAAGCAGTCCAGTACCGACCAGTCAGAAATAATCATGTTATCATCTCCCTCTTGGGCTGAAGAGGCCTGCCTCTTCCTACTGCACACTGATGCTCACACACTTAATGCACAGCAGAATGCATGTGACTCTGGTTTTAGAGTGAAACAGCTTGTGCTTTTTGTCTTAAGTGCTTTACAAAACCACAAGTGGATGTAATTTCAGTATTAGTCTCTACAGCGGACTTTAACTAATTGTATGTTTTTGTGCGTGGATTGTTGTTACAAGACACAACTACTGAAATGTCTCTGTCAACATGGATTCATCAGAGTTTAAGAACTGTCAGCATGAATCAAATGAAAGCAATAGAACTATCACAGTTTCATTTAAAGCCGATCCACGTGTCGTCCTCAGTGCCCCTGGTGTCTCGTATCTGCCCCAGCGACACCTACAGAGTGTGGAAGAGTGGTCAGTGTCTTCGCGTTGACACCACCCTGATGGGCTTCGAGCAGATGACCTGGCAGAGAGGAAACCGGAGCTTCATTTTCAGGGGACAAGGTCAGAGGTCAAACCCTTGACTTAAATGTGTGTGAATGTGTGCTGAGTCCAGTCTTTGTGCTGTGCTAAGCTAACCGGCAGCTGGCAGTAGCTTACAGAAGGACAGACATTAGAAGGTATTAATCTCCTACAACTCTTGGCAAGAAAGTGGATATGCATCGTTCCGAAAAAAATAAAACATTTTTAAGATAAGATGCCAAACTGTGCATTGGCTTGCAAGTAAAAAGTAAGCATGTGTTTGTCATTCTGTCTTTCGCTGGCTCTCTTGATCTCCTTTCCTACTCCCTATCCTCCTTCCTCCTCCCCTGTGTCCTCTGGTTTTTCATTCACATCTGCGTTCAGTCCAATGAAATAACCCCGCTGTCGGCACTGAAAACGGACGAATGTGATATCATTGGTCTGATGAAGGTATTGAAGAGAAATTGAGCAGAAAGATTATGATCCCAGTTGTTTATTATAGTAGTGTAGTATTGTATCAAACAAGCTTGTGGGACACCACATGCAGCAAGACAACACTGTTTCGGCGCCTTACATGCCGATCACGTGAATTCACAGGTCCAAGTTGAACAAAGCTTAATTTTAAGAAACACATTCCAGTATTTATCAGTCACACAGGCTCTATTTGAAGTTAATGTGAGATGGAGCAGATATTCACAGAGACTGGTGCCGATGTGTCATTGCATTTCCAGATTTCTCTCCCCCTGCTTCTTTGTAGCCTCATTCAACTCTGTATGATCTCACCTCGTTCTTCTTTTTATTTCTGTCTTTCTTCCTCTCACCACTTTGAAATATTCCTCTTCTTCTAACCTTTTCCCTGGACCTGCCTGCCTGGATATTCTTGTTTCTGTGCAGCTGCAGCATCTGCAGCCTCTTGACATCAGTCATCATCTCCCTTGACATTTCCTTCCATGTACATGTGTGTGTTTGTGTTCTTGCAGCCTCATTTGGCATGCTCGTGTTGTAGTCCTTTCCCACTGTCAACGTCTGCCTCTCTTGTGCTCACTAACATGGCTCTTCCTGTCCGTCACCCTCTCAGAGTCCAGCGCAGAGGTGATGGAAGTCGACCATGACAGGCAGCTGGTGTTCTGCGAGACCTTGTGTGTCTCGTCTCTCGCAACGCTCTCACCTGGCAGGGGGAAGGGCGGCGCCTGCAGCAGCGACCCCGCCGGTTTGGACCGTCTGGGGGCGACGCAGCCCAGCGATGAGCAGGTAGCAGCCAGGCTGTCTGCCGCCGTGGTGACTACTCAGCTGGACACCCGCAACATCGCCTTCGAGAGGTCAGCAACACTGATACACACGAAATATGAGTATAACAAAGTATTAAGAGAGTTAAGCTGCTGTCATGACTGTGAGCCAAATGAGACATTCCAGCTTTAACAACTAATACTTAGCTATTCTTAATGTACTCTGCATCGCATTTTTCTAATTTTGTGGTGCAAAGGTAGACGATAGGATGTGTCAGTTTCCGATGCAGCTGTAACAGAAAATCCAGCAGGAAATCAGGATTTCACATAACTCCTCTCAGAATCCAAGAGCAAGGGCATCAGCCTCACCATTTTGCAACCATGTAACCACAATCATACTGGAAGAAATCTTCCATTGAACAGGCACAATAGCCATTTTCTCCACCAATGATAGCCTCAGTACAAAACATTGTAATTCAGCATCAGACATTTTCTGCTCTCAGCGCTGGCTTTCCTTTTTTCCTGAGTGGAGAAAATCTCTCTTTTGTTGTTGAATGTTTGTCGACTCTTCTACGGTTGCTGTCTCCTACGCTACAACCCACAGCCGAGTGCAACAAGTTCAGGCACATTCTCTGTTGGCTGTCAAAATGCATTTAAAAAAATATAGCAAAACACTAAAAGAAATGCAGCAGTAAAGGGGGAAGTGGAGACATGAAAAGACATAAAAAAGATGGCTAAAATGTCATGTATAAATGTGTCAAGAGTAAGTGCGATGTGGAGGTAGTGAGGCACAAATTACCTTCTGGCTGTGTGAATGAGCCTCAGGTCACTTCAAAACAGCTCAACACTGTATTGCACCTAAGTTGCACCAGTGAACACAAAGATGGAGAGGCAGATAGCAGAACAGAAAGCAATGGAAGAGGCAAACAAGACATCAGCTTACGAGGAGAAGAGGGGAGAGGAGGTGTAGAAAAGAAAATTGGATGAGCAGGAAGCATGTGTGCAGTCAATTTAGGAGCTTTTTTATTATGCTAACGGTACAGTTTAACGGCTCAGTTTCACATAAAGTACATCAACACAAATATTGAAAGCAGTGGAAGGAGGAGAAAGGAGGAGGACAAAGAGGAGAAATTGACTGATGTGACAGAGAGAAAGAGAGGGGGATGACAGAACAAGGACAGTTGTGGACATTGAGGGATAGAGGGGAGATAATAGTAAAGAGAAGGATGAAAAGAGGGATAAAAGAAAGAGATTGGAGGAGGAGAGGACAAGGGATGAGGGAGAGAATAAGGGATGGGACAGAGAGAAATGAGAGAAGACATGTAGAGAGAAACTGGGAGAGAGAGATGAATGGGACACAAAACTATGGGGGACAAATGTACAATATGGAGGACAAAACAGGGAGTCGATGGTTTTGGACGCAGGCGGAGAGAGAGTGAAAATGGACTGTGGGGAGACACAGTGATAGATAGGGTAACCATGGAAAGAGACGCAGAATGAATGTTAACAGATAAAAAACAAGAAGATGGAGAGGGGAGCGACAGAGAGAAGTGAGCAGGAGGAGGTGGTGTTTGGGGGGCCGGGGTGGTCGTGGTAATCATCTCCCTGTCAGACTTGTAACTCAGTGTCACCTCTGTGCATTTTCCCTGGTCAGCACTCCTGTCGACATGCCAATAATCCATTCATGATGCTTTAGTGCCAATAACTTTGTCAAGCACCACAGACAGGACGTTCACCTCTGGAGTTCTCCCGACCTACAGGCAGAAACTAAAATCTGCAAAGCCTGTGGTGAAGACTGTGAAGAGATGGACCAACGAGGCAAAGCTGGAGCTACAGTCCTGCTTTGCCTGCACTGACTGGAGTGTTTTCGAGGCTGCTGCTACAGACCTGGATGGGCTCACTGACACTGTGACATCGTACATCAGCTTTTGTGAGGACATGTGTGTGCCGAATAAAACCTTCTGCACATTCAACAACAATAAACCATGGTTTACTGCAAGACTCAGACAGCTTCGTCGGGCCAAGGAGGAGGCCTACAGAAGTGGGGACAGGATCCTGTACAACCAGGCCAGAAACACACTGACGAGGGAGATCAGGGTAGCTAAGAGGAGCTACACTGAAAAGCTGGAGGAAAAGTTCTCAGCCAACAACCCCTCGTCAGTTTGGAGAGGCCTGCAAGTACTCACGAACTACAGGAGACCATCCCCCCCCATTGAGGCCAATCACCAACTGGCTGACGACCTGAATGCCTTCTACTGCAGGTTTGATAAGCCTACCCTCACACCCCCCACCTGCCCCATCAAACAACCATCTACACCCCCTGCCTCCTCCTCATCTCTCCCAACCGACCCCCCACCGGCACTGAGGATCTGCGAAGAGGATGTGAGTCGGCTCATTCACAGACAGAAGACCAGGAAGGCACCAGGCCCAGATGGTGTGTCACCCTCCTGCCTGGAAGTCTGTGCTGACCAGCTGGCCCCCATCTTCACACAGATCTTCAACCGATCACTGGAGCTATGTGAAGTACCCTCCTGCTTCAAAACGCTCCACGATCATCCCGGTCCCCAAGAAATCCTCCATCACAGGATTAAATGACCACAGGCCCGTCGCCCTGACGTCTGTGGTCATGAAATCCTTTGAGAAACTGGTGTTGACCCATCTGAAGGACATCACAGGACCCCTGCTGGACCCCCTGCAGTTTGCCTACCGTGCAAACAGGTCGGTGGATGATGCAGTCAGTATGGGACTGCACTACATGCTGCAACACCTCGACTCCCCAGGGTCATATGCAAGGGTTCTGTTTGTGGACTTCAGCTCAGCGTTCAACACCATCATCCCAGCAATACTCCAACCCAAACTCTCTCAGCTCACTGTGCCAGCCTCCACCTGTCAGTGGATCACAAACTTCCTGACTGACAGGACGCAGCAGGTGAGGCTGGGAAAAATCACATCCAGCACCCGGACTATCAACACTGGCGCCCCCCAGGGTTGTGTGCTCTCCCCACTGCTCTTCTCCCTCTACACCAACGACTGCACCTCAGAGGACCCAACGGTCAAGCTCCTGAAGTTTGCAGACGACACAACGATCATCGGCCTCATCGGGGACGGTGATGAGTCTGCGTACAGGCGGGAGGTTGAACAGCTGGTCCTCTGGTGTAGTCAGAACAACCTGGAGCTAAACAAGCTCAAAACTGTGGAGATGACAATGGACTTCAGGAGGAGCCCCCCAACACTGCCCCCCCTCACCATACACAACAACACTGTATCCGCTGTGGAGACCTTCAAGTTTCTGGGATCCACAATCTCCCAGGACCTGAAGTGGGCCTCCAACATCAACACCATCCGGAAAAAGGCACAGCAGAGGTTGTACTTCCTGCGCCAGCTCAGGAAGTTCAACCTACCTCAGGAGCTGCTGATCCTGTTTTACTCAGCCATCATCCAGTCTGTTCTCTGCTCCTCTATCACTGTGTGGTTTGGATCGGCCACCAAACAAGACAGAAACAGACTACAACGGATTGTCAGGTCTGCGGAGAGGATCACTGGTTCCAGCCTGCCCTCCATCCTGGACTTGTTCACCTCCAGAGTCAGGAAACGGGCTGGAAAGATCTCTGCAGACCCTTCACACCCTGGACACAAGCTGTTCCAACTCCTCCCCTCTGGTAGGCGCTACAGGGCTCTGTACACCAAAACCACCAGACACAGGAACAGCTTCTTTCCACTGGCCGTCACTCTCATGAACAATTAAATAAGTCATATTGCACTGCCTCTGTTTGCACTATTGTATTTTATATATATATACATACACACTTTTGTTTGGGATATATTTATACTTATATTGTATATAGCTGTTAAATGTCCTTGTTTTTCTTATATATCTCTTGTTTATTGTATATATTTCATATGTGTGTATATACGATGAGAGTAATGTGTAACCGGAGTCAAATTCCATGTATGCGCACGCATACATTGCCAATAAAGCCGATTGTGATTCTGAGTTAATACGTCTTCACGCAGCCATGCACACAATCTACAGCACTGCAGTTTTGTAGAAGGTTTACTGTACAATTGAGTAATTGAGCTATGATGTAACTCAGATGTTTAGCAAGTCATTTTTACCATGATTACCATCTTAGTTTTAGCGTATTTGCATGCTACCATTTGCTTATTAGTGCAAAGCACAATGACAGCTAAGATTGATTGGAATGCAATTAGTTTGGCAAGTATTTGGTCGTTCCATTGCATTGAGGTGCAAAGCTGACATAACATCATATGGTGCTGTCAAAGTGTGATATACAGTGTTGCAAGGGCATTATGAAAGTATTGTTGCATTGCCCAGGGAGACCAGATGGTCGTCCAAGAAGTTTCCTCTGGCGGGATGGTATTTGGTTTATAAACCAAAGTATTGGACAAAGTAGAAATGTTACCTGATTATATTGTTAAATTAACAATCAGAGGATAACCAAAGTAACTGCAATTCATCCTGAGGGGAACATGAATGTTTGTACACATTTTTGCCATTGATTTTGCCAAACCTAAAGCCACACCACCAGCATGTCTGAAAAACCTTTCTTCCAAAATTGTCACATAATTTAAGATAGGTTGTAAATATACCGGCTATCATTTCAAAGACACGATGACCTTTCAAATATAAGAGCTAATATCGTCCCTGAGAACTCACTGTCTGTGGTGGGGTCCTGAAGGAAGTCAGTGATGTGAATAGATCACGAGGATGGGATATGCCTCACTAACTTCTGGGCAGACGACCTAATTGCACACTGAACTGTTGAAGCACAGACGACAAACAAGGACAATGGCTGAAATGTTTTCTGGCTGCATATTATTGAGAAAAAGCAGAACCTGTGACTTGCAAATGTATCTGTATTCATGATTTCCTCTACCGGTACATATCTGCAGATTGCTTGAGACAGGAGAATAATCCACAAAAACTGTGTTGTTGACTTGAAGTCGAGTCCACAGGGAACTGATGTGGCATGTGTTGAATCTCTGTTGCAGGAACAAGACAGGTATACTGGGCTGGAGGAGCGAGAAGACTGAGACAGTGAATGGATATGAAGCCAAGGTAGAACGCAGGCTGCTCGGACAGCTCACTGATCTCTCGCTCTGTCCAGAGAAACCACTGCTGCCAGAGCTCAATTTTATATTTCCCAAAAGTCCACTTCTCTTGAAGAGAGTCATTTCAAGAAAGAATCACTCGCAAAGCTATTTAAAAACCTTTGGAGGACGCAAGCTTCTATAGTTTCAAATAATGAAACCAGAATTCTTTACCTTAAAGTGAGGAAAATTCATCAGCCCTTAAAAGACCAGCGGGCCCATCAAATTTAGTTCAAAACAAGAAGTCTATCCATCCCGCAGACACATGCATTACCTTGACCCCGTTTGTTTTCTTGAAACCCTGGAGGGATAGATGGGAGTCAGACACCCAGGACCATCTGTCACCAGTGGTTTAAAAGCACTTCAGACAGGCTCTACAGTAAAACACTGCTGCTTGGAAAGCTTCTATTTTCTGCATCATTGATTCAGAGTTACAAACGTAAACAGACAACTCCTGTTGAGCTGCTCTCCTACTGGACGTTTTCTAGCTCTCGCCTCCACTTGTCCGTCGTCCAGTGTAAACTCAGAATCAGCAGCCTGCTCAATTTTTAATCAGTATTTCCTTTTTGTGGTCACTGGTGAAGAATTCCAGTATTCTGCTGTGGACTGCAGCTTGGAGAAGCCGTATGATGAAGCAGACTGGGAATACAAGTGGATTGATAGGTTTTGTACATTTTAGATATAGTGAAAAAAACAAAAGATTCAAATAGTTTTCTCTTATTCTAACAAATGTAAACAGTGGCTCACTGTTCATTTATGCTGTAAAAATGAGGGCACTCTAACATTTAAATGAATAAATAATGAAGAAAACAAAAGGCTGAGTCAGCATTTTCTTTTACTTTTTCACTTCAGATTCAGCTTTGCCTCTCATTTGCTACCGACAATCTTTATCTCTAATGGTGATCAGAGGTTAAACAGTGAATCAAGACTTCTCTGGGGTCTAATCAAACTAAAGTTACATCAGAATAACGTACATACATCTCCTTGTCTGGGAAGGACCTTTTGGTAAACAATAGGAACCAATGTAACAACAATACTGTATACCCATTTCTGCATTTCATGGCAGAGGTACCACTTCAATAGTTTTATACATATTGGGTCATATTAGGACTAAATTGGTTGATTTTGCAATGATCATTATCATAATAATTAATCATATTATTGTTATTAAATAAGAAAGTTATGCCGCTGTCAACAGAACAGAAAAGTGAATTGTCTCCTCCTCTTTCAGGTGTACGCAGCATCCAATGTGGAGCTGATCACCAGGACCAGAACTGACCATCTGTCAGATCAGAACAAGAACAAGACAAAAGGTATGTCACTTTATTTCAGTGCCTTAGACATCGTCACCTCTTGCGCCATGAAGGTGCGGGTGCATCACAGCTGCACCAGCTGAATTTCTCCATCATCCCCTCCGTGCCGTTGTAACCCTCAGCCCAAGTGTTACATCTGATAAAAGAGTTACTGATGAGTAATCCCTCTCACCTGAGCTCGATGAGATCCCCCGCGAGGCTCCGGCTAGCAGCCTGTGACGTTAGATCGGTGTCTCTGTCTGGTTTTCTGGTTCAGATCATAAATCAAACAGGATTAGCAGGCTTCTCTCCCCAGACTGTCGCTGTCAGCGAGGATCAACCGTCACATGCCCCTCTGAGGGCTCCACTCTCCCAGGTCACAATCCACATCTGCACTCTGCTAATATACAGCAGGGGAGGGTTCTTGGAAGCGCTACACTGTCTCCTGAATGGGTGACTCACTGCATTTGCCCTTCTTCCCTTGTGCTACTTATCATCATTTTGTCAACACGGTAGAAAAAACGTATGAGTGTTATATATATATATATATATATATATATCCCAAGAGAGACACATACTGTATCTTCAGCAGCTGTACACTGATCAGCGGTCGGAAGGTCTAAATGTGGACACTTGTCTTCGAACACACACCGTGACGCCGCTGTCATTAACACTAATTGATGGACCTTTGCATTGCTTTTAGCACTCATTCAGTGTCTGGTTAGTGACGACAACCACAGCACCGCTTCCATCTGAAAGTACAAGCCACACACTAACATGCTGCTCATATTTCTCTCATGACTTTCAGGTGTTTCATTTTTCATGAACTTCATATTGCTGCTAGTTTCAGGTCCACTGATATTTAGAAAAATATGTTGGATTGACTCTACTGTTATGTAGCGGCTTAAAAGCATAATTTACTTCAGTTAAATTCAATTCAGTCCAGAGTGGCTCTGTTTATTTAATACTGGCCCGTAGTCGATGACAAGACCACAACACAAAATGCGATAAGTTGTCTTGAGCAAAACATTGTGGAGCAGAATGACACCACAGTGGAGATTAATGAGCACATTCTTCATCATCTCCTGATAAACGAGCAGCAGCTGAAGCCAGCTTTGGGTGCTCTGTAGTGTAGTGTAGTGTTTCTAAAACTCAGACTAACAGGACAGTTTGAGTTTAATCTAACTCGTCACTGCTGTTTGTCTGTGAGCAGGTGGGAAGACTCCACTGCAGAACTTCCTTGGGATTGCTGAGCAACACATGGGACCGAATAACGTCGTAAGTGGACAGTTTATTTAGATGCTAAAATTGCAATTTTAGGGATTTTCCTGTGTTATGTTTCAATGAAGCATTGTTTTCTTCTGCGAGTTGAGGAAATGTCGGCAAATCAATTCAAACCCAATCTAATAAATTCAAAACGCACAGTGGTTGAGTAGGGAACAAGGAAAGTGATTAATGTGATTAAAGTGATTAATGTGATCAATGTGATTAGTGTGATTAGTGTGATTAATGGGTTCTGGTGCTGGTGGTCAAGAATGAATCAGGGTTTTTAATATTGGCATCATCACCATTGAACTCATTGGATGTGGATAGTGTATGAATCCTGGTCCTCTGTGTCAACAGGAGAGCGTGCCTGCAGAGTGAAACAATAGGTCAGGGACTCCAACCTGCTCCCAAATATTGATTATGTTTTCTTAATTTGTTTCTGCTGGAGAGCTTCGATGACTCATACGTCCCTCCCTCCTTCTTTTTGTGTTATTGTTCCCCCTCACTGTCACCTCTGCTCTTCTCCGCTTTATGCCTCTCTGTCCTCTCTACAAACAAAGACACACGACTCTGTGGTTATTTCTGGGGCTTAGGCGGATGCTCTGCAGACACTTTGTGCCACTGCAAAGCTGTAATGTTTCAATTTTACTAAACATTAAATTGGTTGTGAAGAATTGACTGCAACTAAAAGGAAAATGCAACAACATGGAAAGAATTTTGTTCTTCTTTTCCTCCAGTCTTTAGCAGGCTCAAAATGTGGCTACATTGTTAAAATTCCTAATTTACTTTCCGCAGGCCCTGGTGACCCAGATGACGTGTCCTGTGACGACCAACCCCGCAGCGCTGACAGCTGAGGAATACTTCAACCCCAGCTTGTCACCGACTCAGAGGGACATTGGCCACCCGTGCCAGCTCACCACCAAGACCCAGAGGTGACACAGACAGACGGAAAAACAGACAGGCAGCCATGCTTACAGTGAAGTCCCCTCCCAAAAAACTCACCGCCAAGTGCCAGAGCTGACAAGCTGATGGACAGAGATTAGACAGGCTCACACAGACATGCAGGCAGAGTCAAATCAGCCGTTCATGGCAGCTGCCCACCGAGATCCTGAGGGGAAACACGGACAAATAATAGTCAGGGGAAAAGAAACATATTCAATCTGCTCATGACAAGTCATCTTTTCTTGAGGAAACAAAACAAAAAAATATTTCAAAGAACCCTGCAGCTTCTCTCAGTATGAATGTTATGCTATTTATTTGTAATGATACTGGTTTTCAATATCCTGCTTCTCTAATCCACCTGCCAACCTGCTGTACAATCATCTGCCCTGTGTTCCTCTGACTATCGGACTGTCTGTCTTTTTTATTTGAAAGTTTCATTGTTGACATAATGAGCTGCCTCCCAATGCTGTGTTGATTATCAGACAAGTTAAAATATAACCATTGATTGGCCTCAATTTCAATACGACTCAGCAAGCAGCTTGTGAACAGTTAGCTGATGTAATCAATGTCTTTGTGTACGTCTGGTCAAAGAGCTCATCACTTCAATGAAGACATAAATTTCTTCTGCACCCAGGATTGTATTTGGTCACGTCATCCATGTCCTCAGATTGTGTTTGTGTTTGTGTTCTTGTTTCCAGGTTTAAAGCCAAGTTGTGGTTGTGCGAGTCCCACCCTCTGTCCCTGGCAGAACAAGTGGTGCCGATCATCGATCTCATGGCAATCTCCAACGCCCTGTTCGCAAAGCTGCGAGACTTCATCACTCTGCGTTTGCCGCCTGGCTTCCCTGTCAAGATCGGTGAGTGCTGGGAGAGTGAGACGGATGGAAGGGTTGAGGGGGGGTGGGGGAGTTTGAAATGATGGCTGGTTAAATAAAGGGGTACGATGGGAAATTACAATAGATACAAAGATGGATGGAAAGAAATGAAGACAGAAAGATAAAGTGAGTAAAAAGGACAGAAGAAATTGCAAGTATGCTCACGTAAAATAAAAGAATTGATAAAAGGATTAACTGGATGATGAGACCGATGCAAAGACGCAAACAGATGTCACCTTCTGCTCATGTTCTCTCCACTCCCTGCAGAGATCCCTCTCTACCACATCCTAAATGCCAGGATCACCTTCAGCAACCTGAACGGCTGCGAGGAAGGGACTGGCGTCCGGGCTGACAACGAAGTGGGGGTGGAGGGGGACGGACAGAGGGACACCCCGAGGACAGACACCCCATCTCCTGGCAGTGACTCCTCCAGCGTCTCCAGCTCCAGCTCCACCAGTAGGAACACACTCCCATACACACTACCAGTGCCGTCTTTTTGGAAATCTTCTTCTTCAGCTGATAAAATTACAGATGAGTCTCAGCTCAACTTTATATTCAGCAGATTCTTTTTCAATAAGCTGTAGTTTAAATCTCCACTAACATTTACTGCAGAACCTGGGCCAATAAAGTGAAATGTGTGAACTGAAGCTGCGGTCTGCAAGTTATTGACATAACGTTGCCCTTTGCC
This sequence comes from Anarrhichthys ocellatus, assembly GCF_004355925.1. Taxonomy (NCBI): domain Eukaryota; kingdom Metazoa; phylum Chordata; class Actinopteri; order Perciformes; family Anarhichadidae; genus Anarrhichthys; species Anarrhichthys ocellatus. The sequence continues at coordinate 9,476,146 of NW_022280054.1, read as the reverse complement.
GTCCCCGTGTGTTGCAGTGTCATGTCGAGCCGGAGAGATTCCCCCATGTGTGTTTGAGCCCCCGCCTGGATACTCCATGCTCGGGGGCAAACAGAGAGACAGCATGAGGGATGAGGAGGAGGACCTGCTGCAGTTTGCCATACAGCAGAGTCTGCTGGAGGCCGGCTCCGAATATGATCAGGTGAGCTGATTACAGTCAATTATCTTATTGTGTTGAAGATGTTTGGCTTTTGCACTATATTCCTCTTCTCTCTCCTTGTGAAGTACTAAATTAGCACAGATTGCAAATGTTTTACACAACACTCTCAAGGTTCACAAAGCCATGTTGCCATATCAACAGAGGTGCCCAATAACTCCCCCTTTGAGATATCCAGTACAAATTACAGCAGTAAATTCACCAATAAGTCAAGCAATACCAGACAAATAGACACAGTGCAGCAGGGGAAAAAGCGGCCACTTTCAAAACATAAACAATCAATAAGCAGAATAATTTACCTGTGATGTGTGGAGCCCAGACCCATTATACTCTCAGCACTGCCCCAGGATAGGTGCTGGTTTGAAATCCCAGAGATCCTGGTCCTGATATGACTTGGCCTTCTTCCAGCGGTACAGAGAGAGAAGTATAAATAGTCTCTGTGAGGCAGGTCAGAGAACATCCTCAGTGCTTTCTTAGCTTGGATACAGGAGGGGAGGCAGAAGCAAGGTTGCTGCTGAGGATTTGTGCACAGTTTGTACAATCATCCTCGGCAGCCTCCTGTCCGGAGCTTTTGTACTGCTGCTGATGGAAAATGTGGCGTTTTTTTCATTACAACTCAAGCAGGACAAGTTTTAAGGGACCATACTGCTGACATTTCATGTAAAGCATACAAAGCATTAACTATTTTACAAATTGCCTATCATCTTCTCAAACACCATTAGGTTGTAATTTCCCATCTTTCATTTACATTTTCCTTTAAATTTACTACAGTATGAATCTTAACTTGCAGTGTCATGAAAGGTTATTCAAAGTTGCAGCCAGGGAGATGTTTTTTTTTTTGTCATAGGTAGGTAGTGGAAGAATGTTGGTAGTTTGCATGTGCAACCCTAGTTTGGTGCAGGACAAAAGCAGCACACAAAGAATCGGGAGGGAAGTCTGCAAACACAGATGTTTGCCTGATCATTCAACTGTGAAGAGCTCGCGCCGCATAAGCACACAACTTTGTCAAAGAAACCAAGATTCATATAAATTCATGTGAGTTTCTCAAATTAGATATTCACAGTGTACTGAACTTAAATTTGGGACCCGATAGAAGGGAGGAACAGGGAGGGAATTACCAGCCAGGGGGAACCGAGGCTGATATAAGGGGCCTCAACTGAGCGCCCCAGATACATGTTACATAATACAAGTAAACGTGAAAGGTATTTTAACTAGGTTATGAGACAGGGCCTCAAGGTCGAGCAAAAACACAGGAACCATGCTGTTGAAATTGATCACATGCACACTCTGTTGTGAAATCAGGCCAAACATCCGATCCTTAAAGTCATTGTTTATAACAAATGGTACAAGGTGTATTAATTGTGTAGTGTTTTAAACAGGTGCTTATCAATATTAATGTTGGGCGAGTGTACAAAAGAACCAAGGCCAGGATCGATCTAGTTCACATTCAGTTCATAATGCATAATACAGCCAGCCTGCTCTTGCTGTGTGTGAGAGGTACTTTAGCATACATTAACAGGAAAAGGCCTGCAGGGAGGATGCTGTTGTTTTACATGCACCACCATCTCTTTATTTGTCCACTATACCCACTTCCTGTGTTCGCTCTCTGACTTCCTGTACCTCCTCTTTGTGTCTAGGTGACCATCTGGGAGGCGCTGACCAACAGCAAGCCAGGAACACACACTCTGCCCCCTGAGCCAAGTCGTCTGGAGAGGTCAGACGTCTCTTTTTCTTTAATCCCCTGCATCGGTCTTTTTCTGTCTTTTTCCATCCTTTTCTCTTATCCTCAGTCTTGCTCTCTGTCCTTTTAAATTAATAATAATAATAATAATAATACATTTTATTTATATAGCGCTTTAAAAGGCACTCAAAGACACTTTACATGTTAAAAACAGAAACAATAGAAGCATTTATAATAAGAACAAAATCTACGACATAACAGTAAGAAAAATAAAAATAAAATAAAATAAACATAAGAAAGAAAGAAAACATACATGACTAGAGGTTAAAAGCAGATTTGAATAGGTGAGTTTTAAGTGCAGTTTTACCGTAATTACCGTATAGTCCAACCCCTCTATTATCAGGACACAACCAGCATCTTCAAAAGAGCTGGAATCCTAAAAAAAACCCATAAATTTCCATGACTGTCAGGACAAAAGTGATACTTCCTGCTGTTCCTTCACCTATATTGTCACTTCTGTTACATATTGTCATTCATCATTGTCTTACAGTCTTCCATTGTATTTTTTTTCCATCCTGCAGATCTCTCACGCCATCCCTGACTCACGTCCTGTCCTCCCCAACTCTATTCTCTTATCCATCCTGCTATTCTCCTTTCATCTCCTATTTGCTGTGTGTGTGTGTGTGTGTGTGAAAAGGGGGAGACTGGAGGATGGGGAGTTTCCTGCTTTCCTAGTCAGCAGTACTGCTGTTGACTTAAGCGTGTTATCTTCAGATGGTGTTCTCTTCCCCCTGTTTGTAGAGGAGTGGATAGAAACACAGTCTTTCCCTTATTTGACACAATCTTTCTGTTGCAGTGTTTACTTACATCAGTGTTATAATGTTGGAGGAAACTGGGGTTGAAAGCAATTGTGGTGTTCTTTAATTCACGGACTGTAAGGGGTAAAAAGGCAAATGCAATCTTGGCTGTTTTGATTGAATATTATGTCGAACATCTTATCATCGTGATACCTCGAAACAAATGATTCTTCATGCATTATAGAGACTTCTGACTATTATGAAATTAAAAAAAAGAAATTTCAACATGTCCTCTTCAAGACAGGAATTAAATTATCCCAGAGAGTCTAAAATACACTTGAGATGGAAACTAGAATGGAGAACATGGTAGCACTTATGGGTTATTACCGGTTTATAATCCAGACATTTTGTCCTTTTCTTATACAGTGTCCTTGGTGTTACCATAATGTCTTGTATGGCTGCATTTGGGGCTAACCTTCTAATAAGCCATTAATTCTAAAGCTGAGCATGTCGATAAAGTCATTACTAAAGGTCGAAAGGCACGATAAGCCGACAGCAAACGTTTTAAATTAATCTACATTTAACATTGATAAATCAACAATCCAGTCTGCACTTTTAGTCCTAGAGTGGGCCCTTCAACCTGTGTTCTTCCATCCTCTACCCCCTTCACTGTTCCTCACCCCAGGACCCCCCAGCACAAGCCCCGAGCCCCCTCCAGCCTCTGCTCCACCCCCTCCAAGAAGCAGCCGACCACCTGCAGCTACGACGAGCAGCTGCGCATTGCCATGGAGATCTCGACTCGAGAGCAGGAAGAGGCGGAGCTCCGGCGGCGGCAGGAAGAGGCAGAGCTGCAGCGCATCATCCGGCTGTCACTCATGGAGAAATGAGAGCCGAGTGGCCCAGCGGGGGTCTGAGGGGAGGGGTCTGGACCAAGGACACATGGGAGAAAAGGGCAGTATAGGGTACTTATTAAGCACACTCAATTGGCCTCCTCCTTTCTCTCCCATCTCCCTCGCCAGACCTTTCCCATGAAGCCATACAGTGATCTGGTTCTCGAGCCTCAGACAGCCAGAGAGACACGTCAGTTTCCTCTTTCTGGTGCCACGTGGTACTGTCATTTCTCGACCCGTGCCAGTTTACAACCAACAATACATCCAATACAACAAGTTTAGTGGAATGCCTCTTTGGATGAGTGATTTCTGTCCGTTTGCAAGTATGTGTGTGTATATCTGTGTGTGTCTTTCAAAACCAGCTCTCAGCACAGTTGTCAACAGGTCACCTTCTGTCCTGAAAACATACTGTGTTAGGCCCGACTCTCTGCACACGCACACACACACACACACACACACACACACACACGCGCTCAGTGTTGTAACACCGAGTTGTGTGGTTTTCAGTCTTAACTATTTAAAAAACGGTTGTGTTTGCAGAGCAGGACCAGTGGTGTTGGAGAATACTGTAACCTTCTCGATCAAGTCGAGTTGAATGTTGATAAACATGACATTTAATGATAGTCATTTTAAAAAAAAAAGTGTTTAAGTTACATTTTTTTTTTATTTGCACAAAATCCAGATGTACTGTATTTAGCTTGTGGGCAGATCACGTACAGTATATGACTGTTGCTGGATGTAGATGACGAGTATGAGCACAAGCTAAAGGTTTAGCCCGACAATCACAGATTTGATGAGGCTGCCAGATGAACTCTTGGTGCACTAACTATATTGTATGTGACTGAATGAGTTTGTGGCTGGCCTGTGTGTAATTAAAACTAAAAAGGGACTTGATAGTGCTTTGTCAGTGGACTGTGGAATAGAAATGTTTGTGTACTTTTGCATCCTCTCACCTCACGTGAGCGGAGGATTTCTTCAAAGTCACGGTACAATGTGTGCAATATTTCAGCATGGTCTGCACACGTGTGAGGTTCATTTTGTACGACTTGAGTCTAGCCTGGAGTCCTGCAACATCAGAGCACGCTCTCTGAGTGAAAGGATCACTGTAGAGGCGATTGACAGCAATTTGAGATTTTACTCTACAAGCAAGCTGGTTCAACAACACAGAATGTTGAAAACAAATCTAAAATCGCCCCAAAAACAACAACTGTGGAGCATTTTGTTCTTGGATTGGAGGTATTGTTCAGTCTGGCTCTCATTATGTAAGTAACATGTTGCAGGGCTCAAGGCGAGCCAAGCACTGAGGAACATTTGCAGTTTTGTTGCAAGGGACGAGGGCGGACGGGCACAGCTTGTTTTTTTTTTTCCTTCTTTAATTTAATATTATTTCTTCAAAAGAAATGTACAACTTTCACACTCCACTATCAGCACAAACTGAGGAGAGCCACCTCTTACTCCTCTCCAATTCACATTTAAGCTTGCCTAATTGATAAGAATATAATATTCATTTTTTTACTTTTTAAAAAATATTGCAGAAAATAAATGCAGCGAGATGTTTTCATGGTGAATGCTGGGATTTGAGTTGAGATAATGATTCAAATAAAGAAACATCTTTTGGAACAGCATTGCATGAGTGGGTTATTTTTTTTAAATCTATTTTTAAATTACAGCTTTCACATGCTTCAAATCCCCTGACCCCCCCCCCACACCAAGTTTCAGCTGCAGCGCTCCACTGTAAGTTAGTCTTCCGGTCCTCTCGAGTGAAGGATGGTGACAAAGGCAATTAATTTCTCACGAGATAGGGGGAAGCTGCAGCGTCACTCAGCACCAGAGAGTTGATCTGTTTTTTAGCAGCTCCCACCTCCATCATCCTCCCTGTGACATGGATTCCCAGCGCCTCAGCCTAATCCAAGGGGGGGGGGGGGGGTATGCCTGTAGTTATTTAAGGCTTGACAGCGAGGAAAAGGACGGTTTAGAGATCCTAACACCTCTAAGAAACCCCACTCAGAGCACCAAGGCTGCTTTCTGTGATTGGGTGGCGGGCTGGAGAGACTGAAGCCATTTCCCCAGTGAATCAGCAGTATGCAGCCGCAGGTTCTGCACTGCCCTGACTCAGCTCGGCATTATGAATAACACCAGGACGGCGGAAGCACTGGGCTGCAGGCGTGTGTGAAGTGAATTTGTAAAGAGCCACAGACTAAACAAAGTGTGTGCGCGCGTGCGTGTCTGAGAGACAGGGAAGCTGCGAGCATCAATATGCAAAGAGGAAGTCTCACGTAACCTCTCTTCTCCTCCACCATCATGGTACAGTATGTTAAACAAGTAATAGTATAAAAAAAAAACATTTCATAGAATAGAATGTCAAAGACATTAAAATCATAGTTGAGTCATAAAATACAGTCATAGTATAGCATGTCATAATAACTCACTATACAATAATACAAAATAATTCATCGTATAAAAAAAAAAAAATCGTTGAGCTTCTGCTAACCACACGGAAGGCTTATGGCTGCGGCTACAGTTAAGAGAAGGTTAACCTTTTATCTCAATCTCACTAATAGTTCCGTCTCTTACTTCAGCAATATTCTCCCGCTGCGGTTTCACTGAAGGCGACAGCAGGGGCCCCGGTGGCCTCCATCCCACCACTTAATTACCCTCATGAAACGGTGGGTAGAATGTCAGCCTGAAATAAGCTGCGCCGAGCGCCGACGGAGATCTGCCCCCCCCCCGGTGCTGCAGGACAGGTTCAACACTGTAGTTCTCCGCTTGGCCGGCAGGTGGCAGTGATGTCGCCAATACTTCAGCATCTGTAGCCCATAATCACCTTCATTTTTTCCCTTTTCTTCAAATATTTGTTTGTTTCCGATGAAGCACATCTTAACACAAAACAAATGCACACTATCACAGCATTCAAAACAAACTCACCACATTTATTTAATGCTAAAGCATTGAATTAAAAAAACAAAACATGGTATCATCTTTGTCCTGGTTCAATTAAAATCTGAATAAAGACATGTGTCTGTGCACTTTGAAAACAAACAACAAAACACATGCTCCAAAGACAAGTCGACCGAGATCAGTGCAAAAGAATCCTCCCCGGGGTAAGAAACATTCCAAATAAAATAAAACCATTGAAACAGTAAAGTGCATTGTTTGGAGAAAAAGCCCTCATAGTTGTAGAAACAGGCAGTGAGGGTCAAACACTGAAAACAAACGCTTCTTTAAAAAAATATGGGAGCGAGACACAATGGAGTGCATAAAGTATGCACGGGTTCAATCTTCATCTGCACATTCATAGTTCATTACTGTACATACAAACCTGAACTCCAGTTGAAACAACACATCCAGTGGTTTACATGCAAACATGTTTTTTTTAATTCAGTTCTCACACACACTAAACGTATGGTTACGTATCGGAGGTCACACGAGGTCTCCAGTTTACCTGCTACACATTCGTACGCATCATGCGGTCTCTCTCACACATCTGCGCGGCTCCAGTCGCGTCCCTTCCAGTCCGTTGCGCTGAGGTTACATGGTGTTGTATAGCACAGTGACGGCTCGCTGCTTTTTCTCAGCGGAGCCTTTGCGAGATCGTCTCGACGAGTGTCCCCTGCCCTGCTGACGCGTCGGCGCCACCGCGCCGCTCCCGTCCGGCTCCTCCCTCTCACCCGTGTCGTCTTTTGGACAGCAGCGAGGTGCAGGGGAGGAGGACGAGGAGATGCAGAGGGAGGGCGACGAGGATGACTCTGCAAATTCCCCGCCGCCGTGGGACAGACCTGTCTTTTCAACGTGAGCGCTGCGAGCCAACACTTTCTGCTTCTTCCAGGTGTCGTCGGGGTGAGACGTGGACACGGAGAAAGAGTCCTGGGAATGTGATGACGTCGCCCTGGTGTGTGTCCTCAGGTCCAAGTCGCTGAGGTCGTTGGCCGACAGCTCCAGACAGTCCAGTTTAGCCAAGGAGGCCGACCTCTTCATTAGAGAGGGGGGGGGTGAGGCCCGCCTGGCGGATACGAGCCTCGAGCTCCATGGCTCTGTGCCACACTATCGGCTCCAGGAAACTCTTCCCCTCTTGTCTCTCTCGCCGCCGCTGGCCTACTTCCATGTCTGGAAGGGTCCGTTCAGAACTCGACCCTTTACAAGGTTCTGGCTCCGTGTCCATAACGTCTCTCGGCCCCTGAGGCTGCCCCGGTTCCTGGTCTTGGCTGTCCGTCATCTCCCGGCTGACGCCCTCGTGGAGGAAAGCCTGCAGCTCCCTCAGAGTCTGCTGAATCCTCTCCAGCTCCTGGCTGCCACGGGCCAGCCTGCTCTCGGCGTCACAGCTGGGGCCACAGCCCCCTCGCCGGAACTCAGAACCGGATTCCGGCCTCTCGTCTGTGTCCGACTCCTGCGCTGTCGCCCCATCCAGAGTCATTTGGTGTGAACTGGCCTGGTTCTGATGTTGCTGGCTTTGGAGCTGGCTTTGTCTTTGGGACTGGGCTGAGGTATCTCGAGATGATTCTTCTAACTGACTAGCAGAGGCCAGTGATGAGGTCAACATGTGGCTGTCTATGGAAGTGGGCACAATGACCAGTGTAGCACCAGAGACTCGGCTGATATCTGAGTCGGGGAGGTCGTCTGTGCTTGAGGAGTTGAGCTCCGTTTGTGACCCCGTGTGCTTTTCTTCGTCTTTGGACTTGGCAGACACAGCAGCGACCTCTCCCTGAGTGATCCTTCGTTCTGTGGAGTCCTGAGGCAAGCCAACGGGAGGATGTTCCGCGCTCAGGGGACACAGGGACAGTCTGAGCGGAGGTTGTTCCGCGCTGGGGGAATGCAGCGGAGATCGCTGCGACGCGGCCATCTCCATTTCCTGCTTCAGCTTCTGCTCCAGCTGCTCGGTGGCTCGCCGCACCGAGCCCGCCGGCCAGTCGCACGGCAGCATGGAGGGAGACTGCGGGTGGGAGGGAGGAGTCAGAGAGCCGTGCGTGACCTCGGCAGCCTCCGCCTCCGTCTGATGGTCCGATCGGATGACCTGGGGGCTGTGGGAGGGTGGAGGGAGGGACGCAGAGGAGGAGGCAGGAAGGCAGGAGGCAGGGTGGCATATGGCTTCAATCTCTGTGACAATATGGCGGACTGACACTCCATTGTCAGGGGAAGTTCGGTCAGGGCTGGCTTTGTCAACGCCGTCATCAGACTGTGGAGATGCCTGAGAGACAAAAAAAAAAAAGAGCAAGCAAGTGAGACGTGTGCATAAAATATGAGTTATTGTCTTGTTATACATAAAACACCATCGATCGGACATCGCAATAGAAATTAAGAGGAGACAAACGAGTGGCACGTGTTCCTATATTATCTGGACTGTTCTCTCATCTTCCAGGAGGTGTCACTGTGATTCATAAAGATTTCGTGTGGAATCTGTGCTATTGGCTCAGTTCATTTGCTACCTTGAAGTCCTTTGGCTGCATTCACAAGCGCTACGACGATGAGAGCAGGGTTGTGCAGCGGGGCTGGAGTGTCTCGCTGCTAGTATGCCCGGCCTACGAGTCTGTCTGCATCAACAGATTCAATTTCAACTTCAACAAGTAATCAGGATGCGAGGCCTTTCAAAATGGTGGGGTTTAATCTAGTGCATGAAGCTAAAATTGGAGTGACTACACGAGACACATCATGTTACACATCGTGTTTTGGTCACACGCATGCTGCTCATATCTCCATGGGCGTCTTGCAGTCGGATTGCCAGTTTACGAGATTGGCCGCCGCAGCGTGCCGCCGGGTTGTTGTTCTCCAAACGTTGATTCTAATTCAGCTTTTCTCCGCAGTGGCCACTGCGGTTTATTTTTCCGGCATCCCCAACGCTGCAGCCTAAACGCACTACCCACTGACTCGGTGTGATTGCAGCCTTAGAAACTAATTCTCGTGCAGTCAGATTCCAGTTTTACTTCCAGACCCGCTGTGCAGAAATCTGCTGCTTGTGTCATCACAGACTGGTGTGTTGGTAGAACTGGATCTCTAAAGGCAACAATAAAGTTTGGCTGAAATAATACCACAGTGCAAAAGAAAACCTTTCCCTCACATTTAACTCTTTTTGCATGGCTGTGGGCCTCTTGAATTAAACATGCAGTCCAGAATATGAATACAAAATGAGATGCTGCTGTGACAGTAGGCTGGGCAGACTGGGGTAACTTTTGCATTGCAAATGTAACACACAGATCTTTCTGCAGGAAGCATGTTGTACTAGCAAAGATGAAACGTTAACAGAGATAAAGCTGAATGACAGTGTACCTGACTACTCCCATAGCCTTGCTCCTCTTCCTCCTTAACCTCAGTTTCTTCGTTCTCCTCAAACGACAGAGGTGTCCTCTGCTGTGCCTGCTCAGAAAGCGTCCGGGATCTGCCGTCTTGGGCCAGGCCCAGAAACTTCTCCCTGGCGCTGAAGAAGTCGATGCTGTCCGTGCTGTGGTTGGACGACCCGTCGGCCTCGCCGCGCCCGCTGCCTATCTGCAGCTCGCTGGGGTTGTTGTTGTCGTCACTGGCAGCAAGCGGAAGAAGCGTGATGTTCGCAGGGCTGAGGGGGCTCTGCTTGTCACTTGTAACGTCTGATAATGATTGGTCTATTACGTCTGAGTCAGCGGATCCCAGAGTGAGAGGAGAGATTTCTTCCGAGCTGCTTCGCTCGGGCAGATTGAGGGACAGTTCCACCGGTCTGTGTTTGGGCACTGAAATAGACAGATGGGTGGGGGGACCCCGGTGAGCACGTTGGAGTTCAGGAGTAGGGGGTAAGATGTGGAGCGATGGCGGAGGGTGGGGCAAAGCAACAGGCACAGTGACAGCCACGCTGGTGGAATTGTCCAGTCTTTCCTCCGGGACGACGGTGGCTGCCCGGGGTCTGGGGAGGGGGAGCAGGAGGGGGTCTCCGCAATCGGATCCGACCTCCTCCTCCTCCTCCTGACCCGGTGAGTCACACACACCGTTGGAGTCTGCGTGGGAGTCACAGCCGTTTGTCTTGGCCGAGCCTCCGGGCTCCGCGCCGAGCGCTTGCAGCACGGCCACGCCCAGGAAGTGATGCAAGGAGGGCGAGGAACTGTTGTTGTTGTGCGAGTCGGAGCGGCCCAACGAGTGAGACGAGGCTTTGCACATGGACTCTGGGCGATCCGATAGCTCACTGTCAGAGTGCGAGCGCCATAGCTTATTATGCCTTTGTTTGCTGTGGAAGCGAAGAGAAACAACAGTTTGTTAGCGCCAACATGCTCCCTGAAGAACGTGCATATTGCAGAGCTGCTTTTACATGAAAGCACACCTGGCCAGCAGAATTCCCTGATACTCCTCCAGCTGTTTCATGAAGGAAGGGTTTGGTTTGGTGACGGCCCGTTTCTCTTTGACATAGTCAAAGGCAGTGTCCAGGTCCCAGCCGTACTCCTTCATAGCGTAGGCGATCACTGTGGAGGCGGAGCGACTCACGCCCATTTTACAGTGAACCAGACACTTGGCACCAGCTTTCCTAAAGAGAGACAGACGAGAGAGGAATTGTGTTGGATTACAAGACTGAGAACCCAAGTAGGAGCTGACAAAGCTTGCGTGCGTTGAAGCCTACTTGGCTTTGGTGATGAACTTGAAGGTCTCGTTCCAGTACTCCAGCAGGTTGGTGGCCTCTTCATCGTACACGCGGATGTTGTGGTACTGAAACATGCCCGGGAAGAAGTTGTCTATCTCCCTGGTCACGTTCAGGATGTAGAGCACTCTACATAAGAGACAGGAAAAGGTGGGTTTATGACCTCTTGGTGTCAATAAAACTGTCATTAATCCATATGTAGTTATTCAGTGTAGTTATCTGATGATGAAGACTGTGAGGTATCGTTGAAAGCGGCAATGTTTCAACCCAGGGGTAATGAATTCTCTCATTTCAATGAACTTCAATTTGTAAACGTTTAATTCACGAAGCGTAGTCTCTCCGTTTATTAAAATGATATTAGCGAGTGTGCCTGGAGTAGGTGTGATTTGTAGGGTTGGTTGCTGACTGATGTCTTACCCGCTGTTCTGCAGCTCGTCCAGATTAGAGGCATTCCACTCAGAGCCCTGGAGACATCACAAGTACAGTTAATATCAACGTGTATGAATGCATGACAAACAAGTAAGAATGAGTCAGAACTTACAAGCTATAGTGAAACAAAAGAGGGAGATTTTGAGTACGGTTCCTGTATATTGTTCACTCCAAACATCCACACTTTTTACTCATAGGTTCTTACCAGATAGACGTGTTCAAAGATTTCGGTGGGGCTGTCCATCTGTCCCAAGATGAGGATCATCTCGTTGTCTATGAACTCCTTAAACTCCCTCAGGTTACAAACCATCTGCATCTCCAGTTCTGTACGGATCTGGTAGGACGGGGAAAACCAAAAAGTTGGCACTCGGGTATCTAAACAAGTAAAGCTGCATTTGCAAAACCAAGACGCATGTCAAACCCAGCTGCTAACGTCACGGCATTCATTGCGCGTGCCTCTTACCTCCTTACAGGTGACGTTCTCCAGGTCCTTCTGCATCATGATCTCTCTGAGGCGCATCTTGATCAGCCTCTCTGTGCGCTCCCTCTCTGTGGGCCTGCACATGGAGACAAACGCCTTTATGAAAAAACACATTTTCTCTAAGCCAAAAAAAAAAAATAATTAAAAAACTTTGACACAATTAACCACCTTCACAGTCACAGCAACGACGCTTTCCTTCTGTTCTTTGAGTGTTTTTTTCACTTTACTCTCAAAGAGATTACTTGTTCCAGGAGAGAATTGCCACTTTGTCTGATTCTCAGAAACTGGAGAGGGAACAGAAAATCCGAGAGCGTGGCCCATCAGTGATCCACAACAAAGTCCCCTTGTGCCTGTTGTGCCTGGCTCCGTTTCTAACCACTCTGCTGGGGGACGCATTTAGCTTTTGGAACGTCACACTGATGATACCAACAAGTGGCCTAATTACCTCTCTGGAGTTTGTTTCCTAGACTCTCTGTCTTTCATTGTCTAAATTTCTCTTGCTTTGCTTCTAGCTGGATCCTCACAGTACTAGCAGAGAGCAGTGTGGGTCAGCAGCTACAAAGAGGGTCAGTGTGACGGCCACAAAGTGTGTAACCGCAGGCTTATAAAGCATCCATCTGTGATGAAGAATCGGAAAGAGTCGGCTTGTTTACCTCAACACTGAACGTCTTGACCCCAAGAGATTGAGTCCATGGGGGTAAGAGAAATAAATACGGGTTAGTTACGGTCACCCACTAAAACTTTAACCCCACAACAAGCCTCGACTTGCCCGTAGACAGCCTGGAGCTGGAGGAGGGGCGGCCCAAAAAAAAAAAAAAAAAAAAAGTACACATGTGACGACACAAGGAACGGCACTAGTGAGTAACCGAAGAATGGAAAATATACGCCACTTCCTTGAACGGCTGATAGAGGAGCAGCCAACGGGAAGTCACGGTAATCCCCATTAATCAACGACCGCGATAACTGTGCCAAGATTACAACACTCCCTGCTATCTGAACTTCACATACAGTGGTTTTACAAGGCCATGAGCTGCCATGTCAACAGACACCGGCAGGTCATGCGGTTTGGCAGTCTCCCTGTGCGGGACAACAAACAGGGACTTTGTTGTGTTTGGATGTGTGTGTTGGAGTTCAGGTGGCAATCTTAATGACAAGTATACTCGAGTGCCAACACACCTGCTCCGAAGAGTAAAGTCTGTTTCCAGGCAGGCAGTAAACATGGGTGTTTCTTTTTAGTCAAGCTTTAAGTGGACCCTGATTTCTCTGTCTGTCCCCGCTTCTCTCTCCTGTCCATCCAGAAGCATTTTTATTAATCCCCCCCTAAGACCCCCATCCTCTGCCTACCACCTGCTTCTCTATCTATTAGTCTGTCTGGGTCCCATTTTTCCAGCAGTAAATCAAGCCGACCGAAGCCTCAGCTATTTTGGACCCTGGAGGATCTCTGAAGTGTGTGTGTGTGCGTGTGTGTGAATGAGAGACGCTCCAAATACGTCGCGGGGCACGTGACTAAGCAGCAGAGAGGGGAATTTCTCTGATATTAGCAAAGACATAAATCCAGCGGCCTGTGTCGGCGCTTTCTATGTTCCCTTGTGGCTCATGTGTTCATCAGCATGTGTCTATTTGCACATAGTTCAGTATTTGCCACTTTGTTTTAGTTTGTGTTGCTTCTCGTCACCCGGAGAGGTTACATGGAGCGATGCGACCCCAGCTGACTGATGCCCTGCAGTGTTCTGCTGCAGTAGCGAGGCAAAGCTGTTGTGATGGAGTACGTTCCATTTCTAATAAAAAGGAGCGGCTGTACCCATTACCTTTCACTTTTAGTTACTTTTCACATCTGGTTGTTTTTTCCGGGTCAAAATGATTTCTATAAAACGGATGATTATTATATTATGATTATTATGTTAACTTTAAAAGAAGACTTTTTCTTTGTTTATAATACAGATCGCTGCGCTAGTTATTGCATTTTATTGACTGCTTCAGAATACAGTTCATTTGTTTCAAACTACAGTTGTTCAAATGAAATGACTGTCCCCTGTATAATGCAGATACACTAGAATAGAGAACAGTACCGTTTATAAAATATAGCGTACTGTAGGCTTTGCGTGACCAGACATTATCAATCCACTCGACGAGGGCAGCTTCAACCACAGGCGCTATCCCCGAGTGGATGGATAGATGTCCTCATGTGAATAAATGAACACTATACTACGTGATACGTGGAGGCTCTAAACAGCTTCTCTGTAGGAATGATTCTGTCCTTTTCCAAGCGGTTGATCACTGTAACCATGATCAAGATAAGTGTCCTGATACAGTGAAGTGTTAGGGAAAAGGAAACCATACCAACCGTTGGTCAAAAGCAACTATTGCGACAGCATTCAAACTGTTTTGTAAATTTTATTTCATTTAGTCGCTAAATACTTTTGTACTCTTTTAGTTTATGCATTATACATTGTTTAGTTGATGTATTATAACCTGCTGAGTGAAATGCAGTGTTTGTTGCGAGTATCCAATCAACACACCCTTTGATTTGAACATTCACTCACTCAATAGGAATTTTGCACTCCACATCAAAGGGGGCTCTGCCTCCACGGCATACAAAATGAAAACTTGTGAAAATGACTGGAATGCCCCACAGAACAAATAATATTCCAGATATTACATCATCGGTATGAACTGTGGATTTGCGTAATGTGTGTGTGTGTGTGTGTGTGTGTGTGTGTGTTCACGTGGTCTCTACTCACAGGTCTGTGAAGAGAACGGGTGAATTGGCACGGTGCGACTCGACGTCCTGCATGGCGTTCCACTCGTTCATGCAGAACTGGTTCGATGAGACCCGGCTCTGGTAGTAGCTGACCCAGGTCAGGAACAGGCTGCCCGGGTAGTGGTTGTGGCAGCGGGCCACCTCGCTTGCTTTGTGGAGCGACTGGAGGGCCGACCTGAGGCACAGTGAGGAGGAGGAGGAGGGTTCACACTTGAGAGGTTGTCTCGAAGCCAAAAAGACAAAAGAAAACTGCTGCAGAGTGAAATTTGGACTGAACGTGACAGTGTCCTTCAAATGACTGACAGAGTAAAATAAGTGAAACCAGGAGAAGGCTATAACAACGGGCTAAGGAGGGGAGGTATTATGCGCAGTGCAAAATAAATTGTGTGAGGAATGAATAAAAGCAAATGAGAAATATAATAAGGGAGGCGGGTTGAATAATTAGTGAGAGAAACAAGGTGATAAGAGCAGCGATGAAGAGACATAATAGAGATATGACTGCAGATAGATGAAGGTATCAGGAGACGTTGGGGGGAGAGGAAGGGAACAAAGGGACAAAGGAAATGAAGACCCGTAAGGAAATGAAGAGGCAGCACTGGCATGTGAGACAGGGAAAGATAATGAAGAGGCTGGAAGGAAGAGAGATAGTGAAAAATAAATAAAGGAAGCGGAGAGAGAAGATAAGTAACAGTAACAAAGATAAAAGGCTGGAGGTCCAAGTCAAAGGGGGAGTACAATGTATACAGTCTTTCTAAGCCTGCAAACTTAACCTTGATGCAACTTCACAGAGCTGTTATTGGCTGGAAACAATACAAATGTTGCTTACCACATGGCCTGGACAGAAACTGGCTTGAAAACATGAACCCTGTTCACCGTCGAAACACTAAAACCACTGTGACGACAGAGAGAGAGAGAGAGAGAGAGAGAGAGAGAGAGATTAGGAAGGGGATGCCCTTTAACAGTTTATAGCCATCTTACAACACCAACAAATCTTCCTACAATAGAAATGACTAAATAACAGTCATCAGAGTAGAGCAGAGTCAGCTGCCCCAGGCAGCAGTAAGAGGAAGTGGGTAGGTGTGGTGTCTTACCCGTCTCCATCCAAGTGGATCAGAGTGTCACTCCAGAGAGGTAGAACCAGACCCACTGTACAGCTGCAGGGGGGGGGGGGGGAAGATCAACACGTTACACAACCAAACAAGAAAACTCCGGGTTTGACGTGATACAGGGGATGTGTGCAGGACAACATCAAGACTGTAGCGCTGCTGTGCCACTGACCTATCACAGGAGACAAAGTCCATGCCGAGCACGATGCTCTCCTCCGTGTCCTGTCTGCCGTTGGTGGAGACCACCACCATGTAGCGGGTTACCTGAGGGTAGGCGCTCTCCAGACGCACAGCCTGCGGGTGAAGACAGAGAGGAGATTGCAAGACATTGCTGGAATACCTCCATTTCAAAGATGTTACAGGGACTTAAAAAAAACACATACTAGTACTGTATGTACTGTATGTTTTGATGTAAGAGTATGTTTGTTATCAGACGTCAGAGTAAAGACTTTCAATGTCCAACGAAAGTTGTTTTCATAACCAGTTTCAGGTCTTTATATTTACTAACAAAGAACTGAAACCGGCCCCTCCGTCTGGAGTTTAATCTCCCTGAACACAATGTGCCCCCCCCCGCTTCTGTGTGTGTGTGTGTGTGTGTGTGTGTGTGTGTGTGTTACTGACCAGTCGGATGGTGTCCTCCGGCCGCAGCACAGTGAACATGGTCTGAAGATGTTTCTGGAGGTCACCTGGATAGAAAGGATTTCAACATCCTCATTTAGTTTCAGCTCCTTTTGGACAACGCTTGCATTCTTGGCATTTCGCAGGTTAACACAACACCTAAGATAACGTATCATTTATCCCTGTGGCAAGTTTCCAGTGTCTCTTTCACTACAGCCTACATTCAGCCTGATCTCCACATCTGAGGGGGAAAAAAGCCTGATATTTCTGAAACAGAGCTTTTGATGCTTTTTAAAGTCATCAGCCCATTTCACATCACAGAAGGTCCAACAACAAAGGCCGTCTTCATCCACAGACAGCAGCACATTCTACTTTTCTTGTTTTCCAAAATGTTTAAACTTTGTTTTCATCGTCCTAAAGTGTGAAGATATTTAGTGTGGGTTTATTCCTCAGTCTGGCCACCACATTGCATGCACCAGTGAACCGAATCGTTGTGAAACAGCGTCGGTGAAGTTAACGCCAGCTGTTACCGATGATGCTGCGGAGGAATGTCCATTTGAAAAACACGCACTGCTATTTAATCTCGCGTTCATTTGAGAGGCGGAGAGAAGCTGCAGCGGTCATCGGTGTGTGCGAGTCTTTACCTGTGTGCTTGTTCCTGCTGTGGCTGATGCGAGGTGCGGAGTTAGGCGTGGGGCTGTTTCCCCGGGGGAGGAACAGGGCCGCGCCTTTCACGGTGAGGAAACTCTCACTGATACTGGGGAGGGAAGAGAAAAGAACAACACATGAATAGAAGCCTCAAACACAAGGGCTCCTTCCAAGTTATCCAATCACACTTGGCATTTTGTGTAACTTATGTAATTTGCTGTCACTTTCTTTCCCGCACATGCTGAACCCAGGCTTCACATAATAAGCAAAAGATGGGAGCAGGGGACAGGCGAGCATTGTCACGGGCTTATGTCAGTGTTACGACGATCCACTCAGCTGGCCTCTGGTCTACGGGCTCAGCCAGTGCAAGTTAAACACGACCCAATTTGAACTCGGAACACAATGTTCTCCTCCACACAGCTGGAGTACACACACAGACTTACTCACACACTTGCAGCTGCCAGTAGGGAGTGATTGTGAGGATACCGGGGGTCTGAGAGGGAAGACAGCGCGAGTCCCCTCCTCCACAGTGTTCGAGCGGAGATAAGAGCTGGCCAGCACACAGGACAGGATGTATGCAATCACGGTTTTTTTTTTTTGTTAGTGAGTGAGTTAAAAATGTCACGCGATTGCATTCATGCGAGTGCACGATGATCATTATGGAGCAGGGACACCAGCCTCTGTCTACTCCATCCCCGCCTCCTGAGTCTCAGAAGTGAACGTGAAGAACGCGTCAGGTAGGTCGAGCTCGCGCTCGCCTCGGCGATAGAGGGACCGCTTTTCACGAACCGATCCACTTAGCCGTTACTGCATTCCAAAAAAATGAAGCGGTTTATCACTCATTATTTTAAAAAGCAAAAAGAGGAGAGGAGGAGGAGGCTGGGCAGGGGGGGAAGCGACAACGAGAAGTTCTGACTCAGACGCCACTGATGATGAAGGGGAGACCGACTGAGACAGTGTCATTGATTAATACCAGTGGTGGAAGAAGTACCAAGATATTTTACTTGAGTAAAAGTACTACCATGAATTAAAAAACACTGTATTTTCAAGAAACTGTAGCCTACCTAAAGTATAAAACAGAAAGGACTCCCTATGCAGCCAAATGGGCTCTTTAGTTGTTACATTATTATATATTTAAATATTAGTTTCTTATTATTGACGCAGTAACATGTAAGATGCATTAGTGGAGCTGGCTGCACTAGAGTTCATTTGTATAGAGTTGGGTGATTTATTTACCATATAACAATGCATTGTATTTCATACAACCATTATAAACAAATGTATTGAAGTAAAAAGTCCAATATTTCCCCCTGAAATCCAGTGGAGCAGAAAGTCGCATCAAAACTGTACTTGAGTACAGAAGTACTTCAGTGAACGTACTTAGTTACCTTCCACCGCCGATTGATACCATGCATTAAATAAAGGGTGCGGCCAACTGAGAATGTTGGTCGCACCGTGATGGAAAAGTGAGTCTGGATCCATCAAAGCAGGTCGCATCAAACGGGGCTCTGTTCCTCTCTGGAGCACTTCATCTTACCAACTGTGACTGAGGTCACTGCACTGCGGAGGAGGACTCGTCATAAACTGAGGTCAGTGTTTCAACTGGACACCAAACATTGAGTGCGTTTGTTTTGTGTGAGCACCTGCTTGCATTTGTGAATAACTAGGCCTTTCTTTAAGTCTCACAGTGGCACACTAGATACCGATAGAACAGGTTGGAAGACCCACTTCTGCAGCCGCTGATGTCAGATGACAGCCATGGGACCAGTAAACCATAACCTTAAGGATGCCGAGCAAGAGCTCTGCCACTTAGAGAGAGAGAGCACTCAGGGCAATGGTGCTCCTGCATTTATACCTCTAAATGCGGAGAGCACATAAAAAGGCTCCCCCCCAAGTGTCTATGCAGGTGCCTCCCTTTTCCAAGCCCAGCAGCTGCAGTGTGTGGATGTACGCGGCTGGGCTCAATCACCGATTAGGACCTGGTGGTTAGGAGGCCGGCAGAGGCAGACAGACAGCCCCAGTGGGCCGAGTGGCGAGTTCAAGCTGTGTGTGTGTTGGATGTGCCGGGTTTGGTAGTGCAACCAATTACAAGTATTGCACTCTCTGGTCCTTCTTTTGCTACTTTTGATAATCAGTGCTACTTTTCTTTTAGACAGTTGTTTGTGAGCTTTTCATTTAACTGTTAATAAAGTCCTTATTTAGTTTACTCATCCGTTGCTCGTGACTCTGTCTCTGGGTGTATTTATACTCGTACTCCCCTCATCCCCTGGACCTTAATCAGGGAACGCAACGGGTCAAATGCTGTCAATGTCAAGTTTGAGCCAACTGTGTTTTGTCCTCCGTAACAACACGGAACAAATACTGTCGTGTTACTAGAGCAAACACTGATCCGGGGAGGTTGGGCGACCTGTTCTGCTAAACTTTAACGTGAGCGCTTTCACTCACACACACACACACACACACACACACACGGTGATGATGTCAGAGCCCAAAACATATTTAGAAATTGCGTAAAAGATTGGTTGATATGCTTTATTTTGAGAGCTAACCGCTGCACAGGATTATCCATCTTGTCCCTCTGCAGCAGGCTGCAAGTCTACACTCAATGAAGCCAACTTGTACAGTTCATCAGGTTCTTCAGTTTCACACTGTCTGCCGTCTGCTATTTAGCCTTCCTGTCGTGCCCTTTTTCTCTGTAACTTCATCTCTGCCTCCTACTGTCCTTCCTGAGTTTTGCTGAGACAGTGGATGTACAGGATCAGACGGACACAACGGAGACAGAGGGGGGGAAAAACAGAACCGCAGCTTCGTGCTGAGCTAATTTCCCATAATCCACTCACCCTTGACCCAGCTGTTTCCTCTCCTCTCTGTCACTTCCTCTTTTCTGCATTTCTCACAACGTTGTCCTACGTTTCATGTCCGTCATTCTCAATTCCTGCTGTATCACGTCTCCCACTGTGCTCACACGCAGACTCGCGTACTGTACTTGGCAGTGGCCGTGTGTATACAGTGCTGCTGCACAATGTCATGTGTAACACAACACTTGCACTCTCCCTGAAAACCACGCGTGAAAGGCGACTGCACACGCACGCTAACACACACTCTTACACCTGCACACAGACAGTGAGGACGTGGAATCTAAGCCTGATGGTTGTAGAGGTGTGTGTGTGGGGGG